>NW_027491522.1:600000-1061130 GCF_021521415.1 Bidens hawaiensis
CCAGAAGAACCCACGTGACAAGTTCTGATGTATCCAAGACTCGTTCAAATCATGATCAATAGGGCGTTACAAGGGTTAGCAACTGATGGGGGCATTCTGGTTTTACAAGATCCCAATGTATATAAGAGAATTAAGGCTGCAAAGAGCCAATTTGATGCGAATGCTGAGTGGAACATACTTCCATGGTTACTAAATAATCAACTAGAAGTAATGGAAGTTCCTCTATCTCCTGAACCAGATGATGAAGATTCTGATGAGAGTGATTAGGAGGAAGACTCAGGTAGTGATGATAATGATGATCATCAAGGAGGAGATGAGTATGAAGTTGATGAACCTGGTAATGAAGAAGTTGATAACAATGTGAACTTGAATGAGAATATAGAGATAAATGACTCTATTGAAAACGTGGAAGTGATTGATGAACCAACTCAAAGGGAGAACGTACGTGATGAAGAGCCAGTTGTGGCTAGGACTGAGAAAGATGATGAGTTTATTGAGGATGATCAATTCGTTGATGATGTGATAAAAAAAGTTAATGTAACAATCCAAATGATAACACCCCCCATCTCACCTGATCCTGTCACTGAGAATATACCATCCTCACCAACAACAGAACCTATTTTATCAAGCCCAAAACTGGTAGATGACCCAACAATTTCCTCACCAAACACAGAACCCTTTGTTGAACAACCAGTACCTTCACCACCAAAATCCCCAGTAAAAGAACTTGAACAACAATCTCAAGCTCACCAAGCCGCCCATCCCATCATTCATCCAGTTATACCACCCTCACCTGCATCTATTTCAAGCCAGCCTGACTATGAGCCTGAACTGTTTCCTATACAAGACACACCATCATCTTCACCCACCAAGATAAATGGAGATTTATTGGCATGAAATATGGAGTTGGAATTTGAGAATATTGTTCTTAAAGAGAAGAATACAGCTTTAGAAGAAGCATTGCCAAGGGCTTTAAGGAGGATTCAAACCCTGGAGCATGCTGAGGTTGAGAAGACCTCAGATGCACTAAAACAGGGGGAGAATAATGAAGATGGTTTAACATTGATTGGAGAAATGTATGATGATGAGTGCATTGATAAAACTGAAGATGAAATGAACACATCAAATGCTTTGAAGTTGATTAGTACAGAGTATGATGAGGATGAGGATGAGGAAGAGAAAGAAGTAGAAGATGAAAAGCGTGATGAAGCTGAGGGGGAGCAAGAAACAGATGATAAACTTGAGGAGGAAACCCCTAAACAAATAGAAAGGAGAAAAATTAAGGGGAAGGGCATAGCTTTGTCAGAGAAAGATTTACAGCCCAAATATGTTCCCAAAATTATTTCAAGTGATGAGATCTTGGAGAAAAATGTGTGCATGGACCCTGATGTAGCAGAAGTTGAGTCTGTAAAGAAAGTAATCAAACTGAGAAATGCTGATCTTGAAGAAGAAGAAGAAGAAGAAATTCCACAGGAGGTCCTAGAAACTTTGATAAATCTAAAGAAAAAGTAAGATGAGGAAGAAAAACTCACAAAGCAAGCTGATGAAAGCTTGGCTTTAGTACTTAAAACCTTTAAAGAGAAATCTGAAGGTGCTTTTGAATTGGGCAGAAATGAAGAATCAAAACAAAAAGAAGAAGAAAGAATTGATATGACAGATGAGAAATACATCAGACTCATTGAAAAACTGTATTTGTTCCAGACGTATATTAACATTCTACTGAACCCTGAAGAGCATTCAAGAGAAGCAGTAGAGGCTGCTAGAAGAGAACAAGAAATATATAGAGAAAAGGCAAGGCAAGCAAGTCAATTACTTATTGAAAATATCTCAGATCCAAGAATTGAAGAGATAATTGATCAAGCTGAGAATGAGACTACTTTTGAACCAATTGTCACAGAGCCTACTGACTTAGAGGAACCAACTGTTAAGGAGTCAGAAGAAAAAGATGATACAATTGTTGTTGAACTTCCTAATCTGAAAAGACAAAAGATTGAAAAGCCAGAAGTTAAAAAGTATAAAAAAGAAGAGAAAAGATGAAGACCATTGAAACTAATGAACCAAGAATTGAGGCTCTAGAAGGCGTTGATGTTGAAATAATCATTGTAGAGGATGAGGAACAAATGAAGACAGATGCAAGAGTTATCTTTTTTAATGAAGTATGGAATAGAATTTGATGTCATCAAGAAGCTGTCTGATGCCAATATCATTCAATTTGCTGAACAAAAGGCCAAATAACAGAAGGAGAAGAGAGATAAGAGAAAACAAAAATTGGAAGATGATATAAATTTTCTCTTGAGCCTTGAATATGAAAGGAGACATATTGAAAGGATGACTAGAGAAGGCATCATAGATGCAACTAATGGGTGGAGAGAGAGAGTCTAAAAGGAAGTATTTACTTCAGAAAGTACATGTCATCTCTTATCTCAATAGAAAAGCTTTCAATGAGATTGACAATCTCTACAAGATAGCAGTTGAGTATGAAAAGGCTAAATACAATGAAGCTAAACAAAATAGATTGAATGAGGAGACTAAAAAGAAATATGAAGAAATGAGAAGAAAATACAAAAGGGAAGTGAGATTCTTAGTTGAGAATGGGTATGACTTTGTGGCTTTCAAGGATCTATCAAAGAAAACTCTGCAAGAGAAAGTCAGAATGATGAAAGAAGCACATGAGATATAAAAAGACAAATTACAAATACAGAGAGAGAGAGAGAGAGAGAGAGAGAAAGGAAAGAAAAGGAAGATGAAGACAAATTACAAGCTGGAAAGAAGAAATAAGAAGCAAAGGAATGGTTTGAGGACCCAGAAAGGGTGAAAATTTTGAAGGATGTGTTATTGAAGAAGGGTATGAAAGAACATCAAATTGAAAGTATGTCAAAAGAAGAAATGATTGAAATTTATAATAGAGAGCAGAAGATGAGAAAGAAAACTAATGGAAGAGATGAGATTAAAGGAAAACCTGCCTGTTGAGGAAAGTCCTGATCAAGTTGTAGAAGAAAGA
This sequence comes from Bidens hawaiensis, assembly GCF_021521415.1. NCBI lineage: Eukaryota > Viridiplantae > Streptophyta > Magnoliopsida > Asterales > Asteraceae > Bidens > Bidens hawaiensis. The sequence goes on from NW_027491522.1 coordinate 603,002, forward strand.
ATAACATAAATTCAACTTGCAGAAATGATCAGTGTGCTTTGCAGAAGGGGAGAAAAATATCCAGAACTGATTTTCAAAAACGAATCTGAAATGAAGAAGCTGTATGATGAATCTGAACTGAAGCATTCAAAGAAATCATCATCCTCAACAGCTCCAAGACAAGTCATAAGGTCTGAGGTGCAGAGGCAGCAACCACAAAGAAATTACTTCAATCTACCTACTCACCTGTATTTTGATTCAAGATCAAGAACTCTAAAAGTCATCACTGAAGATGGGGTACAAAGTCAAATCGTGTTCAGAAGGGACTTTAGAGAATTCAGCAGGGAGCAACTGGAAGCAATGGCCAAATTAGATTTTTATGACTATCTACAACAGGATAGGTTGGCCAGACAACAAAGGAATGATCTCTCAAAATACTTACATGAACAAGCTGAGAAAGGATTTCCATTGTTGGACAAATAGAGAAAGTGGACCTATACTGAAGCTGAGCGGATCAGAATGGAGAAAAGATTAAGAGATGTGAGGTGGTCTGAGTTCTCTTTCCCAGACTCTAAAAAGAAAGAAATATCAAAGAAAGGAGGACCATCAAGCTCAAACACTCAACAATGAACAAGTGGCTCAAGCTCAACAAGAAGAACACCCAAAGAGAGTCTAGCCATGAGAATGGAGATGATGGTACCCAACTCCCATGTCCAAGCAGGAGGAAGAATCGCAAACATCACCTTCAACAAAAAGAGTGAGATAGTGTCACTAAGAAATGCAAAAGGAAGGGTGATTGCTATAGTGGAACATGATTCAGAGCTACAGTTCATACATGTCCAGGACTTAGCTGATATAATGGAAGTAGATGTTCCACTAGACTCCATGGACAGTGTGGAACTGGACATGTTTAAGCAACGAGCAGCCGCGGTTAGACATGACAAATTGATCCAAGCTCGGAGGCTAGAGTGAAAAATGAAACTGCAGGATTTGTGCTTACGGGAAAAATCGTATGAAATTTTTTTGTTTTTATCTTTTCATGTAATTTTGTTTAAATTTATAATTTGATTGACTTGTAATTTGATGTGAAATGCTTAATTGCAGAATTTTGATTATGTAATGTAATGACTATTCCCTTCAACTGATTTGTGATTATATTTTGACACATGTGTAACTTAATGCAGGTATGTTTTGGGGCATCTGAGCTTTTTCCAATCTAGGGGAGATTGTTGAGTTGGATATTTATAAAGGAAGATTGAAATCTTCACAACCTCCTCAAGAAATGGCCAAGTATGGACTTCGAGCAAGCTTTGACCTTCGAGCAAGCTTTGACCTTCGAGCAAGGATTTACTACCTCGAGCATGTTGTCTTATGCTCATAAGATTATCTTCTGGAAATTCTTCGAAGTGTTGAAAGCTTCGAGCAAGCTACACTTCGTCAAGCAAGGATGTTCTTCATCAAGTTTGGATTTCTACTCGAGCAAGAAACTTGATCTATCCAGCTTAAACCAAGTCTTTCGAGCATATTGGTGGGTCGAGCATGGATACAATAAAAGAAGATCTCAAATGTTCTAAGTATAATCTTCGAGCAAGGTTCAATCTCAAGCAAGGTTCAGTACTCAAGCATGCTAGAGTTGTTCACAATAAATCCTAAGGAAAGATTGAAGAGATCAAGGAGAACATGTTTGCTCGTAGAACCTATTCGAGCAAAGCTTGAACAAGTTGTGAAGATTGAAGTCTGCTGGAGTAGAATATTTTCCAGTGAAAATATTCTAAGTAAAGTCTTCTTAAAGACATGTTTCGAGCATGCTATGCACTACAAGGTCTGCTCGACAAGGATTCATCATACTCGAAGACCAGTTTTACACTTGTAATTATTTTGTCTTCTAGAAGGAATGTCTAGATGACTATAAATAGAATCCTAGGTTTTACACACAAAAGACAAAGAATATACGGAATACGAGAGCATAATAGTCAGAGCGATTATTCCTCATTAATGCTACCTCGTACCGCCGTCACGAACCCTAGACATTCCATGCAAACCTAATCAACTATTTCACTGTTCATCAATGATATATTAAATATAGTGAATCTTTTGTTTATTTCTCATGTTTGCTTTTTATTCTAATGTTCATTCCTAACATCTGTTTATACTGATTCCGCCGGTATAATCAGAAGGTCTTCGGTTTATTTCTCATGTTTGCTTTTTATTCTAATGTTCATTCCTAACATCTGTTTATACTGATTCCGCCGGTATAATCAGAAGGTCTTCGGTTTATTACATCTGGTGTGTTCTTGTCGACTACTATTAGTTTTGCCCCAGATCCGGTCCTCGTAAATTATTTTTTAACACACATAATTTCAATATATTTTATAAATTATTAATTTTTTTTTCTTCAGAATTTCTTTCACATGTTAAAGAAACATTATGAAGGGACTTATGTGAACCACAATAGTTAACTTATAAGGCTTTATTCACAATAATAGAATCTTATTCATCAATATCAAATGATAATAAGCTTATTCGCCACCGTTTAAGGTGCTTTAGTTTATAAGAAGGTATACGCTAAATAGAGAGTTGTGACCGAGTTCTCATTCGGCAGCAATGTATTAAATAATAATTTCAGATTTAGATCAAACATATGTTCTTTGATGACAAACTTTTACTTATTGAAGAGCCTACCCATGAGACTGACCACATAAGTAGTCTTTGACCCAACAACACAACAAAAGCCCAATACAGAAGGTCCAACAAAGAGGACATTCTAGAAGGCCACTTTGAGGGAAATGGATTTTCAGGGAAACAGCCTCCTGCGCAACTGATCCGGTTAGTGGCCCAAGGCATGGTTGTCTCAAGATAAGAGGCGTGATCCAAGGGATAAAGATCCAAGAAGCCGTGGAACCTGAGGAACACGAGATAAGCCGATAGATATGTATTAATGTGACCACTAGTTATATTATGTAACACATACTCTATATAAGGGAAGGGGAAGATCATGCAGAGAGATATACAAAAAATGCACACTCTACAATCCTTACAAACGTAATCCCAATCATCATTCTCTTAACATTGTTAGGAACGTTACCCCCCATGGGAATAGGTTCCAATAGTGGCGCCATCCATGGGACCTCTTGATCACAGGTCTCATTCCCAAAACCTTGAAGAAGAATGGCTGATTAAAACCAAGGCGATGCGCCATTGTTGTTCCCTACAAGTTCAGGGAAGAGCAACGTTGTCGACAAACCAGGAGAAACAAGTACGGAGAAGCAAGATACGGGGACTCAGCAGGACACTATGGTCCCATGTTGATTGAAGATGAAACTTGTCACACCCCAACCTAAGACGGAAATGTCGGTGCGTGAGCTGATAATTCACAACTCAAAGATACTATCATAAATAAAATGTGACAATATCTATTAAGTTAATTATTTCCAAATACAGTGCACAAATATTCAAAACACAATATAAATAATTTAATGCAAGTAATCCAATGAAGATTTAAATAATAATTGTCTTCATTAAAACCCTAAGGTTTTTCTAAGTGTCCATACTTCAAACTTCAATTCCATGACAACCTGCATGCGTAGAAAATAGAGTTTGTCAACAACACATGTTGAGTGAGATTATCACCAATTTTTGCAATGATATAATATTAATATAATAGATAAAAGAAATAAGCAAAACACAATAAATGCGGTAAATAAATCAAACAATGAGCAATAAGTTGTCAGTTAACCATTGTCAAGCGAATCGGTCGCCGGTAAATCAGCCATGAGCAAGTAATAATAAGACCGTTTCCAAGCAAATCGGGCATTAGTCAATAATATGAGCACCCTATATAAGGGAATACATTGTACCTCTCCGAAATATGAACGCGCACATAAACAAGTTAGCACGTAACAAGTATATTTGATCAATCACACACAATTACACGTTTGCTATTTTTTGAGATATAGATATATTATGAAATATGAATAATACACATATGTTCCCAAAACGTTTAGAAAACTTAGTAAAATAGGGGAATGATAAAACTCACCTTAATTCGAAGGCAAGTGAATAAATTAATGTTTAAGCGAGTTAATAATTAAGTGAGTCGTCCACTAACGTGTCAAACGAGATAAAGAATCAGAACCTGAAACCTCGAGATATTATAATATAAGTAAAAAAGAACTCATTGCCGCTAGAATCAATCCAAACGAATGTTTAGACCTCCGGTTATGTTAATTTAAAGATGTAAGCGAGTCGGTACCGACCAGAATTTGAACAGCGAGTCGGAAGTCGGGTTTTGGTTAGTAGCCTTAAAATTTCGTTACGAGAATAAAAGTCTTCTGGACCGAACATTGGTTTTGACCAGAAGTATGAGAAAACGTAAAGTCAAACTTGTTGACTATTTTGCCTTTTAACGGGTTTTAAACGAATTGGCCAATCAACACCCTTCAACCACCAAAATTTATTGAAGGTTATTGACTAGGGAATATGTAGGAACTATTTTATAGTTTACAACTTACCCGGAAAGTGAAAATATCAACCGCAAAGTGGAGTCAAAGATCGTTGTATAAGCAAAGTCAACCTTCGAGACTTGTATCTTCAAACAAAACGACAAAAAGAGCAACATGATGAAGTTCAGAAATAGGTGACGGCTGGGGAAGCATGAATTAGGGTTTAGGTAAAGTGTGGCAGAGGAAAATATGTCTTGTTTATATAGGAAACATAAAAAGGAACCAAATAAGGATAGTTTACTCGTTTAAGAAACCGAATATGTTTTTAATGATCAAATCGATATATCAAGCAGAAAATTCGTTCTTGGACAAGGGGTAATGAACATGGACATGTATCTAGGCTATATTAGTTTTCTTGGGGCTTAAAACACTCGATTATGTCCTAAAATAAGCGATTTCGGGCCAAAAACGAATTAGGAAACAATCTAAGATGAAGCGAATCTGTGTAGAGGGTTGGTGGCGCTGTGTGACGGCCCTAGGACACCACCATTGCGCAGCGCTCTGGGAATGATGAGGGAACTTTTGGTTTTGGTCAAGTTTGGTCCCTGTAGTTCCTAAAATGATTAAATATTGATTACAATTTAAGATAAAACAAGAATGACAACTTTAAGGAACCTAAAGGATATAAAGTGAAAATATTTTAAGGGATACTTATAATTACATGATATTACTAATAATAAGGATCCGAATAAATTCCCGGATCGGGCTATATGTAAATGAATACGGGTTCAAAAAAATACAAGATGTTACAAAACTGAGCAAGAGGATGACGAGAAAAATGATCCTAGAGACAAATGAAAAGAGAAAGAGGATGGAAGGTCACTCCCGAGTTCATAAGAACTCACAAGGACGCCTTAAAGGCTTTCTTGGAAGAGAAAGAGAAAAAAGAAAGACTGGAGGCCCTTCGGGCTCGACTCTAGTTCGAAACCCCTGGGCCAGACAAGAGTGCGGACGACAGAGATGCTGCAGACAAAGGTCCTAACTCGTTACTAGAATCCTTGGTGACTCTCATTTTTGCAGCCAAAGGAAAGGAGAAGACACATGGGGATCTTTTAGAAGCTCCATACCGACCCAAAGATACATCTGACATTTCCAAGTTCACCAAACGTATAGCTGAAGCTCCGTTACCCCAAAAATTATGATACCCATCCACGGTGGATAAATACGATGTTACGTAAGACCCGGATGACTACCTACATACTTTCAAAGGAGCGTGGCTCGTAAGTGGTTGGTCCATGCCCATATGGTATCTCATGTTCCCTCAAACACTAACACGGGGAGCACGAGTTTGGTTTGACACTCTGGAACCGAGGAGCATTGATGGCTATGAAGAGCTACAAGAAAAGTTCCTCCAGAACTTTAGTCAACAACGAAAGGCCATGAATATCCTCAACGAGATCCTACACATACGAAGAAGAGACGACGAAAAGGTGGAATAGTTTTTGGAAAGGTACGTGGCCGAAAGTATGAACATAATGGGGGTGCCAGAGGTGATGAAAATAAGTGGGTTCATTAACAGGGTGAGGTGATACACGTTAGTGACTTGAGAAAGACATGCTATAAAGTGTCAACACAATGTGTGACAACCCACATCGGTTGGCGAGGAGAACTAAGCCTTCTTTATAAGGAGGTGGATACCTTCCCCATCATAACACGTTTTGGGCGCTTAATGGTAGTGGATGAGAGAAGAACTCCACAATTAAGCGTGCTCCGGTAGAAGTAGTATCAGGATGGGTGACCTCTTGGGAAGTCTCCACCTAGGCAACCAAAAGCAAATCTGTGAGGCAATGGTGGTACGTCCCAGCCAATGTGGACAATATTATGGTGTGACGGTAGCTGGGCTGTTACACAATGATTGGTGAGTTCACAAGTTTGTATCTAAAAACAAGTTCTCAAAATATGCAGATAAAGCAAACAAAGTTTTATCACTAGTTAATTACTTTAGATATCATGATACAATAGTGTGGGTTCCATCGCGACTGAAGCTAACGTGTGTTCGTTTGTGTGCCTCCCTCCAAACCTTACCAGAACTTAGCAATGTGTTTAGGTCAATGTTACACCCGTCCGACCTCCAATCGAGTTTTAGCTTAGGTGGGGTTTGTCAACAGGGGCGGATCTACGTACACGGTTATGGGTTCACGGGAACCCACTGAATTTCAGATTTTATATAAAACACATATAGAAAATATAAGAGTGAACCCACATATAAATTGTGAATGAACCCATACACAAAGTTGAACTATAGTCTAGTGATAAACACCTTGTTTCTTAATATGAAAACCTGTGTTCGATTCTATGTTTTTGTCGTTTTTTTCCCTTTCCTTCTCTTTTTTTTCCTTTTTGTTTTCTGTTTTTCAGCGGTCAATTGAGTTTTGAGTTTTTCTATGTTTTTGTTACTTTTTTTCCTTTTTTTCCCTCTTTTTCAGCGGTTAATTGAGTTTTGTTTACATTTTTGGTAGCTTGAATGCATGTGGATCTCTGTCTTCATTATTTTAACCTATTAGTTATTAAATAAAAAATCCAATATAACCAATGGTATTATAAAATCTGAATATTAGTTGAATAGTTTATGTGTAATGAGATACTAAAAAGTAACCAAATTAGTTCAATTAACATAGGTTTGATTTCCTAGCTTGAAAAAGTTATGACTATCTTAGTTGTAACACAAACACTAAACACCATCTGCCTATAATGAGTAATGGATACTTGAGTGATTCTTGCATTTGTTGCATTGAACGGAAGTTTCTTCAAAAAGTTTTGGTTGAAGATGTAATGCAACATTTTCAAAAGATAAAAACTCTTAGAGAAGAACTATAGAGTGTTTAAAAAAATTGAAAAGGTCAACTTATTTAAATCATGTGTTTTTTTAATTTTTAATGACAATATTGTGTCGTAATTTTATTATGTGATAAACTTTAACCGACCCGAACCGTCAACCGATCCGAATCGTTGAACCAACTCGAACAGTGAACCCACTGGAAAAAATTTTTGGATCCACCATTGTTTGTCAAATCCAGTAGTACTACTTAATATTGCCTTGCCAGGTAACCTTAGTTAACGGTCTGATGTGTGTGAGGATTTCAGTTGGTAATTGCACTAAGTGTCCATGAGATAAAGCAGTCTTACAATATTCAAAATGTTTGTGCATGCTTTCTCCAAAAAAAAAAAAAGAGTAAGTAAAAGAGAGGGGCCATGAAACTCACCTCGAAAGCATTTTTAAAAGAGAGTCAACTGATAAAGCAAAAATCCCGTACAAGTGCCCTAAAGTATTACAAGTACGTGAGTAACGTGTAGTGGTTCCTAGAACCCCTAGTATCCAAACAATCCCATTGTTTTATAATGTTTGACCAATTTTGACTTTTGTTGACTTTGACCAAAGTTTGGCTTTTGTTGACTTTGACCCAAGTTTGACTTTTGTTGATCTTTGACCACAAGGTCCAACCTTGTTGACCTTTGACCACAAGGTCCAACTTTGTTGACCGTTGACCAAAATGTTTGACCGATTTGACTGTTTGCCAAATTTGTCTGAGTTGACCAGATGACCCGTTGGTGACTTATAAACAATTACACTAACTTATAATTGCTATGCGACATTTCTATTTAAAGGTTTAGAAATCAAGCATGACATGAACACAGATTCGCTTTTCATGTAACCATTACAGTCTAGCCAAGCGTTTACCATAAACAAGTTCAACAAGTAAAACTAACCATTTATTCAAAGTAATCTCTAATTGACAAATCAAGTTACAATCATCTATCATAACAAATAATCCACAATTGGCCATTAGACACAACAAACCTCATGTAACACAAAGCTGAATTTTCAAGGCAGATTATATGCTACAAAAACCTATTTTTCTACCTTATCAAAATATTGAATTATATTATTAAAATTTTCCACCTAAAGCTACAAGTCTTAGGTGTATCCCATATTTTTCTCGTAATTTTCCAATGTACCGAAAACGTCACAAAATTCGTTCAAGACAGCAACCTATGTTTAGCTATTTTCATGCGCAACAAAAAGTAATAATCCGGAAAAAAAAATTCCATGTTAGTCCAATTCATGCAAGACCAATTGGGTTGATTCTTAACTCAGCCCATGACATTCCAGAAGTGAAATCGACCAAATTCACTTATTCAAACTCAAGATATACCATCTACAACTTAGACCAGAATACCAATCATTTAGGCAGCCTAGACACATTAATTTATAAAATCATAAAAAGTACTAAATATAAGTCCAAAAATTATGATTCTTGATTTTCTGGAAACTAGATTTAAATTATTAAGTCATAGAATCAAGAATTACTCAAAATCACTAAATTATCATCGATTTATATCATCAACAAACATCACAAACAATTCTGTCAGCATACAAATTTCAATCTAAACTTATGTAAAGTATGTTTCTAACAATCCTATGGCTCTAAATCACAAATGAATAATTAATCACAATAAAGATCTATATTTTATCCATTAATATAGAAGTATTTTTAGATCATTTAGAGTTTTTATGTAAATCGATAATCAACACAACAACAATGATCGACATGATCCAATCTTTCATCTTTTAACTTTTAATTGTAGTTTCTTAGGTTAGACATCATTTGGATACTAAATCCCATGATCCCAACTTGTGAATATGAGAGAATAATAGCATAATCACATTCACTTACTTGGATGATCATAAACAAGTCACAAGAATATCTCTACTTCCTTGATCCAATCAACACCAAAGTTCTTGCAAATTATGTGTGTATGTATGATGCTTGAGGGAAAAGAAGATGTGTGTGTGTGCCGTCCAAGAGAGAAGGAGAGGAAGTGAATGAGTTTTTCTAATCAAAATCATTCTAACCTACATGTTATAACTTTTCCGTGAATGCCATTAAGTTCCCACTAATCCACCATTATAATCATTAATTCATTTTTTAACTTATAATAACATAGGTTAATAATATATGTCACATGTAACATTCTTGTACATTATTTTCGTAAGTCTTGCATGCAACATAAACACCGTAGGTCATGTAACATATAACTTGTAGCACATGTAACAATATATATATAACCAAGTTCACATATACAATGTAAAACTTATATATATATATATATATATATATATATATATATATATATATATATATATATATATAGGGATGGGTTCTAATGAAAATTCCTTTTAAAGAGAAAACTTAAAAACTCCTAAAAACTTTTAAAAAACTATTTTTAACTTTTTTTAAAATTTTCTTTTTTCCATTATTCTTATATGTTGTTATTGTTTCAAAAAAAAAAAAAAAAAACTTTTCGGTAATTTCGTCGGTATAGTGCGCATGTGAAATAGTGTGCATTGCATATATGCAAAAGTGTTTGTATTGCATAGAATACAACACTATTGCACATATTTGATACACACTATTGTATATATGCAATATAAGACTAATACACACATCGAATACACATTAGTACGTATGTGTAATACAACATTAACGCACATGTGCACTACATCGACTTTTATTTTATTATTATTTTTTTTCCATATAATACAAAACTACTACACATATACAATACACAAATATTGAATATATGCAATAAAACACTATTAAACTCAAAAATACATAGTAATACACATGTGTAATACAACGGTATCGCACAGTAATACGTATGTGCATTACAGCGGGTTTTTTTTTTGTTTTTTTATATTTTTCGAGTAAAATATAAGAAAAATATAAGAATAATGGCTAAAACAGAATTTTGAAAATATTTTTTTATTTTTAATTAAAAATAATTCTTTAGGAGTTTTTAAGAGTTTTTTAGTTTTCTCTCTAAATGTGAGTTTTCTCTTGATCCTCTCCCTATATGTATATATATAGGGGATGGATCTTGCGAGAAGTGATATTATAGCGAGAAGTGTGAGAAGAAAATCTGAACCATTGATTCGCTTAATCAATGGTCAACAAAAGAAATAGCAAATTCGTAAATACATACACATGTTTATGACATATTTATAATTAAAAAGGGTGCATAGGTATTTTGTGATGTAGCCCTTTTTAAGCTAGACGTTAATGCATTTAGCGGTTTCATTTTTTATGCTTAATAATTGGGCATAGTGTCATATATAATTTTTACAATTTTATTTCTTTCATTAAGCTAGACATTAATGTATGTGAAAATTTTATAATTGTAGATTAATAGCATGATCCGCTATTTATTATATGTAGTTTAATATATATCAAAAAAGAGTTTATTTTGTACTATGTAAGTGGTATTAACGGTTTCATTTTTTTATGCTTAATCAATAGTCATAGTGTCATATAAAATTTTTATTATTTTATTTCTTTCATTAAGCTAGACATTACTGTATGTGAAAATTTTATAATTATAAGTTATTAGCATGATCCGCTATTTATTATATGTAGTTTAATATAAAAAAGAGTTTAATTTGTACTGTGTAAGTGGTATTTTGAATTGTGTATGTGTAAACTTTATTGTGTGTAGCTTCATATATGTACTGTGGATGTGGTATATCGAATTGTGTACGTGTAAATTTTGTCGTGTGTAAGTTCAAATGTGTACTGTGGATGTGGTATTTCGAACTTTGTACGTGTAAATTTTATAATATATATGATCATTTATGTGTTATGTAGGTTCATATATGGGTTGTATAGATAACATTTCGAATTGTGTATTCGTAATTTTTATCTTCTGTAGGTTCATATATATACTGTGTAAGTGGTATTTTAAATTGTGTATGTGTAAATTTTAGCGTGTGTAGGTTCATATATGTACTGGTATGTGGTATCTCGAATTATATACGTGTAAATTTTATCGTGTGTAGAATCATTTTATGTAATATGTAGGTGGTTTTACGAATTCGGTATAAAGTTGAAAATATCTCTAAATATGGTTAAATTTGAAATATTATGACGAACGAATTAATCATAGATTAAAAAACACAATTTAAAACAGAATGTAGTTTGTTACTTGGTTATATTAGTTGATAAACTGGTATTCGAAATGCATCAATTATTTCATGGTAAATGGAACTAGTGAAAAAAGAAACAAAAATAAATCCATACTAACTAAAGGAGATCTAGTGATATAAATAAATTGTAACTTACAAATCATAAAGTCTGGATATTAATGCTTTAGATTTTTATTTTGAGATAGATTAAAAAAAATTAAATGATGAATTATTTTAATCTACCTATACTACCCTTTTATTTATTTATTTTATTTTTTCTCAAATTTTATTAATTACAATAAATGCAATACATTTTCAACCATTGATTAATAATCTAATGGTTTAGATCACTTCTCGCACTTCTCACTATAAGAATCACTTCTGAAATGAACATAATTTATATATATATTTGAGAACCTTGTTGAGTTTTAAGAACTTTAAAAACCTTATTCTTAACCACACATTTAATTAAATAGGTTAGATTATATGATTGAGATTAAATTTGATTAAAAAATTAAATAAGAGAGTGAATAAAGATATACAGTAATTGCACTAATTTAAACGTCCGTTACACCAATGTAAAAAGTCTATTCGATGCGTAAAAAATGTTGTAATTTTTCTACGTACATGTAACCTATGTATATTACATATATGTAAAAAAATCAAAAAAATGTTGTTACGTTGAGTTCTTTCGAGTTCTTAAAACTCAAAGTGGTTATAAAAAGAAATTGGCCACACACACACACACACACACACACACACACACACACACACACACACACACACACATATACTCCCCATTATTCTTATTGATAATATATTTCTCTTGTTAGGTCACCAACGTACTTGGACTGACTTGTGTGTATGCTCACGTGACACGTGACATGCATGTGTGTTTCCTAACAGAGTTAATGAAGATAACAGTTTATTTAATAGAATTAACCTAAAAATGTCGGGTGTCTCAATATTAAGCATAAAAAGTAAAATAACACCCTTCATCGTCTTCATGACACTCTCTACGCCCATTAGGCTTGGTTTTGACGAGTTGCAGAGCTGGATGATTCTCCCGCTTTCATAGCGTCTAAACGGTTAATACTTATTGGTATGTTTTCTCAAAGTGTAGTCAACAGCGCCTTCAGAAACTTCCCACGGTATTTGCATCAAGAAATCTCCGTTGCGTCTGTCATAACACACAAGTCGTAGTGTGTCCAAACCTTCGGGTTTCTTGGGGTTTTCGATTACCATAACAACTTCATTATTGGACATCATTGGATTGGTTTCCGGTTGGAGCGGGTTTGTGTTTTAAAGTGGTTTAATCAAATCTTAACCAAGCCAATCTATTTATAGTATGTGTGTGGGCATAATAGGGTAAAAAAACCGGTTCCAAACGGTCTTATAAAGGCTATATAGCTGTTGGAACGGTTATACAGTCGTTGAAACCGGTTCCTACGTCTCATTTGATTTTAAATGGGAAAATAGAAAAAAACCTGATTGTATCCAGTTTTTCTAAGTAGGTACCGTTCACAGTCCTACCCTACTTGGTTCCAGCAGGTATCCATATTTATCTGTCCATATTTATCCGGTCCTACCCTACTTGGTTCATGCAGGTATCCATATTTGTCTGTCGGGTTTGGTTCGGTTCTTACCCGGTTCCTGACAAGAACCAGTTCCAAAAGAAAACCAGTCAGAAAATACCCGGATTTGGGTACCAAACAAAACCCGATTCGTGAGCACCTCTAATCGAATTGACGAGCCATTGTTATCGCATAATTCTTTAGGAAAATGTGAAATTTAGTTAAATTATAGAGGAAGAGATGTAAGAACTTTACAATGTGGACACAAATTTGGAAAAATTATAGAGTTAATGATAGGAGATGAGATGTGAATGCTCAAATTAATCATTACATTTCTCTATTCTGTTAAATTAAATAATACTTTTTTATACATTTATTATTATTATAGTTTTTTGTCTTTTACTCACAACCAATTCAACAAATATTAAAAAATAAATATGAACAAACAAAGTTTCCCAAAATATACAAAAAAATTACTATATTTTTTTTATCCACCTTAAAATTTACACTCATAATTGTCCATTACCCCACCTTTTAATTTGCAAAACCCCCTAACATAATTTTAGGGGTGGTTAAGAATGCTCTAAATGCTCAAATTAATCACTAGACTAACTAATAGTGTGAGATTTTTCTAATTAAATTGTTTTTTTTTAACGTCAGTGGTAGTTTTCTTGGTTTTAATCATTAGAAAATTAAAAAATAATGCAAAACTTTCCAGCTGGGGAAAAAACTTGTCTATTTTGTCACAATCTTGAGTATTTTGAATATGAACAAAACACAACACATGGCTAATGAATCAAATACTTTTGGCTTGAATATGAACAAAACACAATACATGACTAATGAATCAAATACTTTTGGCTACTGATGGTGAAGGCCCAGAGAAATCCTGGCCTATCAATGGCTCTGTTGAATGAGAAAGACGGACACATGAAGCTGCCGCCTGTTGTTTTTCCCGATACGTTGCCCAAGTCACCAGATATAACCCTGCTATGATCAACACTCCTCCTAGAACACTGTTCACAAACGCAACTTAACTGTCAAATACAAAGTGCCAATTTTGACCCATTTACTTATGCATGGACCAGGTCAGGTCATCAAATGAACCATTCAACATCGAAATCTAAATGGGTTGAAAGTCGAGCATACACGCTAAAATAAGAACCATTCTCGACTGTAATATTCTAATTTCCTATTTTGATGTAATGAAAAGTAATGTTGGAAAATAAGAATACGCTGTGTTAAGTGTATATAGTATACACACTAACATGGTTCTCATCGTAAATCATGTGTTTTGATTCCTATGTCTTCTCATAAAATCAGATTAGTTAATGCAAAGGGTAAATTAGTAAAGTCTTATTTCCTTATTTTCTCTTGGTGTCATTCAATTTCATTGGGTTTATATGGTGTTAATTTATGGCACCGCATTAGAGAATTAAGATTGGTAATATTTTTGACAAAAATATGGAAAACAGAGATCTGATGTTTAAGTCTAATAGCATGTTAGGATGCGTAATTGACATTTTATGGACTAGGAGTAGAAGCAGAGGGTGAAGAGCATACCTTCCTAAATATATCGGGCTTCCAAGGAAGATTCTTGACAAGAAAGCAGTTGCAGCAGGTTGAAGCGGATTGTAAAGAGCAACCAAAGCAGGTCCCAGGACCTTGTTGGACCATGTTACAAGTGCATAATTCAACGCTGAAGTGATAATCCCCTGAAACAAACCAAAGTCATCATGTATTCTCTCTTATCTTCACACACGTCGAATCAGTTGAATGAGTTGAAAGCCAGCCGATTGTAATTAGGTTTTTGTGATCATAGTTAAGGAGTTCTATGTACAAATAGATGTAGGTATAAAGATTATTTTTGTAGATGAAACTCATGTCTCTAAAGCATATTTCTCACAAGGATGTTATTAAAAGATTACCTTGGTTGGGTTATTGCATATTTATTCCTAATCTATTAATTTAGCTGGTTTAAGAGGAAAGACATGTAAACACCTAAAAAGTTTAAACCAATTCAATGGAAATGAGAAGAAGCTTACCGCATAAACTACTGCCCAAATCTCAGACGATGTCAAAGTCCAGTTTGCTGACTCATTGCTCATGGCGACAGCTGTTACAACCATAAAAACAGTACCAAAAAAGTACGAATACGCTGTAACTGAAAGGTTTGCAGGATACTTGGCCAACAGTGGAGCCTGAATTAATTTCAATTAAAAGCTAATAAAACTACAAGTATATAATTCAATATGCAATAATATTCCCAAAAAAGGATAAACCTTCATGCTATCCCATCTATGTTCCTAAAACTTATTGTCTTCTAGGTCAGATTAGAGGCGCAAAATTGTCTGGTTGGGTGGGTTGGATAACTGGTTAAGACAGGTAGGTTGACACAATTAAACCACTCTTCATAAAAAATTTAATTACTCTTATCTTTATAAATAATGTGTGTGCAAAATACACAATTCAAAATCCACTTTGGGTGATTTTGATAATTTGGCCCATTCAAGCTTTTCCTTTATTTTATCCGTTTGACCCATTAAAGATAAAACAAACTAAAATGACTAGCATATAAGTACACGGGTCAAAATACCCATCTATAGATGTTATCAAGCTATGACTTATGTAATACGAAGAGCTAACATTTGTCTTAGAATATTTTATGCAAATGCGTCACTTTCTTATAAACATGCTAGCTGCAAAGAGGACATGTAGATTACTATACAAATAGCATGAGCTTATTGATTGTCTCCTCTATACATAACTACCAACTCATTTGTATGAGTTAAAATGTATAATATCTAGTTGAAGAATCAAATCTTAGTAGCTACTTAAACTGGTAAAAAGAAATTATGTTGCTTTATAGCTATTAAAATATACATGGGTACCTGAATAGTTAAAAAGGCTGCCATGCAAATACAGTTTCCTATTAAGCAAAGGACACCAAGGTGCCAGTTGTCAATCCCTAAAGTTGCAAGACTGGAAAACATCCATCCAGGAAGTTCGGTTGCCACCAATTCTTGGTGGTGTGCCTGTAAAAGGGGTGCATACCCCAGTAGAGCAGGTCCACGAAATAGAACCATCAAAACGGCACCAGAAACGCAAACAAGTGTTCCTCCAACTTTTGCCTGACCTTCAATCTTCAGCACATTTAATGTTTCTATACTGCATGTGCATCAAATAATGTGAACTTAACATACATATGTTTATGAAATCATATATTACAAGCAAATATGCTAATTTGGTAGTGCAATTATACTTAAGAATGATATGTTTGGCATATCATTAATACACGTAGCTATACAGTTATATACATGTATTCATGGATAGACACATATATACATGCGTCATTACATACACATATATGCATAAGTGTATATGTTGTACATATTTATAAGCATGTGCATTTTTTTAGACCAACAAGAAACTTTGTAACACGGATTTTAGGAATTTTATGATGGAAAAAAAGCAATTTTAATATGCATGGGATATTTTAGGCTGTATAAGTTTCTAGATGTGTGAGCCTACATCTGTGTATGAGCTACTAAATGCTCCATTAAAGATGTATTGAACTTCAAATTTAATCAACCTAAAAGTACCACATAAAGATAAAAGTTTAATCTTTATTTGTTCTTCATTAGAATCTTAATGTAATGTGTTGTCAGGTTTGGTTTTCACTTTTTCCAGTATTCTTGAATAAGATCAATTCAACTAACTGGTGAACAAAAAACACCAAGATTAAATTGGTTAAAACTGGTTCTGAATAGTTGACATGAATGAAAAATTCAAGTAAAAGAAAATTCAGTTTAGCTTACCCCATCATTGCAGCAAGTATAAACGTAAAGACAGGAATTGAAGGTTGTAAGGCTGCAGCATATGTTGGATTTGTGTAGCCAAGACCAACAAGAAACAAAAGCTGGTTCCCAAATATCCTATTTAAGGTCAATCAAGATAAAAAATAAAAATAAAAATAATCATAAATATTGAATGTGACCAAAACCATATATGATAAGTGTGTTGCTAGTAGAGGACTGACCCAAAAAAACTATAAGAATGTCAACTTTGGAGATAATAGACTTACCCGGTCAACCCAAGAAGAAAGAAAGTGAAGAGAAATTCTCTAGTCATAGCTGGTCTGATTCTCCTGCAAACAACAAAAAATAAACAACTTGTGTTCAATCATATGCTTCAAATAACTTTATCCAAAGACGAAGAAATCAAATCTGAAAGTGAGAAACGAGACTGGGACAGCATTAACAATTAGATCAGGCTCTGCTAATATAAATAAGTAAACACTAAATCAAGCCGATAATATAAGTCCAGTATTCTATTTAAAAGGATAGATCACCATTTGGAGAGAACCCGAATATGATATCTTTATTATTGTTATTACACAAAGCGCAGTGTCTCTCAATTTCAATTCAGCCCTAATTGAATAAAAAAAATCCAGTGGTGCAGTGTCCAATATAGAGGACCTAATGTTGCATCTAATGAAGCACCTTTTCAGGTTTGTAGGGTGGGTTTATAAATCTACCAAAGAAAAGATTTGGGGGGGGGGAAAGCAATTAGCAGTCAACATGAGGGCCCTTCCTTTGAGCAAAATAAGCAGCCTAACCTGACCTGACCTCAATGATTGACCTTTACTACTACTACTAATTACACAACAGAATCATGAACTCAATGCACACATACATACGTTTCACGGAAATAGGCAACGGGAGCTAGGATAGCAAGGGCAAGGATGTCCCGGTAGACGCAGAAAACGATCTCGTTCACTCCGCCGTTGAGGGCAACCGTGGTGATGACGTGGTATCCGCCGTTGAACAACTGGACCAACGCCATTGCGCCGTGGGCCTTCCAGGGCTCTTCACCGCTGCCGCCGGAGGAGGAGGACATCCTTGATTTAATCATACACACATATAGATAGATAGATATGTGTTTATATAATAATAATAATAATAATAATAGGCTAGGCGATCGATCGTATGCGGATAGGGAGATATGATATTATTTTGGTGGCAAGTTGATCTCAATAATAAACATTTCATTCCACTCGGTCGACTACGTGATGATGATGATGACGTGGATTGAAGTAAAGGACTAATCAATTCGGGAAATTTGGAGTTTTCTCTTTTCTTTCTGTCTGTCTGTCTGTCATTGTAAAAGTAGTTGTTATCCACTTTGTCTATCTATATCTATCTGTTTCAAGTTTTCAACAGTCCCAAAGTCGGACTTGTACTTTTATATGGTTCTGGACTCGGGTGGATTGGAGAATAGCTAAATATCACAAGAAAGCACTTTCGACCATATACACACTTTATGAACCGAGAGACCTTGACGAAGGCGACGATCACTCTTTGCTGAGCTGAAAATGCCTCTCTCTTCTAACCAGCATCACACGATCGTCCCGTTTGTAGTTGCAGTTCTAGATTTTTTACCCCGTTTGAGTTCAAGGCTCTCAGTATCCTCATTTTGTGGAAACACCCGTTAAGAACTCATGTTTCTTCAACTTTCCTTTTCTTTTTTCTTTTTTTGTTTTAACAACCAACACTCCTAAAGTCCTAATGCTGTAACAGGTACTAGCAAAATTCACCATTTCAGGACTTGAACCTATGACCTCGGAACCCTCATGGAAAAACCTTTATGACCACCCTAGTAAAGTGGTGATGGCATATATTTGTTTTTCTATAGTTTATTTGTTTACTATTGTTCAAGTTAACTTCTTTAACATAAATATACTAGGTTAGAAACCTATGTATTACAAAGGTTAAATAAATCCAAGTTGTAAACCAATTTCTATGAAAATTTGTATGTTAGATAAATTAGACACCAATTTATTAAACGTGTTGAATAAATTTAAGATGTTGTAAACCATCTTTTATAAAAAGTTGAGTATTATCAGCTATTGATGAAATAAGAAATAATGAAGATATAAAACCTATAAATAGCAAATAATGAAGATTTATGAATCACAAAAATTGTATTTTATATAAAAATTGTATTTTAAAGTAAGATATAATTAAAATATTCTTATGATTTCATAAGTTTTAATAAACTATTTATATAAATTACAGATATTAATTATTTAAAGTTGTTATTATTATTATTATTATTATTTAATATGATATACAGGTGGAAAACATAAATTTAGACTTTACCATAAGTGGACATATGACAACCCAAAATACTTATATGTTTTATAAGGCATTTTTTAACAACAAAGTTCAGACATCCGAGACCATTGGCAAAAATGGATCACCTTCCGCCCGAAGAACAAAACCTAGTGAGCAGACAAAATAAGTCAAACTATAGGGAAAAAGAAATGCTAAGCGTACCTGTTAAAAATTACTTTGTTAAAATACAATAACTTAATTAGGCATCATAAACCAACCGATGGGGATTTAGTAACTATTTTAAATCAAAATATGTTACTTAAAAAAGTATCAAGTACGTTTAGGGTATGTTTGGCAAAGAGTTTTTAGGAGTTTTAAGCTTCAAACTTCTAAGAAAAAGCTTATACTCAATGAAAAGCTTTGTTTGGTTGAAAAAGCTATAAGCTTTTAAGTTTGGAGAAAAAACTCATTTTTTAAACGCTACTATTAGCGTTTGAGAACAAGACAGAAGCTTTTACATTTGAATTTACAAGTTTGGTACTTGAACTTTCATTAACTTTTGTTAATTTATATAATAGTTACATATTTTACCCTTATTCAAAATTAACTACCCCATGACTTTTTAAAAGTCCATAACTTTTTCACAACTTAATATTTTTTTAAACAAATTACATCACAAAAAAAGCGTTTTATTCTCTTTAATTTTAGTATGATATTGCTATACTTCTTTACAGGTTATGATTGACAACAAGTCGAGTCAGACGAGCTCGGGTCATGTGTAAGACCAAACTAGGGTCGGAACGAGTCGATAAAAAAAGGTTAATTTAGTTCGGTTCGTGTCGGTACGGTTTTGAGTCGAAAGGGGCCAGGTCATAACATGTTTCAGATTAAAACGGTGTTGGGTCGGAAAGGGTTTCAGATCAAAAGAGGTTGGTTTAAAAAATTATCTATTTGAAATTACTATATATTTTAGCTTTGTTTCTTGATTTTCGCCACCAGTTACACGCTTACTGCCTTTGCACGAAGTACACGTCTACATTCGGTTTATGCGTGCACCATTATCAAGTGAATCATGTACCGACACTGATTATGCGGTTGATGTCAGGTTGCGCACACACTCCGCCACACCGCGTTAGCACCCAATTAGTTTTATTACCAAATACCTAAATATATCTGAAAAGCTCCAACTACTCTGTCAAACACGTAAATATATCTAAAAAGCTACAGCTACCAGCTTCCAGCTAACAGCCACCAGCTAGTTTTGCCGGGTATGTTTAGCAAAGAGAGTTTTTAGGAGCTTCTAGCTTCAAGTTTTTAAGGAAAATCTCATATTCAATAAAAAGCTTTGTTTGGTTGAAGAAGTTTCAAGCTTTTAAATTTGTAGAAAAAGCAGTAGCGTTTGAGAAAAAGCTAGAAGCTTTTACATTTGAATTTACAAGTTTGATACTTGAATTTTCATAAACTTTTGTTAATTTATATAAGAGCATTCCCATCCTATCCCCCAAATTTATGTGAGGGAGTTTGTAAATTATAGGGGGGGTTTTGAGTTATTGTGAGTGTAAATTATAGGGTGGAGAGAGAAAATGTAGTGATTTTTTGTAAATTTGAGGAAAAGGTAATGGTGTTTTGTAAATTATAGGATGGAGAAAGAAAACTGTAATGGTAAAGTATTAAAAAAATATTATTTAATTAAACAGAATAGAGAAATGTAGTGTTTTTTAGTGTAAATATAGAGATAGCGATGGGGGATAGGTTGGGAACGCTCTAATGGTTACATATTTTACCCTTATTCAAAACTAACTACCCCCATGACTCTTTAAAAAATTATAAATTTTTCACATGTTGATTTTTTTTAAACAAATTGCATCATAAAAAAGAACATTTTATTCTCTTTAATTTGTGTATGATATTGCTATATTTTTTTAACTTTAAAAAATTAGTATACTACGTGATTACCGGTTATGATTGGCAACAAGTCGAGTAAGACGAGTTCGGGTCATGTGTAAGACCAAATTAGGGTCGGAATGAGTCGATACAAAAAGAGTTAATTTAGTTCGGTTCGTGTAGGTACGTTTTGAGTCGAAAGGGGCCATGTCAGAACTTGCTTCAGATTAAAATGGTGTCGGGTCAGAAAGGGTTTTAGATCAAAAGAGGTTGGTTTAAAAAATTATCTATTTGCAATTACTGTATATTTCAGCTTTGTTTCTTAATTTTCGCCACCAGTTACATGCTTACTGTCTTTGCACGAATTATACATCTGCATTCGGGTTATACGTGCACTCTTATCAAGTGAATCACGTACTGACACTAATTATGCGGTTGATGTCAGGCCCGCACCACGCATGCACCCAAATAGTTTTATTAAAAGCTCGAACTACTCTACCAAACACCTAAATATATCTAAAATGCTACAACTAACAGCTACCAGCTAGTTTTGCCAAACATACCCTTAGAGATAAAAACGGGTTCTAACCATGAAACTAAGTGTTATGGTTTAGCGCCCTTGCCACATCAGATTTACGAGGGCGTTAAACACCATTTCATGGTAGGCATCAAGGGGTTGAGCCCCTTCGGGCCTTAATGTGTTAGTAGGGTCAAAGGCAAGATGCATGAAATCAGGGGCGGATTAGTTAATGGTTAGGGGTAGCTCGGGTTACCCCTAAACTTTGTCGGCAAAGTATAAATATTTAAGATTTTTTAGCATTTTTATGAGTCTAATATGTATATTATATTCAGCAATTGAAAAGCATGTATTTAACTTGCTAGAGTGGTATTCTGAAATGTCAGAAGTTATGTTACATGTTGCTGGTGTGTGCGGAAGTTCTAATCCTGTTGCATACATTTCACATTGCTGCATACATTTTATTTTATTTGGGATACCTCTTAAATTCTTTTTTAGATCCGTCACTGATAAAATATTAGTGCATTTAATTAACGTAGTATGAGAGTTGGGCAGTGAAAGATGAGGTTGGAGAATAGAGTACCCTATAACGGGTGTTAACAGTACCTATTTTTACTTGATTTTACTATATATATATATATTGATTTTACTATATATATATTTGTATATATATAGAGAAATGATCAAGAGAGAACTCCTTCTTAAAAAGAAAACTAGAGAACTAATAAAGAAATATTTTTAATTTATTAAAAAAAATATTTTTAAATTTCTGTTTTTGTCATTATTCTTATATTTTGTTAACATTTACTCGAAAAAATATAAAAAAATTAAAAAAAATAAAAAAATAATAAAAAAAACTCGTAGTGCACATATGCAATACATCGACTTTTTTATTGCATATGTGCACTAGTGTGCATTTTGATATCTGCAATAGATTTGAATAGCACATATGCAATTTTTTGTATTGTATTAGTTCAATAGTGTTATATAACATACAAAAATTAAAAAAATCGATATAGTTCATATATGCATTAGTGTTGTATATTACGTATACGCAATAGTGTGTATTACATACAATTATTAGTGTTGTATTTGCATATATTCAATAGTGTGTATTGTATAATGCAATTGTGTTGTATTATATGCAATAAACACTATTGTATATATGAAATACACATTAGTGCACATATGTATTACATTGACGGTTTTTTTTTATTCTTTTTATTTTTTTTAGGAACAATATCATCTTATTAGAAGGAGGAAAGAAAAAAAATCACAAAATATTTTTTTTTTAATTTAAAAATAATTTGAATTAGTTTTTTAGTTCTCTTTTTAAGAGGAGTTCTCTCTAGATCCCACCATACATATATATATATATATAATCTCCCTCAAGTTTTACATTATACAATTCAGTCCATTTTGTTTTCTTCTTTTTTTATCTTTAGTGGTTATACAAAAATGTTTGATTATTTTTAGATAAGTTTTTTGAAAACGAAAATACTAGTTAGCAAAACGATTTTTAATTCTTTAGAGAAAGCTTTTTTAACGTTTTTTTCAGATATAAAGTTGCTCATAACTAAAAAAGTGACATGTTTAAACTTGCCCATAACAAAAACAGATATATTACTGGAAGTATGATTTTGATTTTTCTTATTTTTAGTAATACTCAAACCGAAAACAACCCTAAGGGGTGTTTGGGATTCCTTGTTTTACCTCCTTATAACTTTTCATTAAGTTAATAAGTTATAAAAGCGTAACTTATTAACTTTTCCCTCAAACATCAAAAGCAATACCAAATACCTTATTCTTTTTCAAAAAGTTAATAAGTTATAAGTTGGAGAAAATAAGCAATCCCAAACACCCCCTAAGAGTTAAGTATGATTTAGCTGAAGATATAAATAAAAGCTAGGGACAATTGATATTGAATATTGTTATAAGCGATGATTAACTAACTTTTCACGGGAATAGGCTATCGGTGCAAGTACAGAAAGGGCAAGAAAGTCACGATACAAGCAGAAAACGATCTCATTTACACCACCATTTAGAGCTACTTTCGTGATCACATGATATCCTCCACTTAACACTTGCACCCATGCCATTGCCGCGTGCGCTTTCCTTGCTTCACCTCCTCTGTTAACAACGTTAACCGCCAACTCCATCGCCGCCGCCATATGATATTTCCATCTAAACCATGATACGGAAGAAGCATGAATTTATAATTAATCTGTAGGTTTGAGTTTCCATTTCAAGTTCAACCAATTGAAAGTGACTCGTTAGGTGGCTTGAGTGTATATGAAAGAGAGATCATCTTAGGATTGAAGCAAAAGAATTAATTATGAAAAGGAAACCACTACACTAGATTTTTTTCTTTTTCTTTTTCTTTTTCTTTTTTTTTTTATATACTAAATTCGGTTTTCCTTCTAACCAAGGTCTAATTGGCGAGTCAAATAGGATACGGGTAAATTCAAAAAAAAAATTTCTTATGGATTTTTCCACATTAATAAAATTCTTTGAAAATGGAATTGAAATTTGCATAGGATTTGAAATTTGAAAGATTTAGATTTGGAATCTAAGATTTCAATAAGAATTGAAATCCAATTTCATTCTTAGTGTGTTCGTTTATCGGTGGAAACATTTTAGTTTTTTTAGATTTTTATTTTTTATTTATATTTTGTGTTATGATTTTTTTATTATCTTTTTTGAAATTTTTTTAGGGGTTTTCTATTAAGATCAAAACCTCTTAAAAAATATTAAAAAATAAAAATAAAAGTAAAAAATTCATAACTCAAAATATAAATCAAAAACAAAAAAAGTATAAAAATTAAAATGTTTTATTCGTTGCCCTCGTTCAAAAAGAAAAGGCCTTCGAGAAAAGATTCCAGTGAATTTGAAGGAATTGAATTCCTCTACATTTTGGAAGGATTCGGAATTCCTTTATTTAAAGGAATTTGAAGGAATTGAATTTCAATTTCAATTCTTTGACAACCGAACACACCAAAATAGAATTAAGATTCCAATTCCAACGAGATGAACACGCCATGTCATAGGATTTTAATTCCAATTCCTTTGGATTCTCATGAATTCTGTGAAACGAAGGTGGAGTTCATTTCACGGAATGGAATGGAATTTGGATGGAGTTGGAATTTATTTCCATTCCTTAAGGTGTTCGTTTCGTTGGAATTGAAATCTTTATTCCATTTTGGTGTATTGGGTTGACAAATAAAAGGAATTCAATTCCTTCAAAATCCATTAAATAAAGGAATTTTAAATCCTTCGATCATGTGAAGGAATTTAAGTAAATTCATTGGAATCTTCAATCGGTCGACTGACATGGTCGAGTTCTGGTCGACGTTTCAGGTGTGTTCGCATTCAAGTCAACGCTCTGGGTCGTAGCGCTTTAAGGTCAGTGCTCCAGATCGGGTCACGTTCGGGTCGACGCTGTAACATCTCGGGTTTTTCAAACTCGTATTCGCTTACATATAACCCGACCTAGGAACTTATTCGGATCCTTGTTAGTAATAATATCAAGAATATATAAGTATTTAAGAATTCTATTTTCAATTCATACCCTTTATAATCTTTAAGTGGTTTATTCTTGAATTTAACTTTTAAAATATTTATATCTAAACATTTATGAAAGTAAAAGGACCAAAGTTGCCAAAATCCAAACTTCACCCCTCCAAGGCAGGAGCACCGCAGGGTGGGCATCACCCTCACTGCCGCGTGCCACTGTGGAGCCACTGATCAGATCGTTTAACTCTTAGATCGTTTCCTAGTTCGTTTTTGGCCCGAAATCGCTTATTTTTGGCAAAAATCGAGTGTTTTAAGCCCCAAGAAAACTAACTGCCGGGCATGATACTAACACATGCTCCAAGATCTAGAAGTGCCCGATCAGTTTTAAACTCCCCAATTTGAATTGATAAAAATGGCATTCCCGGGTCTTGGAGTTTACTTGAGGTGGTATTATCCTCCACCTCCTCATCTCCCGTGTTGGTCAATTTGCTATTTAAACATTTTTCACAAGTGCAATTTTCACAAAAAGACAATTCATCTGTGTTTAATTTCAATTCGTTTTGGAAAATTGTTTCCTTTTGACCAACAAAATTGTTCTCATTACTAACCTCTTCCATTACCACCTCAACATACGGTGGCGGTGAATCAACTTCAACACAAGTAATTTTAAAATTAGGTAAAAGACTTACCATGTTGATGTGCACACTATTACCTTTCTTAGAGCTTGAACTGGCATGTTGCAGGTTTACTATGGTATCGCTCGGTAACTGACCCGTGTTTTTCTGAAATCTCGCTACATCTGCTGCGAGCTGACCAATCTGTTTCGACATCGCCTCTGAAGACTTATCCCTCAACTCGAACTATTTCTGCGTTTCCTTCTGATTATCTAACACAAGCTTCAACCACGCATCGAGTTTTGAATGTACCGACTCATCCGTATTACCCAAACTACCCGAATTACCCTTCTGATGGTCCTGATTCTGATTACCTGACGAAGTATTACCCCGGTAACCATCTCTATTATAGCCCCGACTATTATTCTGACTGTTCGAACAGCCCTGGCGGTAGCTGTTCTGCTGTCGGTTCGGACTGGACCCCTGAAAGTTCGGGTTCGACTGACTCGACGCGTTTCCGTATCTGAAATTCGGGTGATTCCTTAGGCCCGGGTGATAGGTGTTTGAATCAAACCCTTGGCCTTTGGAATCCCCGTACGCATAATTGACCTCCTCCTCGTCGGGATACTCGTCATCATCAAACCTGGGGTAATCTTCTAACTTATGCCCCAACTCACCACAATCTGCACAAACCAGGAATTTCACCCCGACCTTACTAACCTCTTTCTTTTTCTCTCGTCTATAACCCGCGAGTTCCTTTTCAACTCCTCAATTCTTGCTGACTCGCTCGAGGCTGATTTGACTGATCTAGTGACCCCAACTTTTCATCTTAGTTTAGCAGATGCTTCTGACTTGGAATCCTCACACATAAACTCAAGGAAATCCTAATCATCCTCTTCGGGTTGGTTTAATAACATCCCATTACATGAAGAATTCAAATATTTTCCATCCTCGTATGTCAACCCATCAACAAAACACTTAACCAATTCCCACGACTCAATCTGATGGTTCGGGCACTTCCTAATCATTTCTTTATAACGAGTAAAGGCATCATGAAGCAACTCACCCGGTAACTGTGAAAAACGTCGAATCTCAATCCGGGCTTTGCTGGTCTTCGACTGTCAATAGTACTCGTTAAGGAAAACCTGCTGCATCTCACTGCAGTTCTCAATACTATGCATCGGTAACGAGTTGAACCAGTGTTTGGCTTTGTCTTTTAGTGAAAACTGGAACAAACACAACCGAACCTCGTCTTGATTATATGTACCATCACCGATAGACCCGCAAATAGCTGCAAAATCTGACAAGTGTGAATACGGGTCTTCCGACGCCATGCCGTGAAAACGAGGAACTATATTAATATAAGATGGACGGGATTTGAATGTCGGTTGACCCTGTACGTGAACCTGTGGGACAATCGGTGAAGCACCATCTGAAATAGCCCGTCTGAATTGATTGTTTACAACATACCGGAGGCCCATAATTTCTTCGTCTAGCCCTCGGTTCCTCAAAACCTCCCAGTTAACTTGAATCGGTTATCTTTGTTCCTCCCGATTTCTTCCAACACCATCTTTGTCTCGGTTTCTGTTCCTCCACCTGTCACCTCTTACGCTAATCGGTTCCTCAACCTCCTCATCTGCGTTTCTTGGCTCAAACCCGTCATTCCTTCTAACCCTCCAATCATCCCCATTACTACCATCATTCCTCGGTTCTCGTTCCTCCTCATCTCCCTCTTCTTCGTCTTCAGTATGAATACTGACATAATCAAAATCCCGTATAATCGGCTGTAGGTGACAAGGGCATTGTTCAGGGCTGATGGCCCAGGTCTGTCAAGGTTTCGGTTTCTGGATTGTCGGGCTGAATTTTGTGGTTGTGGATCGGTGTTTATCGGTGGTAATTGGTCATTGTTGGGTGGATTTTGGTTATTTGGTGGATTCTGTTCGGGTTGGAAAACATTGTTCTCGGGTGGTGGTCATACTCGACATTGTTCATATTCAATGATCATACTCGTATGCTAGTGACATGTAGTGTGCTCGAAGGTACTTAACAATATTCAGTTAGTCATGTATACTCGAAACACACTCATTTCTTAACGCTACTCCACGTACGTAGTTTTGTATATTTGACGGAAATCGTTATCTTAGAAGTAGAGGGGCTTGGTAGTTGTTTTTGAAAGTGTGCTTATCATCTTTGGAAGCAAGGAACATCTTATAGCTAACTAGAGGGGCCAAAGGTGTAAATTCAAAATGTAAAATCTTATTGGTCGTTCCCCTAACCCTACCCAATAATCTCAACATTCTGCTTATCTTCTACTTTCGTTTTATGGCCAAATTTAGGTGTTCCAAGGCTACTCGATGTCGATTCAAGGTTAGTATGACGCAGTTGAATTGTTTTCGGTCGATTGAAGGTGGATTAGGACTTACTTTTACCCATAGTTTCTAGTTGAAGGTGATTTGAAGACATGGGAGAATGATTTGAGGTCAAGATAATGAAAGGTTTTAACCTAAACAAAATCTGGCAAGTTTTCAAGGATTCCGGCAGGTTGTTTGGTTTTCCGGTGGAAGCGTAAAACGGGAATGTAACAGACACCTTTGGTATCAACATATTGTTTATAAAGAAACTTCACAAACTAATTTACAATATATTACAATTCATTGTTCTATCATTGTTTTATAGTCTAGGCGATACAAACAATACTAGTTCGTTAACTATATAATCTTACTACTAACTTCCTTGCTTCTATTCACATAGCATCAACCACACACCTTGGGCAAGTAACAGATCACCAAATCATTCTGATTTAGGTACACCTGAAAAGCAGTTTAAAACGGGTCAACTACTAGAGTTTGTGAGTTTCACGAGTTTCAAGAAAACAGTTATGAATTATCACAAGTTAGCACTTGTAATCATGAAATAAGTATGTATATATGTAAATGATGTAATTATGTTAAGCTACAGTGAAGCGTTGACTGTATGTGCTGCGTGCATCCATTTCCCACGCTCAATCAACCACTGTGGCTCCCCTTCCGCCCACAACATGCCCCGGTAGCTATGTCTAACATTACATAGCCTGTATGTATAAATATGGTCATGTGCAAACGGCGCTATGTGACACGGCAACCAGGCCGATTCTGTTTGGGTTTGTCAAACAAATAGTACTATTCACAAGCCATCGGCTCGAAGTTAATCACTGTGATCATGGGGACTTTCGTGTGTTAACACTTAGATAATTCACGTCAATACATGTTTCAGGTATGTATATGTAATCAAACATGTTTTTCACCCCAAAAGTTCTTAAAACTGTTTAAAGAGTGGGGTAATGAAACTCACGGTTTAGTAGATAATCAGTACTGTATCAGTTCGTGGTTTGTTCGGTCCGCTATCAATAGTTACTATAATCAATATTATAATAATATTAATATTTTAATATTATTATAATCTCAATACTAAACTGGGCTGTATAACTAATCTGGGTATAACTGGAACGCCCAGAAAGTGGCAATAGGCTTAGGTTGTGATGTTGTTCAATGTCTAATACTTAAAACCAAACTTGGCTCAGTTGCCCGTTTTCCCAGCTAGGCCAAGTTGTTCGTTTACGCGTTCAGAAAACAATTATGGGGAAATAAGCTTGGGTAAATGCGTTGGTTAATAAAATTATTAAGTTATAAAGAAAGATCACATATTGGGGTCCCGGATTAGCTACGGGGCCCGTTTCCGTTTATTCAGTTTGATTTAAAAAGAAACACGCACAATCCACCCGGATTGTCCAGATTTCTCATAGAAAAGTTCGTTTTTACTTAATTAGTCCAAAAATATGATTTTTGATCACTCTTGGTGTTTTGATATTCCCACAGGTTCGTTAATCGCGAACTTACCGGTTTTTATGAAAACTAAATTTGTTTAATCTTTAAATTAACATAATTAATTAATCGTTAATCATTAAACTATGAAAATTTAGCCACTTATCAATTAAAATATGTAGATTTTTATAAAAATATTTCTGGAATTTTTTTACTTATTTATTAATTTATAAAAATTCATTTTATCAGCTATATTTCGCTTGAAAATCGTCCGTTTATCCCAAAAAATTTCCAAAAATTTCACCAAAATTTCTGAATACTCAAATCATGTCCCAAAACAACCTGTATCAATTCAAGAATGTAAAAAGCTCGTTCAATATTTTTTCAGCCCAAATTCGGCTATAAAAATTCACACGAATGCATATACACAAAACACCTTTAGACTTCTCCAAATGATCTCAAAATTCATATGTGATCAAAATACATCAAATATGAGTTCCCAGAAAAATTTCATAATTTTTGAAGTATTTTAGCTATTTTTCCCAAATAAACGTCCCAATTCGGTAATAAATTCGCCAAATATTCTCGGATGGTCGAAAAATTACCAAATTTGAACAGGGACTCATTGACATGGTCCCTGATGTCCCTCCAAAATTTCAAGGCCTAATAATATGCACATCATAACCTTAACCTAAACAGCCCGTAAGTGAGTGTTTCGGCATTACCTTAGCGGTTTTGGTTCGTTTCCGCCTTTCTAATCAACTTTTCAAGCTCTTGTGCTCCTATGTAAGCTAGATACAAGTCCTATATCACAAAACAATCAGGTTTCATCAATAGAACAGCCCTTTAACTTAGGGTTTCGGCTAGTGCACAAAAACGAACTTTTGAACCGTAAAAACGCCGTTTCAACCCTTTAATCCTTGTTTATGGCCAAAAAAGATCATGATTCTGATTTGAAACTAGGTTTAACATCAAAGTATGTTTTTGAATGATTTTTGAGAGTTTTACATGGTTAACTATAATTTTTAACAATCAAGACATGTTTATATGTTGTTAAACGAGTTTAAACGAGCCGAAAATCGATTATTTAAGACATTTTTACCCAGTTTCTTGCTGGTTATGGCTGGAGAAGAAGAATTCCAGAAGTTTTATGTGAAAATATGTGTAAAAATATCTTAAAACTAGTTTATATGTGAAAGAAAAAAAAGGGGTGGGGTGGCTGCTGCTATCGGAACTCATATGGGCCCACTTTGGGCCCATTTTGGCCCAAGTTTTTGATTTTTCAAGCCCAAATACGAAAAGCCCAGTCTAAATTTAGTTCGGGTTCGGTTTTTGGCGCGAAAAACTTATCGGGTGCGTTAAACAGTGCGAAAACGAGTGTTTTCGGCTAGTTTTGAGTAAAATTATAAAAACATACTATATGTTTGTAAAAATCAAAAATATTTTCACGGATCGCTTAAAACATTTCAAATAAGTGTTGGTAAGTCTTTTTCGTCTTAACGGATGATACAATGCTTGGTTTGTAACTATCTTTCGCGTTTAAATCTATAGCGGGTAGTTAAACGAGCATGTTTTCGTTTAACTTGTTTGCTATCAAACTAAGGTCATATTGTTAATATTTTAGCTTGTATAGATCGTATAACACTTATAGATGCCCCCCCCCCCGGGATTTCTGGGTCTTAACCCGACCCGTTCGGTTAATCGTTCGTTTGTTACGCAAAAGGCGTTTATTTGCTTAATCGGTAAATACGTACTGAGGTGTACCTTGTTTTGACTCAAATGTCACAACATTAAATATTGACTAGCCACTACATGTTGAACTTGTTTCGGATGGTTCTTCAATGATAGGCTGCTGGTTCTTGATTAAGAGGTTGCCCATTGGTGCTAAAGAGCACTGTTCACTTGAAAACTTGGCTTGTTCTCTCTAATCATATGATTTTCGAGCATCTCATGTTCTGCAGCCTTGAGAGATGCAATCACATCATACAACTTAAAGTTGGGGAAACACACTTTGTCTTTGATGAATTTGCTGGCTATGTACCACTTACCAGACAAAGATGATAAAAGCTTCTTGTTTAGCTCGAAATCTGATATCTGCAGGTTAGTTGTTCTTATATCATTGATGATCACCATGAACCTTTGTAGAACTGATTTCAGTCTTTCTCCATCCTTAAACTTAAACCTATCAAGATGTTGTTTTAGTCTATCTTTCTTGATATCTCTCAGTTCAGTATTTCCTTCAAACATATCAATAACTGCATCATACATTTCTTTAGCAGTTTTGTGATGGTTGACGGTTGTCAGTATCTCCCAAGACAGACCTAACTTCAGCATAGATAGTGCTTTGTCATCTCTCTTTTTCATCTTCAGCTTAACGGTGGCATTGTTGTTCGAAGCAGTTGAAGGAACGTAGTTTCCGTCAGTGATAGAAGTCCAAAGCTCTGCGTCGTTGTAGTTTACAGCTGCATCGAAGAGCACTTTCCATTTGATAAAGTTTTCTTATCCAAGTAGTCTAGGAATCTTGTTGGTAGAGACTTCTTGGTCTTCTATTTCAGTCGATCTGGGATTTGCAGCAGAGAAACAGAGTAAAGCCTCAAGATTTTTCACAAACCTTCTGTCCCGTGGCTTTCAGTGAGCTTCCAAAGCTCTGATACCACTTGTCAGGACCGTGAGTCGGGTGAAACCTTAGAAAAAGGTTGACAAGAACACACCAACCCTATAACCCAATGGCCTATTGAAAATCCCGGTGGAATCAGGATATCCAGACAAGTGGGAACGAAGGAGTGAAAATAGTAAACACAAAATTATAATAAGTAATCAATGAGAGCACATTCAAAGACAAAGATTCACTATATTAAATGAGTCATTAATGTAACAGTGAAAGGAATGTCTAGGGTTTCGTGCGTGACGGCGACGGCGGCAGTACGAGAATACAAATAGAATATTCTTTTAGAATGTTTCTCGTATTGTGTGCGTCGTTATCCGTGCCCTAAATGGAAACCTAGGACCCTATTTATAGACCCTGACATTCCTTTTAAAAGTTCCTAATAATTACATAATGAAATACAAAATAATACAAGTGTTGAGTCCTTGAGCAAGGTAGCAATCTTGCTCGAGCAGACTCGCTATGCTAGGTATGCTCGATGATTATCCTCGAGCATACTTTACTTAGAAAATCTTCAGTGAATATATTCTCCTCCAGCAAGCTTCATTCCTCTTGACTAATCCATGCTTTGCTCGAACTAGTCCATCAAGCAAGCTCATTCTTCTTTATGCCTTCAGTCTTCTTATTCAGCACTCTTTAGCATGCTCAGATGTAAATCTTGCTCGGGGAACTGAATTGTGCTCAAAGTCCTTGCTTTGATCACGTGACATCTTCTTATTGCATCGATGCTTGTCCCCATGTGCTCGATCATCCTGTGCTCGTAACACTTGGTTAAAACTTTTATGATCAAGCTGTTTGCTCGATTGGCAATCCATGCTCGATAGAGGAACACTCTTGCTCATTGAAGTGTAGCTTGCTCGAAACCTTAACACTTAGAAGAATCAACCATTTAAGGTTCTAAAGACCTTGCTTGAAGTAGTAAAACCATGCTCGATCGTCTAGGCTTGCTCGAAGTCCATACTTGGCCATTTTCTGAGGAGGTTGAGAAGATTCCAATCTTCCTTATCAAAAATCCGACCCAACCCAAATTTCCGTGGTTGAAGGGTGTTGACTGGTCAATTCGCTTAAAACCCGTTTAAAGGCAAAATAGTCAACAAGTTTGACTTTACGTTTTCTCATGTTTCTGGTCGGATTCAACGTTCGGTCTAGAAGACTTTTATTCTCGTAAGGGAATTTTAAGCCTACTGCCCACAACCTGACTTCTGACTTGCTGTTCGGATTCTGGTCAGTGCCAGCTTGTCTAAACGTTTAATTCGACATAACTAGAGTTCTACTCATCCATTTGGATTGATTCTAGCGGCATTAAGTTCCTTTTTATTTATAGTTTCATATCACAAAGTTCCAGGTTCTGATCAGTTATATCGTTTGACGCGTATTGGACGACTCGCTTATCCCGTTGACTCGTTTATTCTTAATTATACTTACTTGCCTTTAATCTAAGGTGAGTTTTATCATTCCCCTATTTTACTCGATTTTCACAACGTTTTGGGGACATATGCGTATATCATATTATACGTACATATCTATCTATACATACATATCAAAATTAGCAAACATGTAATTGTGTGTGATTAATCAAATATACTTGTTATGTGCTTACTTGTTTATGTGTGCATTCGTGCTCGGAGAGGTCCCGCATATCCCCATTTATTGGGTTCTCATTCTATTGACCACCACCCGATTCGCTTGGCAACGGTCTTATTCTTATTTGCTCATGGTTGATTTACCGGCGCCCGATTCGCTTGGCAATGGTTTAGTCGACAACTTATTTGCTTATGGTTTGATTTCGTTACCGCATTTTTTACGTTTTGCTTATTTATCATATTAACATTATTTTGGTGTCAAAACTTGGTGGTAAACTCACTCAACATGTTTGTTGACAAATATCCATTTTCTACGCATATGCAGGGTGCTTGAGTTGAAGGATGGACACTTAGAAAGACCTTAGGATTATAATGAAGACATACACGGATTTAGACATGTTGTATTTATTTATTTGAATTGTTTGGTTGTATTTGATTATTGTGTGTATTATTTGAACAAAATAATTAATTAGATATTGTCATTTATATTTATGATAGTATCTTAGAGCTGTGAGCAATCGGATCACGCCCCGGTATTTCCGCCTTAGGTTGGGGTGTGACAGATTGGTTGAGCCGAAGGTTATAAGATAGGTCATTAGAAATGGTCCTAGACATATGTTTGGAACCCTATATGTGCTTATCTGAACTGCCTTATGTGCTATTTAATAAATTATTTACAGCTTGCTTAGATTAATTAATTAAATTGTATTTATCTTGTTTATTTGTTGCACACACACACAAATTCCGAGGTCCTGCCTCAACTTTCAAAATATTTTTAAATCCTCTTAATTTTTGGTAGATTATATTTTATTGTGAGAAATTCCTTAAGAATTCCCGTGTTTTGCTCTTTCACCTTGAAGCGTGGGAGTATGACAAATCTCGTACAACCATAACTTCAAGTGGTACTCGTAATCGGCTAAACGGTTACGTGGTAAACATAACCGGCTAAACGGTTATACTTCCATATTGTGTTTTTAAATTATTTTAAATGCTTAGTTGGGTGAAAAATCCATGGAAATCCATGGGCACTCCGACTATTCATTTCATAAACCATTTTCTATTTGATTTTTGGGTTGGAACGTATCATCCGGGGTGGTTCCCGAGATACACCAACTACTTATATTTGATTCGTTGATTCAATATTTAGTTGAGTCAGTTAAATGCCATGTAACGCTCATGGTTTGAACAACTCCATTGATTCGATAATTCATTAAAGGCCATGTAACGCTCATGGTCTGAACAACTCCATTGATTCGATAATTCGTTAATTAATTAGGTCAGTTAAATGCCATGTACACGCTTATAGGCTGAACAACTCAATTGTTTATTACTCGTTATTTGAATTGGGCCAAAAAATTGCCATGGAACGCTCATCGGAGGCCAATTCACAAACTTTATGTTGTTTTATTTAGTTAGGCTATTCAAATTGCCATGGAAAGCTCATGGGAGGTCAACTCGTTTGATATGCTTGGTTATTTTATTTTTGGAAAATTCTATAAAACATTATTTACTTAAATGCTCCAAACTTATACATATTATTTTAATTCTTGACTCGTCCTCGAGTCTTCACTAATACTAATACATATACATACGCATCCCCACTATTTCATATCAACTCATTCCTACAACTTACCCATCATTTAATTAAAATTTCATCCTTGGTCCTCGTAGAATGTCTTCTCTAGGAAATCATTGTAATCAACGTCGTTCACCTGCTTCTC
Organism: Bidens hawaiensis; assembly: GCF_021521415.1. Classification (NCBI taxonomy): domain Eukaryota; kingdom Viridiplantae; phylum Streptophyta; class Magnoliopsida; order Asterales; family Asteraceae; genus Bidens; species Bidens hawaiensis. Next base: position 638,431 of record NW_027491522.1, read on the forward strand.
ATGATTGTTGTTCGACTACTAGAATCAACAAAGAGTTTGCTGATGTATTCCGTTAACCAAACAACCGCCAACCTCGACAAAACTAATATACACCGAACAAGAAATCTTATACTAAATCATATCCGTTAAAATATTATTTAAACTATATTTTTCTTAATTATATTCATATCCTCAAACTATAAATTTCTAAGTACATTTAAATCCTTATCCTCAACTTTAAACTATAAATATTTTATTATCTCTTGATTTCCTCAACATCATGATGGTTTTCACAACTTATTTTCCACTTTATAAATCTTTATTATTAAAATTCAATTATTATAAATTTTATTATTATTAAGTTATGTATTCTCTAAATTTAATTTCCATTTCTAAATTAAAAATTTTTCATTTATTAATTTAACGTTTATTATTAAATTAAATTTTTTTGATTGAACCTTCATCGTAAATATTTCAACTCCCGACTTTGATTTTTTTGAAAATTTTGAACATTTTAAACGATAAATTCGTAGTTGTTAGAATAGTCATGGTGGTTCATGCATTTCTAGCCTTGCATTTATCTCAATTTATTGTATGCTTCATTTTAATTTGGAATTTATTATTTACTCAAATTTCCATTATTGTAATTCAAATTACTTACTTCCTAATATTTATAACGATTTTATGAAAAAGAAAAAATCCACAAATTTTCAATTTAATCTAATTTAATTACCTACTTTATATTTTATCTAATTCTAAATGTTTAATTAGAATAGGACTATCTCGGTGGTTTGGGAATATCCGTTTCCCAATTAATCTATTAACAATTTAATTTAAGTAAGCATATTTTCGCATTATCATTAATATTGAAATTATTAATTACTAACTATTATAATATTTTAAGAATATCTTAATCGAATTAATCTCATCTCAAAATCACAACTTGAAAGGCTATAACTTTATATTAACTTCTCTTTAAATCTCATAAGTTCTCAACTAACTAAACTCTTCTCACCAAAATCTTCGTTTAAATTTATACTCTCGATCTTAAGAATTTCATCCTAATGAATACGATCTTTAAAGATTCCACATGTTATTAACTATCTTAAGAATTGTTGTAAATTGAACTTTTGCGCATATCATCTCATGAATCAAGTTCCTTTACCTATTAAGGTTACCTTCATATAATATCCCACTCTTAGTTTATTCTCGATCATCATAATTCATTTCAAATGTCCGCTTCAAGAAATCCATTCCAAACTCTAAAATTTGTAACTTTGTTATAAAAGACGTTTTAGAAATTAAACGGTTTTAATAATCCAACTCGAACATTTACATATCTACTAAGTTATATTTAAAGTTATCAAAAAGTTTGCTTCTTTCAAAATGATGGTTTTAAATGTTTTATAACCCACATGATGAAATGAATTATGCGGACCATCCGACGATAAGAGTAATTATGGTCGCGAACATAATTATCCAAGTCCTCACATGGAAATTATAATACATACAATTGTGTGTCATGATTTAGAACCGAAAGTAATTTGAGTAACGGTACGAATGATGAGATGATAAGGACATGGTGGATACGCCGCTGGTACATCCTATATATAAGTGCCCTTATCGGATTGCCATTTGAAGCGTTGCTTCGGTTATTGGAAGTTCTATGTTATGATATTTTCATAAAAGTTTAATTTATTTTCAAAATGATGATGTTTTGGTTTTCCTTAATTTCGGGACGAAATTCCCCAAAGTAGGGGAGACTGTAACATTTCGGATTTTCTAAACCGTATTCGTTTACTCATAACCCGAACCGGGAATATTTTAGATCATTATAATTAATCAAGAAACAAATATTTAAGTTTCTAAAGTTCACTTTAGACCCTTCAAGTTTTATATATCCTTTATTTCTTACTTATATTATAAAAAGTTCAATAAGTAACCAAATATCAAAGTTCAGGGACAAAATCTGCCATTTAGTGAAACTCCACCATAGGTGGCCGGAGTGCCGCGCGGGCAGACTCCCCACTCTCGTCGCGTGCTGCAATGGCCTAGCTGGTCAGATCGTTTAACTTGATTTCGTTTCCTAGTTCGTTTAAGGTATAAAATCATTTATTTTAAGCATGTTTGAGTAATTAAGGACCAAGTAAACATCATATAACTAAAATACAAGTCCTAATTCATTTTCCCCTGATCAAGATCATATCTTTTAGTATATTTCATTGATTCTTTCCTTAAAACGTATTTACTTGCTTAAACGGGCCAAAAAGCCCATATTTAGTTCGTTATTGCTTTTCCTATATAAACAACTCATAATCTCTGTCACAAACCTTCACCCCAAACCCTAGAGGAGCTTCTTCATCCGACCTACCTTCTGCCGCTCTTCATATGCTTCGGTTTTTGCTATTTTGTTGAAGACACGTTCATAACCGTTTGACTTTGCTTACGTGTGGAACTTTGACTTCCGTTTCTCATCAATCCTTTCACTTTCCGAGTAAGTTGTAAAGCGTAAAATCGTTCATACATATTCCCTACTCAGTAACCTTCAATCAATTTCGGTGGTTGAAGGGTGTTGACTGGTCAATTCGCTTAAAACCCGTTTAAGGGCAAAAAAGTCAACAAGTTTGACTTTATGTTTTCTCATGCTTCTGGTCGGATTCAACGTTCGGTCCAGAAGACTTTTATTCTCGTAATGAAATTTTAAGGCTACTGCCCCAAACCCCACTTCCGACTCGCTGTTAGGGTTCTTGTCAGTACCAGCTTGCTTAAACGTTTAATTCAACATAACTAGAGTTCTACTCATCCGTTTGGATTGATTCTAGCGGCATTAAGTTCATTTTTATTTATAGTTTCATATCACAAAGTTTCAAGTTCTGATCAGTTATCTCGTTTGATGCGTATCGGACGACTCGCTTATCCGTTGACTCGTTTATTCTTAATTATACTCACTTGCCTTTAATCTAAGGTGAGTTTTATCATTCCCCTATTTTACTCGATTTTCACAACGTTTTGGGACATATGCGTATATCATTTTATACGTACATATCTATATATACATACATATCAAAATTAGCAAACGTGTAATTGTGTGTGATTAATCAAATATACTTGTTATGTGCTTACTTGTTTATGTGCGCATTCGTGCTCGGAGAGGTCCCGCATATCCCCATGTATTGGGTTCTCATTCTATTGACCACCGCCTGATTCGCTTGGCAATGGTCTTATTCTTATTTGCTCATGGTTGATTTACCAGCGCCCGATTCGCTTGGCAATGGTTTAGTCGACAACTTATTTGCTTATGGTTTGATTTCGTTACCACATTTTTTACGTTTTGCTTATTTATCATATTAACATTATTTTGGTGTCAAAACTTGGTGGTAAACTCACTCAACATGTTTGTTGACAAAACTCCATTTTCTACGCATATGCAGGTTTCCTGAGTTGAAGGATGGACACTTAGAAAAACCTTAGATTATAATGAAGACATACATGGATTTAGACATGTTGTATTTATTTATTTGAATTGTTTGGTTGTATTTGATTATTGTGTGTATAATTTGAACAAAATAATTAATTAGATATTGTCATTTATATTTATGATAGTATCTTAGAGCTGTGAGCAATCGGATCACGCCCCGGCTTTTCCGCCTTAGGTTGGGGTGTGATAGCTGAAGATGTTAATCTTTTGGGTCTTAATGTTGGGATGAATGAATCTGTTGATGATCCTGTTGGGAATGAGATGATCATATCTACAGATGCTGGATCTAACATTCACATGTAGGATCCAAAGGGTGATACAGGACCAACAATTGGAGTTACTAAACCGGTTGATGAACCTGTTGTGGGTCCGAGAAACATGGAAACCGAGCATATAGATGATGATGTTTTTATAGCCAATGTGGTATCAAATGTGACTGAAACTATTCAGAAGATTACTCCACCAGATTCACCAAACCTTGAAGAAAAAAATAATGATACTGACTCTATTGATTCTGAGCCTGCTAATGATGATATTCCCTCATCCCCTGCCACAACAGAACCACTCAATTCAGAGCCTGAACCAATTCAAGAAACACATGCTCCAACTCCAACTCAATCTCCTTTACAAGAACCTATCATCCCCTCACCACCCTTGTCACCACCAGCACAACCTATCCAGGACACACATGTCTTAACACCACCTACCTCTCCTGTTCATGAACCTATTCAAAAACACATATCTCAACACCACCAACCTCACCTCTAAACGAGATTATTCCTACTGAAACTATTCAAACTTCTCAAACCATCCCTAACGAACCTGAATCCTATATACTACCCTCACCAGAACCATTCTCAGAACCAGAGTTTCAACCCTCTCAAGAAACACCACAATCAAGCCTGAGTATTTATGATATCGTATCTGAAATGCAGCTTTGGAGTTTGAAAACATTTTGTTGAAAGAGAAAAATGTAGTTCTGGAAATCAGGAACAAAGCACTTGAGACTGCCCTGCAACAAGCTTTGCTGAAAATTCAAACCCTGAAGCACTCTGAGGTTGAGAAGACCTCAGATGCACCAAAACAGGGGGAGAATACTAAAGAGGCAGGTGGCTTGAAATTGATTGAAGATATATATGCCAATTCAAGTGATGCAACTGCAGAAGCTGGAACATCAAATGCCCTTGAAATGATCAATAAAGAATATGTTGAAGGGTCATGGGAAGAGGGGGAGTCTGAGGATGAGGAAGAAGAAACACAAGAGCATATTTTAAAAAGAAAAATGAAGGGAAAAGGAATTGCACTAACTGATAAGGATCTCCATCCCAAATCTACACACATAATGCAATCTGGAGATGAAATACTTCAAAGGGATGATGTAGTGGATCCAGACATTGTAGAAGTTGAGTCTGTTAATATAGTGATGAAAATGATAAATCAAGAGAGAGAAAATGTGATGGTTAGAGAAGAAGAAGAGGATGTTCCTCAAGATGTGCTGGAGGCACTGATTGAGATGAAGAAGAGAGAAGAGGAAGAAGAAAGGTTGAAGAAAGTATCTGATGAGGCCATAGGGGCTGCATTGGAGGCACTAAAAGAAAAACAATTTGAAGAACAATCTCCAATTGCACAAACAAATGAAAGCCCGAGCCTACACAATCTGAACCTGAGCTTGAAGAACCTGAATCTGAACTGCCAAAATATCAAGAGCTCGGTTTGGGTCCAATAAACCAAGAAGCAGGTGAAGAAGAAACGATAGAACTGTTCTATGGATCAGTTGTCAAATTAGTTGTGTTAAAGACTATGACTGATATTTTGAAAAATCCTGAAAGGCATGCTCCTGACATTGTGAAAGCCGCTAAAAAGGCTCAAAAAGAATTTGAACAAAGAATCAGTATACCCGAACCTCGAGTAGAAGAAGTAGTTGAGACTATAGAACCGATAATCAAGGAGGTTGTTGATGATGAACAAGCAGATGTGACTCATGAGCATATGGCAACTAAACCAATTATCAGTGAGCAAGAAACCGAGGCTGAAGGGGGAATGAAAAGAAAAGAAACATCAGAATTAGAAATCCCCAAGGCCAAAAGACAAAAGTCAGTCTATAAAAGAAGACAAAACTCTAAGTTTGTGTTTAAGACACTAAATAGTCAAACTGAAGAACTAACAATTGAGGCCTTACACAACTTGGATGAACACTTGGAAGATGAAGAAGATGAGGAAAGGACAAAGAGAACTGATGATAAAGAAAAGGAAGATAGAGCCTACCTCTTGAGCCTTAAATATGATGATAAATATCTTCAAAGATTGACCAAAGAAAAGATCACTCAGGAGGCTGAAGGCTAGAGAAGTAGAGAATCAAAAAGGGAATTCTTGATAAAGGCTGGACATAAGCCTACATTTTGAACCTACAATCATTTGACACTTTTGAGAGAATATACAAAAATGCACTTGTTGATGATGTTGCAAATTATGTTGAGAAGATAAGAAAGAAGAAGGAGAAGGGAGAAAAGCTGTTAAAAGAATCTGACAGTAGCAAAAGAAGAATTGAAAAGAAAGTCAGAGATGAGACAGAGTATGAAGTTTTGAAAGCAAGCACAAAGAAATAAAGTTTCTTCAACTAAATGGTTACAACTACAATTCCTTGATCAATTTATCACTTGACGAACTGGAAAAGAAAATACAGATGGTCAAATATTCTCACAAGGATAAGAAATGCTTTGAAGACTGTCTAAGAGAAAAAGAATTAAAATTGAGACTGGAGAAGGAGAGGGAAGAAGCAGAGAAGAAGAAGGAAGAAGTCACACAATGGTTTGAAGACCCTCAGAGAGTGCAAACGTTAAAAGAGATAGTGATGAATAAAGGAATGACTAATGATCAATTCAATAGCATGCCTCATGATCAACTGCTTGACATTTATCATAGAGAGCAGAGGCTATACTTGGAAACTCAAAGAAAAATCTTGGAAGATAAGAGAAGAATGGAAAAAGAAGTAAGAGCAGAAATGATGAGTGCCTTACACAAAAGAGATGCTAATATGGGGAGCTTATTGGTGCAGTCTGATGAAACCATCAAGAAATGGTAGAAGAAACAGAGAAAGAGCAAACAAAGAAAAACCTGTCAGCAGGAGCAAAAATTTAATAAGGTCGGAGATTGTGAGGCCTGAACCTTCAAGGAACTTGAAGTTGCCCACACATCTCTATTTCGACAAAAGATCAAAGACCTTAAGGGTAATTACTGAAAATAATGAAGAGACTCTAATCATCTTTAGGGATGATTTGAGAAATTTTTCAAAAGAACAATTGAAGAAGATGGCTGAACTGGACCTCTATGACAATCAACACAGAAGTCAACTTGTTGGACAACAAAGGAATGATCTATCAAAATTCTTAAAAGAACAAGCTGAAAAGGGTTTTCCATTCCTTAATCAGAAAAGGAGAGAGATTCACAATGAAGCTGAGAAAGAAAGAAGAAGAAAAGGAGTCAGTGAAGTGCATATCTCCGAAATGCCCCTTTGGAAGTCTAAGAAAAGTAAAACTAATCAAGCCAGCAGGTCAAGCACCAAAAGACAGACGTTGAAGGAATGCTTAGCAATGAGAAGGGAGATGATGGAGCCAAACTCACGAGTACAGCAAAATGGCAGAATAGTCTATCTCACCTACAACCAAAACATCGACTCCATATTACTCAGAAATGCACCTGGAGGAACAATTGTTGTGGTTGAATATGATGAAGATCTAAATTTCATTCACATCCAAGACTTACAAGACATCATTAATGCAAATTATCCTTTTGATTCTCAAGATGGAGTTGAACTGGATATGTTCAAGCAAAAGGCTGCCTTTGTGAAACTAAAAAAGGAAAAAGCTATTGAAATGAGCCAGAGAAGAAGATAACAGGATGGAGCTTAAGGATGATCGATTTTATTCTGTTTATCTTTATTTTTGTTTGTCATTATTTATTTTGTTTTGAAATTTGAACAATGTATGAATTTGATTTGTAATGAAATGATAGTTATGCCTAAACTAATTATCTTTAGAAAGCTGATACATGTGTAACTATATGTAGGTGTATTTTGCTGCATCTGAGCTTGTTTCTATCTAGGGGGAGATTGTTGATTCGGATATTTTCAAAGGAAGATTAGAATCTTCTCAACCTCCTCTGGAAATCGGCTAAGTATGGACTTCGAGCAAGCTTGGACTATCGAGCATGGTTTACTGCCTCGAGCATGGTCTTCAGAACCATTTCTGGTGAATTCTTCTAAGTGTTGAAGGCTTCGAGCAAGCTACACTTCAACGAGCAAGAGTGTTCTTCTATCAAGTATGGATTGCCAATTGAGCTAACAACTTAATCGTTTAAGTTTTAACCAAGTGATATGAGCACAGGATGTCCGAGCACATTGGTGACAAGCATGGATGCAATAAGAAGATGTCATATGTTCCAAGCATGGACTTCGAGCATGGTCAGTCCCCCGAGCAAGATTTACATCCGAGCATGCTATAGATTATTCAATAAGTCTCTAGACAGGATTAAAGACATCAAGAAGAATGAGCTTGCTCGATGGACTAGTTCGGGCAAAGCAAGGATTGGACAAGAAGAATGAAGCTTGCTAGAGGAGATATTTTCTCTGAGAAATATTCTAAGTAAAGTATGCTCGAAGACACTCATCGAGCATACCATGCATACTGAGTCTGCTCGAGCAAGATACATATTAGGCTCGAAGACTATCACACTTGTATTTGCATTTGTCCTTCATTATGTAATGATTAGGGATTCTAAAAGGAATGTCAGTGTCTATAAATAGTATCCTAGGTTTCCATTTAAAGAAAAACATTGAATGACGGAGGTTGGCTACGCACGCAATACGAGAGAAAAACATTCTAAAGAATATTCCTTTTGTTCCTCGTATCGCTGCCGCCGCTTTCACGAAACCCTTAGACATTCCATTTATTGTTTCATTGAATGATATATTTAATATAGTAAATCTTTGTCTTTGTATCGTGCTTACTGATTATTATTCTTGTTTCGTTATTGTGTTTGTCTCATACCTTCGTTCCCATCCGTTGAATATCCTGATTTCGCCGGGATATTCAATAGGCCTTTGGGTTATCAGATCTATGTGTTCTTGTCAACCTATTTTGGTTTGCACCAGATCTACGGTCCTGACATCCTCACTTTTTATTATTATCTCATCGTCATTAATCCACTTGTAAGGCAAGTAATTCACATCACCCCTTTTTACCGTTTTACGTTTTGGGGGCGTTATGCGTCCACAATTTAATCATTTTATTTCACAATACAATTCCATTATTTGCGTTATATGATATTGCTCAATTAGTTATACGTGCAAATGTGACTATGTGTTTATTTTTGATCTTGTCGATTGTTATTTATCACATGTATACATACTGAACGTATAAACTGAAAGTCCTTATGCAATTTGGACCATTAACTAAGGTTAACTGGTGGGAAATAGTACTACTGGGTGTGACAAACCAGACTCACGCTAAAACTCAATTGGATGTTTAACTGGTGTAATATTATCCTAAACATTGCCAAGCCATGATACGACTTGGTGGGAGCCACAAACCAACACATCGAGCTTCGATCGCAATGGAAACTACACTATTGTATCATGAATACTAGCATTATTAACTAGTGATAAGACAATGCCTACATTACCTACTTGTTTAACAAGATTGTTTTTAGATACAAACGTGCAAACTCACCAACCATTGTTTTGACACTTTTTAGCATATCTTTCTCAGGTCACTAGTTCTTGGTGCACGTCCCATATAAACGTTAATAAAGGATATTGGTTTTCGTGTATTTTAACTTTTGAACGCGCTTGTTTTGCGCCCTAAACATTTTATTTTTGGTTAAGGGAACTTATTCCCACATGTTATGCTTCCGCAACTTAATCATTAAACTCTAAAATTGCTTTCCCGTTTTTTTTTTAATAAAATTAGAGGTCATTTGGTGTAACTAATGATTAAGTTCCTGGTTTGTCACGTACCTTGCTGTAAAAGCCCTCATGTGGAAATTGAGGGTGTGGCAATTTACGTATATCTCCTTCTTAATAGTAAAAAAGGACATTTGCATATATCTCATTACTAAGTTTTCTTATTACATGTTTATCCAACCCTTAAACATCAATTACATACTTTCCCTCCCTAACCTATATATGTAGGGTAAAGTTAAAATGAAAACCCATTTGAGTTGTGAAAACCCGCGAAAACCCTATGTAACATCGGTTTTTTTTTGTTACATGTAATATATGCTGTAACATTTAATTCAAAACATCGAAACATCAAAAAAAAATGTTTTGCTATTTTTTAACATTTTTTTTACTAATTTTTATATATGTTTTCAGGAGAGAGAAAAATTTATATTTATATTTATATTTTTTATTCACTTTAATTGTGAACCACAAGATTTAAACATTAATTAAAACATGTGGTTGAGAATGGGTTTCACAACTCAAGTGGGTTTTTATTTTATACTTAGCCTATATATATAGAGGAGGGATCTTTTGAGAATCATGTTGAGTTGTAAGAACTCAAGAACTCCATTCTATGCCACACATTTAATTAAATGGATTGGAATATGTGGTTGAGATTGAATCTGGCAAAAAAGTCAAAGTAGGAGAGAGAATAAAGATGTAAGTGATTACACTAGCAGCTTTTACGTCCATTACACATGTGTAAAAAGTCGACTCGATGCGTAAAAAATTATGTAATTTTTTTACATGTATGTAACCTACATATATTACGCATGTGTAAAAAAAATTCGTTACACTGAGTTATTTCGAGTTCTTAAAACTCAAAGGGGTTCTCATTTGAAATCTCCCCTATATATACTTGAGTTGTGAAAACACTATGTAATATCTTTTTTTTTTGTTACACACGTAATATATGTTGTAACATTTAATACAAAACATCAAAAACTAAAAAAAATTTGTTTTGCTATTTTTTAATATTTTTTTACTAATTTTTATATATGTTTTCAGAAGAGAGAAAAAGTTATATTTATATTTTTTATTAACTTTAGTTGTGGACCACAAGTTTCAAACTTTAATGAACCATAAGTTTCAAACTTTAATTAAAAACATGTGGTTGAGAATAGGTTTATAGAATTTCACAACTCAAGTAGGTTTTTATTTTATTCTTACCATATATATATCTTACTACACTAATAAAAGAAAATGTTGAAGCTTAGGTGTCAAACCCACATTTCTCCTAATTCCTAATATCTCTTCTCATTCATTCTAGTTATTTATAGATCATGAGTCAAAACCATTTTGTCTAATGTGTTATAACATAGTGTGGATTTTATTCATTATAGAATTAAGTGTCATTTTCATGCATGAGGTTTGACCAACTACGCAACTTTAGTATATTTTTTTAAATTTCTTGCAAACCAACACCTGGCGTTTCCAAAATCATGCTGTTTTAGTACTTTCGTTAACCACGTTTGTTTTTTCCATTAAGTCTACATTAAATTAATTCATAAGTATTTTGAGAACCACAACTGAAATAACGGACCTTATTTATCTTTATTATTTGACAAAACCCGTGTAATACACGGGTTCAAAAGCTAGTATCTAGTAATATATATAAACGAAAACTCAAAAATCCTATGTGTCGCGATGTGGTGTCTCCCCCCTTTTATGGAAGTCACCAGATTTCTTGATTTTTAAATTGAGGCATCTCATTGATTTAACCCAAATAATGGGTATGGGTCTTACCAAAACCAGATAGCTCTTAAACGGGTTATAACATCTCATTAAATAAAAAATTAATCTTACCAATTATTTGATATGAAAATCCTACAAAATAGAAATATACTAAAATTTAATATCCAATTTAAAAAGAAAAAAATATTATTTATAATTAATAAACAATTTTATAGTAAAAAACATAAGCGTGTCATCGGTCACCAAATCCAGATAGCTTTTAAACGGGTTATAACATATCATTTATTTATAAAACTCTTTCATCATCAAACCCTAAGTATATTATTAACTTTCTTACAACAAAGAAAATTAAAATCCAAAAAATAAATATTAAAAAACAAAGAATGTAAACCAACCATTCTCTCGAGCCATCAGATTATTTTATTTGTAAATGAAGGATTCTCACGCATTTGACCCGAATTCACAGGTAAAGGTCTCACCAAACTCAGATAGCTCTTAAATAAGTTATAACATCTTATTATATTAAAAAATAATCCCATCAAATATTTGATATAAAAATCCTATAAAATAGGAATATACTAAAAATTAATATCCTATTTTATTTATAAAATTTTTTCTTAATTATAAATAATATCTTTTTAACTTTCTTACGATAAATAAAATTAAAATCCAAATATGCATATATAAATATTAAAAACGAATAATGTAAAACAACCCCCGTAATACGAGAGATAAAATCTAGTATATATATAGATCTATTTCATTAAAATTAACTTAAAACTTATACATTATAATTTCACGTATATTTACTAAACCTTTAAAATTATGAAGTTTTTCATTTTAACGGGTTTTTCGCCTCATTTTGTATATGTTTATAGACGTACACAAAAAAACCGGTTCCGGAACCTAACTGGTGGAACCGAACCGGAACCGGTTCCAGTTCCAACCCGGTTGGAACAATACCCGGTTTGGGTATTTTTATACCCGAAAATCGTACCCGGTTCTCATATTTATATGTCAGTACCGGTTCCAAACCGGTTCCTACCCGGTTCTTAATTGGAACCGGTTTGGTTCGTACCCGGAATAACCGGTTCCGACGGGTTTTTTTGAAGGGTCAAACAAAAGTCAAAACTAGCCGTTGGAACCGGTTCCAACGGTAATATAGCCGTTGGAACCGGTTTTTTTTAGACACCAATTAGCCGTTGGAACCGGTTCCAACGGTAATATAGCCGTTGGAACCGGTTTTTAAGACAATAGATCCGTTGGAACCGGTTCCAACGGTAATATAGCCGTTGGAACCGGTTTTTGGGCCAAACCTATATATAAGTTGTTTCCATTACTTGTTTCACCACCAAACTCAAAAACAAACTACAATACTACTCCTTTAGCAAACCCGTTCCTTTACCCGACCATCCAACTAAATATTATTATGGCACCAATCAAAAAAACTAACAACAAGGCTAAGAAGAGTGTTTTTGTTGCCCCCGTTCCTGTTACGGAGGACCCAAGGGTTGTTACGCTAGTCAACCATAACCGCAACCAAGACGTATGGAAGAATTGGGATTTGATTGTGGATGACGAAGGTTATCAAAAGGCTCGTTGCAAACTATGTGGTTCAATATTAAAGCACGATTCCAACTCTACTTTGAGAAAGCACATCGAGAAGCCATATTGCAAGGCGTTGAAAGGGATTGGCGCGACCGATCAAATTGACTTGGGTAAAGATGATACACTATTTCGTTACAACATGACTAAAGTTCAAGATAGAATGGCAAAGTTCGTTATTCAACGAGGTTTGCCGTTTAACCACTTTGATGACCCGGAGTTGACGTCGTTGATTCGCGAAACTCTACAACCGAGATACACACATGTAAGTCGTACTACCTTAAGACGTCATTGTATCAGGTTGTGGGAGTGTGCTAAAAAAGAGTTAATCGAGTCTTTTCATTCTTTAGAAGCCATGGTTAGTTTAACTACCGATGTTTGGTCGGCACCACACGGGTTGCCCGAATCATACATATGTGTCACCGCTCATTGGGTTGATCCGGTGACATGGCAATTGATGAAACGCACCATCGCTTTTGAAAACTTCCCGTTCCCACATACCGCCGAAAAATTGTTTGAATTACTTGATGAAGTTATAACGACTTACAACTTGAGAAATAAAATATTTTCGATTTCGTTTGACAACGCTTCAAACAATACTAAGGCGGCTGAAAAATTTATCATTAAATATTCACCACCTTGTTTCGGGGATTTTTTTCATGTCCGATGTGTTGCACATATCATCAACTTGGTTGTCCAAATAGGTCTTGACAATGAACACATTTGTGATGATTTAAAATACTTTAGACTTATGTTACAAGATGTCTTCAAAAGTGGTAAAAGAAGACATCTTGAATATAAGAAATATTGCAAGTCGGTTGAAAGAAAGTATTTGGGGCCGAATTGGGACGTTCCAACCCGTTGGAACTCAACTTGTCATATGTTAAAGTGTGCTTTTGCCCAACGCCAAACTTTACAAGCTTTTCATAACAATCTTGTTGAAGAACGCGAGGCCGATATGTTTCCGGAAAGTGTTTGGGTCCAAGTCAGTTATTTGTTGGAGTATCTTGATGTGTTCAAAAAGTCAACAACAAAATTATCGGGAGTCTATTACCCTACTAGTTGTTGGGTTTTGCAAGAATTGTACTATATGTCTTGTGTATTTAAAAGCTTTGCGGAGAAGAACAAACTCTTCGAAAATATTGTTGCGGTGATGAAAGAAAAGTTCATAAAATATTTTGAAATCATACCGCCGGTCTTTACTTGTGCCGCCGCATTAAACCCCTATTGGAATGTTAATGGGGTTGAAACAACGATTGAGGAAATATTCGACAACTTAGATATGCACGAGATTGACCCGAAGTTGTCGACGGAAGCGAAGGACAAGTTCAACAAAAACCTTCAAGACCTTTATGACCATTATTTTCAAATGTATGGTCCAAGCACGAGATCGTCTTTTGTGAAAAAAACAACAACTGGTAGGCCGTGCAATGACCCACTTATAAACTTGATGAATGGGATTCGTGAATCGGCATCTAAGAGGCAAAGAGGAAACACACCAAGTAGCGAACTTGGTCGATATAGTGGAGCAAACTATGTTGAGGGCGCAACGGTCGACGAAATTCGCAATATTGATTTGTTGGCTTGGTGGAAAGGTAAACAAAACGAATTTCCCATTCTATCCGCCATGGCTCGTGATTTGCTTGCCGTACAAGCCTCAACGGTTGCTTCCGAATCGGTTTTTTCTCTTAGTGGGAGGGTGTTATCTATGCGAAGAACAAAACTAACTCCCGAGTCTCTAGAGGTTTGCATTTGCCTAAAGGACCATTTGGATGCGGTGGATCGTGTACAACACAAGGCGAACTTTGAAGACGAAATACCAATAGAGCGTCATATTCATGATGAGGAGGCGGAGGACGGGGTTTCTTCCGATAACGAAGACGAGGGTGAAGACGAGAATGAAGACGAAGAAGAGTTGTAATTATTTGTTTTGGTAAAATTATTTGTAACTTGTTCAACTAATATTTAGTTTTGATTTGTTTTATTATAATTACTTTTGTTACTCATGATTAATTGTTTGTTACTTTTTTAATAACGACGAACATTTTATTCATCTAAAAAATAACTATTACAAACATTATTAAAACATAAACGATACTAAACATAACAACTAAAACATAAAAAACAAAGTCCGTCGTTTTAATCCGGGAATACTTATTTTTGGGTTGTAGAGCCGGACGACTCTCCCACTTCCGTTTTTTTAGCTTCCATTCTTCTTTTCTCTCGACAATACTTATTCGTATGTTTTCGTAATGTCGAGTTGGACGCTGCTTTAAGAAACTTCGAGCAATATTTGCAACGTGCCAACTCATGTGAGTCGGTCATGAGACACAAATCGTAATGAACCCAAACATCGGGGCATCTTGTTGTTTCGATCACCATAACAACGTCATCATTGGTTGCCATTTGTTGTCGGTTTAAGGTTA
This sequence comes from Bidens hawaiensis, assembly GCF_021521415.1. Lineage (NCBI taxonomy): Eukaryota > Viridiplantae > Streptophyta > Magnoliopsida > Asterales > Asteraceae > Bidens > Bidens hawaiensis. The sequence goes on from NW_027491522.1 coordinate 653,612, forward strand.
ATTGTGGTTTGGAGTGTGTTTTATAGTTTTGGGAGTGGTTTAACAAGTACACAAACAAACCTTGCTATTTATAGAAAGAAGATAACCTATTTATAGTTAAAAAAACCGGTTCCAACGGTCAAAAACGGCTATATAGCCGTTGGAACCGGTTCCTAACGGCTATAATGTTTAAATTTAAAAAAAAAACCGGTGGAACCGGTTTTTACGTAAAAACCGGTTCCGGTTCCAACCTACCCGGTTCCTAAAAGTTTGCATTTCTGGGCATCGGTTCGGATCGGGAACCAAACCGGTTCCTGACTGGAACCGGTTTCATTTTCTACCCGGTGTGAAAAAAACCGGTTCCGAACCGGTTCGGGTTTTCAAGGTGAACCCGATTTGTGCACCTCTGTATGTTTACACTAACTCTTTGAAGTTTTTTTTCCTTTTCTTTTATTTATTTATTTTTTCCTTTTCCCCTTTTCTTATCTTTTTTCTTAGTTTTTTTTTCTTATCTTTTTCACGTCTTTTCTTAGTTTTTTTCTCCTTTCTGTTTTAAGTTTTTACATTTTTTTAAAGATAACCAAAATGTAAAAACAAGTGTCAAAGTTTTAATCCATTACGGTATCAAAATATCATTCGAAATACAATCGTTAACAATCAATGTAAAAAAATAAACAAATTCCAAAGTTTTGATCAACGATTGATGTATCAATCTTCAACAAGACTTTTGACGTTTCACCTTGGTAGTTCCTCTTTAAAATCATTTATCTTCAAGAACGACCTAAACACCCACATTATAATCCCTATTTTGAATTAACCAACGGTAATAAAATGATGAAATGATCATGAAAAAAAGAAATCTAAACAAACTTATTAGAAATATATATCCGTTAGAAGCATATGCTCTTATTACCTACAAAATAGGGCATTAAGTGAAATTAACAAAATTTTATAAACCATTTAGTACTATGCACATGTAATAAAAAGAAGGCATGACCATATTTTCTTCAACACATTAAAGTATGCACTCTGATGCACATGGAAACTACATCGTAGATACTCTGCAGTGTTACAACTTCCGACAAGATTTTACCTTCAAAGAGCATTCACAATCAAACTAATACACACGTGAATATAGATAATAAGCAAAGGGAATATCAATTATAAAAAGAAATTACCTTTTTAAAGAGCATTCTGCATTATAACATTTGCAAGTAGGGATGAGAAAAATGGTACTTGGTACCGGTTCCCACCGAATTTTTTAGGTTTCTGGATCGGTATGGTACCAAATATTTTCGGTACCGACACTAGTATACGGTATGTTATATTACGCTTAATCAGGTCAAGGCTCGGTCAAATGGCATAATCAAGTAATTAAAAACATATAAAATTGGCTTTTTTAATACAATCCACTTTAAACCTATTTTTATTTGATCAAGTTGTAAGTTCTCTCCATTTTGCACATCAATTTTAAGCCAAAGTTCCTTATTCAACAGTACTTAAAGGCAGAATCTTTAATACTGAGACGACAAACAATGATCACAATGAACTCTTAAAACAACATTTAATATATGTGGTGTGGATGGAATCCAAAACCACATATATTACTTAGGAACTACAAATAAATTGCCTTAATAATTTAACTACCATCAACATAACAAAAACCCATACGGATGCAATATAAAATTTTTGTCACTGCAAACTTAGGAAATGCATTTATGAACACCGGTGAACATTTAACGTAACTAAATCTTAGAGGACAAGCAATAAGATTCAAATGTTAGAGCAAAAAGATTGAGAATATGAATAAAATAGTGAAAAAAACATTAAAAAATATCAATTAATCAATCAAGATCTTTCAAACACAAAACTGTTTATACATAAAAAATCTGATTGCCGGTTTGAAACCCAAATTCGCAAACTACATTGATTACTCGTTTAACATACCAGAATGTGTATCAATGTTGCAAAAGTCGCTAGGCGGACCCTAGGCGGTCGACTGGGGAATTGAGAGTAGTCGGAGTACTCGGGGAGTACTCGGATATGGTAAATATAAAGAAAATTAAGTTTTGGACATTATATATTTGTCAAAATAAGCATAATTCACGTCAAATGGGTACTCTAGCTGACTCGACAACTCTTGAATGACTTTTATTTGACTTTTAGAGAACCCTGCCCGCCTAGCCCGACTTTTGACCAAACAGCCTGACTTTTTGTCCGAATTTTTACCGCCTTTCAAAAATTCCTAGCCCGACTAGCCCAGCTTTTGACCGCCTAGCCCGACTAGTTCGACTTTTGACCGACTTTGACCGCCTCCGACTAATCCAGGCCGACTTGGAAAAAGTCTCCAAGGTAGGGGTCCGAGGACCGACTAGTCGGCCTTGGAATCCGACTTTTACAACACAACACTGATGTGTATTAAATTAATATGTAATTTAGTTTAGGCATTGGGGATATATGTCATTTAAAGGATTAAGAAGGGGAAATATATACAAAATCTCTAATTATTTCTATATAAGTTTTATATATTTGAATTTTTAGAAAATGGTTTAGGAAAAAATGGTTTGCTTTTCTTCAAAGAAAAAAAAAACAAAGAGCAAAGTGTATTAGAAATAGGAAGAGGATACAAGAATGACAGTTGCCTGCTATTATTATTTTCTTGTTTGGTTTGTTCACTTGTAAGATTTATTGACCCAGAATACAAATCCACACAACTGTGTTTGCGACGATTCCTGATGCCAAAAATCCATTTATCAAACCCAAACCCAAACCCAAATACAATTGCATTTAGTGTAATGCACTTTCAATCATTTACTGTATTGATTCATTAAGAGGCTATCTCTAAATCGGTCTGAGATAGAGCGTGTTCGGTTGATTAAAAGTACTCCTTATGATTCATGGAGCCACTTAATGATTAAGTTTCACAAAGATGCTAAATGATTCATAAGCCACCATTTAATCGATTAGGCCTCTTAACTATTCGCCACAAGATTACCAAACAATCCTTAACGCATTTCTTAGGTGAATGTGTGATGTGGGTGTTGGGTTTCAGTTGTGATCAGTCAATATTTTATTTATTAAAACCCGGTTTAATAAATGTTACAAATAATAATTAATGTTATTAATTAATAAGTGCGCAGCGGAATATTAACGAGCATCAGCACCGAAACAAAACCCGACAAGATCCGGTTACAAAAAAAACATACTAGCATAGTTACAATGAAAACCAGTTAAATATATATAAGTGTAAACCGAGAATATATATATATATATATATATAGAACTTTACCTAGGTTAATAAATAACGGGCCGAGACACCGAGAGCTAACAAGCAATGCTAGGTGACAAACAAGACCCGACGATGGCGATGCACAAGGCAGCGTCAACGGCGGAACTGTAGTAGCGGCGGCAACAAGCAGCATCAGATGCGGCTGGTGAATAGTAGCCGCGACAGCAGCTAGGGTGCAGCGGTGGCGGTGGTGTTCACGGGACAGCAGCAGCAAGGCAGTGGCCAGCGATGGTTGGTGTGATGATGACCAGCGGCGGTGGCGCACAGGACAGCAGCCTGCGGCCGTGGTGGTGTGGAGTCTTGGAAGAGATAGATTATTTTGGTGGCTAGGGTTAAAGATTAAGGATAGGTTAACTAGTTTATAAACTAGTTAAGCTAATACGGGCCACCAAGTCCATCTCTTGTTTCCAAAAGCCCGGTCCATAGCATCTCGCTAATTTTTGTTATACCCATTTAACTAACTTAAGCGCGTTTCATACTGGTTACCGAAGGTGTAACTATAATGAGACAAATCTCAGTCAGCCGGGTTGACTTTACCAAATCGGTGCATAAAATATAACAGTGGGTCCTCCTACAATGTTGGCTTGATTTACTAAATTCAAGTGAGAAAAGCTTCTTAATTAGTGGGAAACATGAATGGAAATTTGAAGTTAGTGGCACCTTGGTTTAATATTATGTTATACAATCAGTTGTATTAGATTCCTTGAAGTTAATGTGAGGGTAACCATTAAGCAGAAAGCTAGTTTTGTATGATGCAAAATTTTTAATTCATCATTGCAATCATTGAGTTGAGTGTCCAATTTGAAGATTGTAGTGCTGTCAAGCAGTGAAGCTTCAATTTTAGTTATGGTACGGCTAAGTGTAGATTTATGGCCTTTCGTTATTATTATTCCCTTTAGATTTGGAGAATCTTTGTTTTTGATCTTTTGATAAATGTGGGTGAAGTACTTTATTCCCAAGTCCAAAGGCAAGAAGTTCCTCTAAGCAAGAATGGTAATCTAGTATTAAGAATATTAACCAAATGAAAAATATCAAAAGAATAGTGAGGATTCTCACTTACCAAAAAAATAGTTTGTGAACTAAAGTGACTAATAGTTATTATGGGTTGGTATCTAGTAAAAATAAAATTAAGATACTAAACATACAAATAACTAGAGTAATTATAATTTTAAACTAGAGTAATTATGTTATAAAAAATAAAAGTTATAGTGTAATAATAATTACTTTAATGTTAACATAATTACTCTAGTTATTTGTACACTTCTCACGATAAAAGTTATTTTTATTTGATCCAAACCCTAGTTATTACAATAACAAAACATTTTTCTTTGTGAAAACGAAGGCATATTGTGAAATAAGAGTAACATGTCTTATGTATTATGTTAATAGAATGGGTAAGTAAGTAACTTTCTTTTGCACTTAACGCCAAGTTAACTAAAACTAGTAGTGGAATTTGTTAAGACTACCATTTAATCTTCAGTCACAAGATATGAAAACAACATAGGAGATGATGGCACGGGAGTTTCTTGTTGCCGATGTATTGGTGTATGAGAGGTGATGTGTTGCGCTATCATGTGGCGCTAAAGAATAAAAAGAATGATGTATAAGGTATTAGGGGTATGCACATGACATCAGAAGTTGGTGAGGAGCACAAAGTTGATGATTTTAGTTAGCTGGGTGATTTTCCCAAAATTTTATTGAAGTTAGTATGAAACTCAAAATCAAATACAAAGATAATCTGACAACGCAATCTATTTTTCCATGCACAAATCATTGCGTCTTATTTGAATTACGCTCACAATATCCAGATAATTATTTTCAAAATGTAAATCCTCTCACCTGGTAAACATGCATCTTGGTTTGCGTTATATATGGTAATATTCGTTTAAAAAATAATAATAAGAAAATTTGTTCCAAATTAATCAGTTTCTATTCTCTTCTTGTTCTTGGAGTCTAACCCACACTACGGGTATATCAAAAGATTGACCATCTTAAATTAGTCTCTATGACTAAACATGATATTATTTGATTTATCTGTTTTTCTTATCTTAATTTCATGATTTTGGTTTGTAGTTTAGCTTGGTTCTTGTTACATAGACGACACATGAACATGCAATGAATGAAACCTAGAATCATCGACTTTGTTTGACTATTCATAAGATGCATATCCTACTTTGTAAGATGGGAAAGAAAATCAAAGTTCTAGAAATTTAAAAGGAAATGACATCTTATAAGGATAAGATGACAAATGCATGTTGTTTTATTCGTCAACTATACTTTACTAGCACCTAGGCTATTTTGTTACTTGTAGATAATTACAGAAAATATTTTCTTAAGGTTGGAGATAAAGATTTATATGTTAACTTAATTAGTTCTAAATCCTAAAGTTCTTTTTTGAAGATAACATAAAGACAATTGTGCTGACTGCAAAATATATATTCTCTAGCATCATAAGTGGTTATCTATCTGTAAGTATGCTTTGAATTCCAAGAATCAATATTCAACTTTTGATATCAATATTAATAGCATTTTATCCTTCTTTTTCTTTAACCAATTTAACAATACAAACAACATATTCATAACTAATCCTTTCACGACTTTTCTTTATCTTTTATATTCATGAGTTAGCTTTATGCAAACATTTGCCACAAGGGTTAGCAACACAAATTTGGGCAACATGTTTTTATCTATATCTAATATTATTGTAAAAATATAACAGATAAGGATTTTTCCTTATTAATCAAAAGATATAAATAGGAGGCGTATAAATACAATTGGTTTCTTAATACGCCTCAAACACAAACTGGGCATTTAGTTTAGCGAAATAATAAAATAAGGATAAACATAAAGGAATTAAATGATAAATATATTATTGAGTTAAATTTGAATCCAATACTCTCCCTCAAATAGGAGTGTGGAGATCATGAGCACCTAACTTGTCTAGCAAAACTTGTGACTGTTGTGCCCCCAACGACTTAGTGAAAAGATCTGCCATCTATTGCTTTGTACGAATATGAAATGGCAAGATATCTTCTGATTCAACTCGTTCTCTCACAAAACAACAATCCATCTCAACATGCTTTGTATGCTCATAAAAAGACGGATTATTAACAATATGTTTGGCAGCAAGATTATCACAATATAACGAGGGTCGCTTTCGTACAAAAGACATGAAAATCCTTTAACAACCACCTTACCCACAATATTTCACTAACTGTGCTACCCATTGCCAGATACTCCGCTTCAGCTGGTGAACGAGATACAACAGACTGCTTTTTATAGTTTTCCAAGACACTGGAGCACCTCCTATCATCAATAGATTACCAGTTCGTGACCTGCGTGTGAAGGGACAACCCAACCAATCAGCATCACAATAGGCAGTGAGGTTCAAGTCTCCATCTTTAGGTAAGAAACTGCCCTGCCCTAGTGTAGGCTTCAAATGCCAAAGGACACAAATGACAGCATCCATATGTTCTTGCCGCGAGTCTGAGACAAACTGGCTTAAAATATTAACGGAATAACCAATATTCAGTCTAGTCGCTTGTAAATATAATAATCTTCCAATCAGTCTACAGTATTGCGAGGCATCTACGTTATCACTTTTAGTACACTGATCAAGTTTCAAATTTTGCTCCATTGGAAACTGACTTGGTCGGCAAGCGATATGACCACTATCTCCAAGGATATCCAACGTGTATTTCCATTGGCTTAACATCATCCTATTAGACAATCATGCAACTTGAATCCTCAAGAAATACTTCAATGGCCCCAAGTCCTTAATACTGAATCTTCCATTCAAATACATTTTTGGTTTGTTCGATCTTTACAATCTTACTTCCTGTTTACATCATTCACGTAAATCAAGATGGTGACGAAAACATGGCCAGAAACAAATGTAAACAGTGAGTGATCAACCTTAGACTGAGTGTAACCAAACTCGAGTAAAGCTGTGGTAAACTTGTTATGCCAATTTCAGGAAGCCTGCTTAAGACCATAAAGTGACTGACACAGACGACATACTATTGTCTCGTTTTTCTTGGCAAAGCCCTGAGGAATCTTCATGTACACTTCCTTATCCAAATCTCCATGTAGAAAGGCATTATTCACGTCCAGTTGGTGTATTACCCAATCTCGTTTCACAGCAACTGTAATTAGGGTTCTCACTGTCATGAGCTTTGAAACAGGTGAAAATGTTTCATGGAAATCCACCTCTTCTATTTGTGTAAAATCCATTGCCAACAACCGTGCTTTATATCTTTCTATTTCTTCATTCGGCATGTAGTTAATTTTGTACACCCACTTCGAATCTATAACACCTTTCCTTCTGGTAGAGTTTCTAATGTCCAGGTTTTATTCTTCTCGAGGGCCTTGATCTCTTTTCTCATAGCTTCAACCCAATTCTTATTTTGCATGGTCTAGTAAAAGTTTTTTAGCTCATCATTGCAAGTGATGGCCGCTAAAATACTTTATGAGAATTGGAAAATTTTCTATAAGATAGGTAATTAAAAAGAGGGTGTACCGTGGAAGAAGACTGATTGTTTGTGGCACGTGAATGGTCGATGGACGATGGTAGTTTTATGTTGAAACCTTCAAACCAGTTAGGATGGCTGATTTTCTTTTCTCCCTCATTTGACTAACGGTTTCAACTTTGTTCAATTGTAGAACATGCTTTTCAGTCAAACTCTGAGTCGTAACAGGTTGTTCTTTTGAGCCATGACTAGTGGTTTCTTGTTGTGGACTTTGGATACTAATTTCTAGTTCTGGGCTATTATTATTAAATTGTTGTTGTGGGTCGTGAGAATCACTTTGTAGTTCAGGGCTTTTTCATTAATGAGTTGATGACCATATGAGCTATCCATTTGTTCTCCATTGATTTCCTCAGTGGACTTTTCCATAAGAAAATTCCAAAAATTCTCATCAACATAAGGTGGCTCGAACTCATGAGGATCCTTTGCTTTTGTCTTCATTGCTTCAAAAGGATACTGACACTCAATAAACCGAACATCTCGAGTTGTAACAAGTTTACCATGTTTAACGCCATAAATCTTGTACCCTTTCGTACCTAGCGGATATCCTAAAAACACACTGGACCTCCCCCTGAATTGAAATTTATCTCTTTTCGTCTTTGTTCTTCGATAATATGCCAAACAGCCCAATACTTTCATGTTTTGATAATTGACTTGTTTTCTAAAGACAATTTCATACTGCGTCTTGTTTTTAATTGCCTTTGATGGGAGTCGGTTTATGGCATATGTGGCGTGATGTGTTGCAAAACACATATGCTTTTAATGCTCGCTTATTTAATAAATCATGCTCAATATAGTTGTTTTTATATAATAAAATGGCATGTATTTACGGGTTTTCGTGTTTACAGGTAGCGTGCATAAAAGGAGCGGAAAACGAGGCTACATGATGGAGATTCAGATCGTACGTGGAATAGCACGAAAAACGAGAAAGCAAGAAAAGAAAATGAAAAAAAATCTGGACAAAAAGTTCCCCGCGCATTGCGGGGGATTAAGCTAAGTTCCTCGCCATGCGCGGGGAACCTAGAAGATGGGAACAAGCCAAGTTCCCCGCGATGCGCGGGGAACCCTTATGTCGGAAAAATTTTTGGAAACTCCTATTTTAACAACTTTTACAACCCTAGACGACATACCAAGTCTTCCAACCGTCAAAGCTTCTGTCTAAGGTGATTTTGAAAAAGGAAGAGCTTCTGGGTTAAGAGATTGAAGACTGGAGCTTGAGTTTGAAGTTTAAGAGAGTCCCGGGTTTGGTTTAACGTTTTCTTTTGTATATTCTTGTGTTTTGGTTAAATGTTTGCTACTGATTTCATTGAGTTTTTACTGTTAGACATGATTCTTGGCTAAACCTTATGTTATCTAGGCTTGGATTGATGTTTTGTTGATTGATTAAGGGTTTAAACGGTTTTCGGGAATTGTTTATTGGGTTTTGATTAATTAAATGTTTTGATTAGATTTATTGGATGTTATTTATGCGTATTTACTTCTGATTTATGCTTGAATGAATGTTTCACATCTCGTTTGATTGAATGTCTTTCAATTATAGGAGCATGTTAGGGTTGTTTACTGTGTGTTTGCAACTTGTTTATGGTTTATTGAGCTCATACACCATAGAAACTGATTTTTAGCATATTATTAGAAGGTTATATTCTTACTTGCTTAGATATCCGATGGGTGATAAGCTGTCGGGTTTGACTTTGTTATTAGGGTTTTAAGTTAAACTGTCTGACTGGAAGTTTGCATAGTTTTCCTTAGTTTCACTGCTTACCCGTGTCCTTTAGATCTCTTCTAGACCACCCCGTTTACTTAGGTGCATTGAGATAGTGAAACCGACGGGTTACCTGTTTTGTTGGGTAATTAATCATAATTGGTGAACTGACAGGTGAGCCAATAAGCCGGTGCTTTTACATGATCTTTAGGATTTTCTTTTAGGTGACACCTTGAGAGTGATTAGGGATCCATTAGGTTTCTTAGGGTTCATATTTTTAGATTCCCGGTTCCAGTAGCATTTTCCCGTAACCGATAAAAGCCCAGAGTCATCACAATTCGGATTCCTTACCTAGGTAACCCTTGATCTCATTTGGATTTGCTAAAGTCTTATTCATTAATTGAATGTTCTAGTTTAATCTAGTTTAATCAAGTTATTAGTTTAATTAATTATTAGTTTTAAAATTAAAATAAATAAACTCCTAAAAATAATATTTTCTTAATTATTAATTTAATTGGCTTTTAGAATCTAAGTTCCGTTAATTCAATATGTATCTCTAGAGTTTGATATTCCCGGACTTCCCGTAGCTATACTACACTCGATAGGTTCACTTGCCTGTTGCTAGTGGTTTGGTTTAAGGTATTCTAGGTTTATTACTCGTTGTGCTAGGTTGATTCATTGTATTTTTATATACCACTTTTAGCGCATCAAGTTTTTGGCACCGTTGCCGGAGACACTTGATAATTGGCAAATTAGATTCTATTTGCTTTTTCTTTGTTTTTAGTTTTAGTTTAAATAATTAGATTTTATTTTATTTTATTACTTAATTGCTCTTAATTGCTATTTGTGCTTTGTGTGCTTTAGGGATAAGCTTGGGTCCTCACTATTTTATCTGTTTTACAGCGTATGCGGCGTACTCGTTCGCTAGGACCACCAGAGTTCATAGTTTCTGACGAACCTGAGAGAGATTTTCGTTAGCGCAGTAGGGAGCTTCAGGAGATTACACGTGATCTATGCGAAAGCATGATACACGTTCCAGATTTCACTTTAGATATGGGTGACGCTCTTCCCCCTAGGCGTACGATTCACTCGAGAGCGAATGAGGGAGTTATGGGGAGATAGTCTGCTATCACACTTCCGGCGATGCCCGATGCTAGTAACTGGCATATTCCGCCCAACGTCATGAATTATATTACTAATTCCTCCCCTTTTCACGGACTTGAAGAGGAGGACGCGCCGGGCCATCTGAACAAATTCACTCGTATCTGCGACACTTTTCATATCGCCAACGCTACTCGTGCTTCTATTTACCTTCATCTTTTTCCATTTTCTCTTGAGGGTCGAGCTTCATCATGGTTGGAAAACCTCCCCCCCCCCCCCGGGTCCATCACTACATGGGACAAACTCCAAGATAAATTCCTAAAAGAAGTATTTTCCGCCATCTAAAGCCTCGCGACTTCGTGATCAGATCTATTCCTTCCGCATGGACCCTGAAGTGTCATAACCAGAGTTTCCATAATCTGCTTAGTAGATGTCCCCAACATGGTCTGTCCGAATGGGCCGTAGTCGATAAATTCTATAACGGGCTAACCTTTGAGATGTAGCAGAGATTCAATACGTCGGCTTTAGGAAACATGTTAAAGAAGCTGGATATAGATGAGTGTGAGTCGATGTTTGAGAGTTTCGCCCTAGCCGAGCAGCAGGGACCGTCCGCCCGAGGTACATCTAAAACCACCACTTCTTCCGCCCGAGGCATCTATCAGGTCTCGAATAATACTAGCATCACGGCTGCCTTAGAGGCAATGCACAGGGAAATTAAGAACTTGAAGAAGGTCGTTCAGAGGTGCTAGATCTGCCGAGGAGGGCACGATACAGTTGATTGTTTGGTCGATCAGCAGGAGAAAGTGGACTACTTGGGAAATCAGAATATAGGACCGAATGCCTACGGGAACCCCAGATGGAGGAATCGCTCCAACTATGGTTGGAGGTCGGGAGGTAATGCTCAGGGCTTTAAGCCGAGGCAAGAGCAGAGTCAGGCTAGAGATACAGAGGTGGCAAGGAGTTCGAGTGCGGGGAAGAGTAGTGGTATGGATCCGGATCTTAAGGAGTTTCTAACTAAGCAATCTACCATGCTTTCCCACCTTATTGATAGAGATAACAACACACAGCAGAGACTGGCTGAGCACGACACATTGTTGAAGAACCAGCAGTCGTCATTTTTGGGGATGTCTCGAAAGGTGGATGAGATGATAAAGCATATGCTACCTAATAAGCAGGTCGGAGCGTTTCACGGAAGCACCGAACTTAACTCGAAGGCACAGTTGAAGGCGGTTACCACCCGCAGTGGCAGAGAGGCGATAGAGAGCAGCCGCCGGTAGATGATGAGGAGTCGATGGACGAGGAGATAGAGATGGAGGCTCCTGTGAGGACGCACGAGAGGCGAGCCTCAGCAAGTACCGCGTCAAACGGTGAGTTTCCTGCAAAGAAGGTTGTTGAGAAGAACATTGAAGAGAAGAAGAGTCCCGAAGTCGATCTTACTCCATTTCTGTATCCTGCTAGTCTTCTGTGGCAGAAGTATGTGGAGGAATATGGACATTTCTTGGACATGTTTAAACAGTTAAAAAATCAATCTTCCGTTTGTCGAAGCACTCCAGCATATGCCCAAATAGGCTAAATTCTTAAAAGATCTTCTTTCGAATAAGAAGAAGCTGGAAGGGCTTTTGACGGTATGTCTAAATGAAGGGTGCTCTGCGATAGTCCAGAATAAGCAGCCATAGAAATTTGCAGACCCGGGACACTTCACGATCCCGTGTTTGTTTGCCATCTCAACTAAGAGCTACACGTTGGCCGATTTAGGTGCTAGCATAAATTTGATGCCATATTCTCTCTATAAAAAGCTAGACCTTGGCGAGCCGGTCCCAACGCCCATGAGTTTATCCTTGGCCGACTATTTAGTCAAATATCCGTGGGGAATCGTGGAAAACGTACTCATTAAAGTCGATAAATTTATTTTCCCTGAGGATTTTGTTATTCTTGACAAGGAGGCTGACGATTAGGTCCCGCTCATCTTGGGATGACCCTTCCTGCAAACTGCTAAAGCGCTTATTGACTTCTTCGACGGAAAAATTACACTTCGTGTAGGGGAGGAGAACGTCACCTTCGATGTTGTCAAATCGATGAGGAACTCCAGTAGTCAGGACGATTCCGTTTACTTCCTTGACACATTCATATCTCAGTTTGAGCGCTGTCTTGACTACATCTCTGGAGCAGATTTGCTCAATCGGGAGGAAGAGGTTGATGTTCCCCCGGAGCATGACCGGAGCATTCTTGCTAGCTCACGTCCTGAATACCCCGAGGTGTTCACGATTGCCAAGGGACCAAAGGAGAGACCATCTATTGAAGCACCGCCGTCCCGTGGGCTTAAAGAGCTACCTCCTCATTTGGAGTATGCTTTCTTGGACGGTGAGGCCGATTTGTCCGTCATCATTTCTTCTTAGTTGATGGATGATAAGAAGTCGAGGTTGGTTGATGTGCTCAAGGCACACAAACAGGCTATTGCGTGGAAACTCATGGACATTTAGGGCATTAGCACGAACTTTTACACGCACAAGATACTCATGGAGGATGAGTACAAGCCTGTTTTCAAACTCCTCGACGCTGGCTTGATCTATCCCATCTCCGATTCTTCATGGGTGAGTCCCGTTCACGTTGTCCTTAAGAAGGGAGGGATGACAGTTATTGATAACGAACGCAACGAGCTTATTTCAACTAGGACAGTCATAGGTTGGCGGGTTTGCATCGACCACAGGAGGCTTAACGACGTTACTAGGAAAGACTATTTTCCTCTTTTGTTCATCGATCAAATGTTGGAGCGTCTATCGGGACCATAGTTTTACTATTTTCTTGATGGATTTTCAGGTTATTTCTAGATCCCGGTTGCACATGAGGATCAGGAAAAGACCACCTTTACATGCCCATACGGTACCTTCGCATACAAACGTATACTTTTCGGGTTATGTAATGCTCCGGCTACTTTCCAGCGTTGCATGGTAGCGATATTCCAGGACATGATCGAGAGTTCCATGGAAGTTTTCATGGACGATTTTTCGGTATACGGGGACTCTTTCGATCAATGTCTTTCTAATCTTGAGAGGATGATGAAGCGGTGCATAGAGACGAAGTTGATGCTGAACTGGGAGAAGTGCCACTTCATGGTGACTGAAGGCATTGTGCTCGGGCACAAGATTTCGCGAGACGGTGTTAAGGTAGATAGAGATAAGATCGACACCATCAGTAGACTTCCTCCACCGACTAGTGTGAAATCCGTTCGTAGTTTTCTCGTGCATGCGGGTTTTTATCGTAGGTTCATCAAAGATTTTTCTAAGATCACCCGGCCCATGACTCGCCTTCTAGAGAAGGACATCACATTCAACTTTGATGCTGATTGTCTGAAGGCGTTTGAGTTTCTCAAGGGGCATCTGGTTAACTCCCCTATCTTAGTAGCACCCAACTAGAGCTTACCCTTCAAGCTCATGTGCGACGCTAACGATTTTGCAGTTGGGGCTGTTTTAAGTCAGCGAAAGGACAAGCACTTCCATCCTATCCATTACGTGAGTAAGACCCTCAATGATGCTCAGGAGAATTACACGACTACCGAGAAGGAGCTTCTAGAAGTGGTCTTCACGTTCGACAAATTCTGTTCTTATCTTGTGCTATCCAAAACCATCGTTTATACTGATCATGCGGCATTGCGATACCTTTTCGCCAAGAAAGATGCCAAGCCTCGCCTGATACGATGGATTCTCTTGCTTTCCAAGTTCGATATTGAGATTAGAGATAAAAAGGGAGCGGAGAATGTTGTTGCAGATCACTTATCACGTCTGGAGGATCCGAAGAGATAGGAGATTAGTGAGGACGCCATCGGGGATAGGTTTCCCCACGAGTCATTGATGATGGTGAGAGTGAGATATGAGAGTGAGCCAGTTTTGTACATGAGTGCTGAAGAGGAGGGTCTACCATGGTTCTCCGACATTGTGAATTATCTGGCCGAAGGAGTGGTGGTCAAGGGCATGAGTTATCAACAGAGGAGGAAGTTTTTCGCAGATACCAGCCACTACATTTGGGATTCACCGTATTTGTTTCGGGTAGGCGCGATCGAGTGTTGAGGAGGTGTGTGAGTAGAAAGAGGGCCGTGAGATTCTTAGACATTGCCATGAGGGTTTGACTGGAGGCCACCATGGACGTCACCCACTGTTAGGAAAGTTCTAGATTCTGGCTTTTACTGGCCATCGATTTTTAAAGACTCACATGTGATAGTCAGACAGTGTGATGCATGTCAGCGCATTAGTAACATCTCACCTCGTAATGAGATGCCCCAAAACCCTATTCAGGTTTGTGAGATTTTCGATGTTTAGGGCATTGATTTCATGGGTCCGTTCCCTTCTTCTCAAGGGAACCGATATATTCTCGTGGCTATCGATTACGTTTCCAAGTGGGTTGAGGCTCAAGCCTTGCCCACTAATGATGCCCGAGTTGTAGTGAGATTCTTGAAGAGGTTGTTTTGTCGGTTTGGTACTCCCAAGGCCTTGATCAGTGATAGGGGCACACACTTTTGCAATGCCCAGATGGAGAAGACGTTAGAACGGTATGGGGTCACCTATCGGTTGTTCACCACCTATCACCCACAAACGAGCGAGAAAGTGGAGATCACAAACCGCGGCATTAAGCGAATTCTAGAGAAAACTGTCGGAAACAACCACAAGGAGTGGTCCGATAAGTTAGATGATGCGCTTTGGACTTTCCACACAGCTTTTAAAACGCCTATTGGGACCACACCCTTTAGGCTGGTTTACGGGAAGGCGTGTCATCTACTTGTTGAGTTAGAGCATAGAGCATATTGGGCGTTGAGATCCATTAATCTAGACTTGACCCAGGCTATGAAAAACCGGTATCTCCAAATTCATGAGGTAGAGGAGCTGAGAGATGAGGCGTACACGAGATCATGGAGTTACAAAGAGCGTACGAAAGCGTTGCGTGATAGGAAAGCGTTACGAAGAGCGCACGCGAGATCAGGTGTTGATTTATAATTCCCGTCTGAAGTTATTTCCAGGTAAGCTTAAATCGAGATGGGTAGGTCCATATACGGTGAAGGTAGCATTCCCGCATGGTGCTATAGAGTTAGTTGATCAGGAGGGAAGATCATGGAAGGTGAACGACCATAGGTTGAAGCGTTATATTGGTGGGCCAATTGACTCGATTGAGGAAGACGTGTTTCTCCTCGACATCCCTAGGTTGATCGATTGAAAAGGATAGGACCTTGGGTGAATACCCGAGTGTAGAGTTTGTATATTTTTGTATTTGTTTTCTTTTATTTTTGTATTTTGAGTCGGTTTTTAAGTTTTAGAGTCTGTTTGATGTCTGCTTTGGGTGCTTTGAGCTTTGGTTTGCTGGTTAGGATGCTAACGTTCGTACTCAATCTCCATTCGGACCAGGGCGTTCTGAGCTTATTTGATTGTAAAAGGGTACCCAAAAGCTGCGGCCGTGAATGAAATGTTATACGGTCGCATTATTGGAACATGACATATGAAGATCACTTCCACATTACCAGGGGAGTCTGTTCCATTTTCTTTGTTTTTGTTTTGTTTTTTTTTAAATTTTATTTCTGCTTTATTTTTGTCTTTTTCTTGTCTCACATTGATGACAATGTGAATTTTAAGTGTGAGGATGGAAAACTGACGTTTTTAGGTATAAAAAATACATAATAAATAAAAATAAAAAAATTTTGAAAATTTTTTAAAAAAATGTCCTGAAAATTTGTTTTGCGAATAATGGAAAATGATATTATTATTTAAGGTTGATCTTTTAAAACTACTATTATAAATGAGATTAAATAAAAAGATAGCGCACTTAGCTTGGGATATATCGGTAGGCCCAACTAGCTTTGAAAGGTTTCCTTTGATTATTATTAGTAAACCTAATAATCATAAACCTTGAGGTGGTGAGAATTACATGCATTTAAAATAATGAGTGGTGGCGCCTCGCCATGTCCAAATTCGATAATGAGTGTTGGTTCTCATCTTGAGGGAGGATAGTAAAGCTGAAAATTCGATAAGGCATAAAGAGTATTACCGTAATTTGACTACCTTGAGGTGGTGAGAATTACATGCATTTAAAATTAGCACGCCACTTTGTTTTATGAAAGTAAATAATGAGTGGTGGCGCCCCGCCATGTCCAAATTCTTTATGAGCATAGAAAAATAGTTATATATTTAGGTAAAAGATGCCTAAGAGCACAAAATTTTGTTGCACGAGCATCAAAGATGTGCAAAATATTTTGAAATTAAAGTAAATGAGAAAGTTATGCAAATGCTAAAGAAGCATTCATAAAAAAAATCAAAAATATAAAAAGAGGCCAAAAGGCACATACTAGACGGGGGCGAGAGCTTACGTGTTACTAAGGGGATGGTGACTCTGAGGATACATTATTGGGGTACGAGGTTTTTAGTCAATAAATATTTTTAGGAAATACTAAGAGTGGAGGCCTGGGACCGTCATATACTGGGTTGCAGCTCGGGTGAAACAATGCTGGGTCTAAATCCGCTAATATAGTTTAGGTTTAGGTATTGCTGGTACGACCCCATTTGACCTTTCATCCATCTAAATTCCACCTAACTGCATTTTCTTGTTAACATTAAAGGGTTTTTAGCTTACGGTGATAGGTTGAACCAGTCTGTTTCAACCCGGTTTTAAATTGTCTTGATTATGCTTGAGATGGGGATAAGCAGATCTATAACTCCTTAGGTGTGAGACCAATAGGTTTATTGATATCACTTAAACTTGATCGATAAATATGATGAGGGGCTTTATAGGCTGGTGGCTGGGTTTAAGTGGACAACAATATCGTCAATCGCGATTTTTGCGTTTATCTGTGCTTAAAAAATTAACCTATATGTTTTAAAGATCGATTTTGAATTATGATTCCATTGCATTATTTTTCGAGGACGAAAAAATATTAAGTGTGGGGATGTTTGATGTGTTGCAAAACACACACGGTTTTAATGCTCGTTTATTTAAAAAATCATGCTCAATTTAATTGTTTATATATAAAAAATGGCAAGTATTTACGGTTTTTCGTGTTTACATGTAGCGTACATAAAAGGAGCCGAAAATGAGGCTACATGATGGAGATTCAGATCATACGGGGAATAACACGAGAAACGAGAAAGCAAGAAAAGAAAATGAAAAAAAAAACATCTGGACAAGAAGTTCCCCGCACATTGCGGGGGATTAAGCTAAGTTCATTGCCCTGCGCGTGGAACCTAGAAGATGGGAATAAGCCAAGTTCCCCGCGATGCGCGGGGAACCCTTATGTCGCCAAAATTTTTGGAAACTCCTATTTAAACAACTTTTACAACCCTAGACGAAATACCAAGTCTTCCAGCCGTCAAAGCGTCTGTCTAGGGTGATTTTGAAGAAGGAGGATCTTTTGGGTTGAGATATTGAAGACCGGAGCTTGAGTTTGAAGTTTAAGTGAGTCCCGGGTTTGGTTTAACGTTTTCTTTTTCATATTCTTGTGTTTTGGTTGAATGTTTGCTACTAATTTCATTGAGTTTTTACTGTTAGACTTGATTCTTGGCTAAACCTTATGTTATCTAGGCTTGGATTGATGTTTTGTTGATTAAGGGTTTAAACGGTTTTCGGAAATTGTTTATTGGGTTTTGATTAATTAAATGTTTTGATCAGATTTATTGGATGTTATTTATGCGTATTTACTTCTGATTTATGCTTGAATAAATGTTTCACATCTCGTTTGATTGAATGTTTTTCAATTATAGGAGCATGTTAGGGTTGTTTACTGTGTGTTTGCAACTTGTTTATGGTTTATTGAGCTCATACACCATAGAAACTGATTTTTAGCATATTATTAGAAGGTTATATTCTTACTTGCTTAGATATCCGACGGGTGATAAGCTGTTGGGTTTGACTTTGTTATTAGGATTTTAAGTTAAACTGTCTGACAGGAAGTTTGCCTAGTTTTCCTTAGTTTCACTGCTTACCCGTGTCATTTAGATCTCTTCTAGACCACCCCGTGTACTTAGGTGCATTGAGATAGTGAAACCGAACGGTTAGCGGTTTTGTAGTGTAATTAATCATAATTGGTGAACTGACAGGTGAGCCAATAAGCCGATGCTTTTACATGATCTTTAGGATTTTCTTTTAGGTGACACCTTGAGAGTGATTAAGGATCCATTAGGTTTCCTAGGGTTCATATTTTTAGATTCCCGGTTCCGGTAGCATTTTCCTGTAACCGATAAAAGCCCGAGTCATCACAATTCGGATTCCTTACCTAGGTAACCCTTGATCTCATTTGGATTTGCTAAGGTCTTATTCGGTAATTTAATTTTCTAGTTTAATCAAGTTTAATCAAGTAATTCGTTTAATTAACAATTAGTTTTAAAATTAAAATAAACAAACTCCCAAAAATAATATTTTCTTAATTATTAATTTAATTAGCTTTTAGAATCTAGGTTTCGTTAATTCAATAAGTATCTCTAGGGTTCGATATTCCCGGACTTCCCGTAGCTATACTACACCCGATAGGTTCACTTACTTGTTGCTAGTGGTTTTGTTTAGGATATTCTAGGTTTTTATTACTCGTTGTGCTAGGTTGATTAATTGAAATATTTTTATATACCACTTTTAGCGCATCATGGTGGCTTGTATGCATTCGCCCCAAAATGTTGGCAAGCTTCCTTGAAACATCAATGAACGAGCTATTTCGAGTATATGTCATTGTTTACGTACCACCACTCCATTTTGTTGAGGAGTGTGTAGACATGTGGTCTCCAATAAAATTCCTTCTTGAGAATAAAATTCCATCATTCGGTTTGAGATGAATTCTCCACCGTAATCACACCATATTCTCTTAATTGGTTTACTAAACTGTGTTTTCACCATTCTTTGGAAGCTTATCAAACACTCGCTCACATCACTCTTGTGTTTGATCAGATAGGTCAATGCAACTCTATTATAATCATCAACAATAGTTAAGAAAAAACAAGCATTTGATGTAGAAGGTTTATGATATTTTCCCCATGTGTCACAATGAATGATATAAAAATATGCTTTACTTTTAATATAACTCTTTGGGAAAGGTAATCAGTAAATTTAGCTTTATTACAAGCATCATAAGCATCATCCTTAAAATTAATACAAGTATTAAAAAAAAAAGAAATTCGACATAATTTATCGTATGAGGCATGGCCTAGTCTTTTATACCAGACTTCTACATCCGCCTTTGACATCATAGCTTTCTTCTATCTAACCACCATGCCCATTCGATAAAGATCATTCACGCGTTTACCCACCCCAATCATCTTCTTTAAGTGTAAGTCTGCATGCAAAAGAATATGGGAAACAACTCACAACGCATTGTAAATCAGTGACAAGTCTACCAACTAAAAGTAACTTACAATTAAAGTAGGGTATATATAGCACTCTATCAATTTTAAATTGGTTCGTTAACATGGATTTACCCATTGCCTTAACGGGTATGTTGTCACCGTTTGGTATCATAATGGGTAAATCTTTGATGCATTTGTTGCGGGTTTCTAGTAAGTTGAGTGTTTGGACTATATGCTCCGTCAATCTAGAGTCAATAATCCACCCATCATGTTGTATTGACAAACATTGCCATGTTAGCTTTAGTTATCGAATCACCTTGTGTGTTTTCTTTCAACTGTTTCGTATTATTCCTAACTCAACCACCTAATTGTCCTGCTTTGGTTATTCTCTACACATCCCACTTTTGACTTCCCTTTTTCTCTTTTCGCTTTCCTGGCCATCAATCAGGGTACTCAATTCTCTCAAAGCAATCATCCTGGACATAGCCTGTCTTACCACAATGAGCACACACCTCGCTATCATTATTGCTCTTGGTGTCCTTCAACCTCCTTTGTACCTCTGTTGGGTAGTCCCACCATCCCGTTTGCCTTGATAGCCGGTCTGGAAGGCTACAGAATCAGTTTGTGTTCTTTTTGCAGAGCAATTCCCCTTTTTTATTCATCCTCATAGGTGAGACGATAAGCCTCTCCTAGCGTGGGGCCCGGTTTCATTGATAGTAAGTGGGTCCTTATCAGTGTAAACTCGGTGTCTAGTCCCATAAGAAACTCTTACAACTGTTCTTTCTCCCGGAATTCTCTCATCTTCTTACTGACATCACATGAGCAGTTCCCACAATTGCATCGTGGTGGCGGTAGCACGGTGTGTATTTCGTCTCAAATTGAACATAGTCGTGTATAGTATGTCGAACCGAGGAACCGTCCTGTCGTATCATTGAGAGGGACTACTTCAATGCATAGACACGAGGCGCACTTTCTTTTCCAAAGCAGTCTCTCAAGTCTGACCAGATTTCAAGAGAGGTGTTGGCATATTTCACACTACCTCATAGCTCTTTCTCCATGACGGTTTCTAACCAACCTTTGATCATTGTAACACAACGCATCCAAGCCATGTAAGTATCTTCAATTTGCTCTGGTTTCGGAAAGGATCTATCAACAAACCTCATCTTATTTTTAGCAAACAAGAAGTTCTTCATCTCTTGACACCAATTGCTGTAGTTCGTATCATTGAGTGTTTCGTTGACTTGCATCTGCCTAGGATAATCAGAAGCGTGGATATATATGGCGTACTTGGATCGATGATGTTACTGTTCTTGTTGCTGGTTGAACTATCATCTCCAACCATCGTGGTTTTGTTTGGAGATTTTAGGGTTTATCTAATTTTGAGAAATTGCACTCTGGTACCATAAAAATATAACAGAGAAGGTTTTTTTCTTATTAATCAAAAGATACGAACAAGAAGCATATAAATACAATGGTTTCCTAATTTTCCCCAAACATAAACTAGGCATTTAGTTTATTGAATAATAAAATAAGGATAAGCATAAAGGTATTAAATGATAAATATAATATCGAGTTAAATATATTTCTCTTCATATACCCCAGAAAACCGGACCTCTTGTAAGCTTCACCGCACTTTGTTCAAGGCAACATAAGCAACAAACCTATACCCGACCAACATCAATGCCATAACCGCCAAATCCATAGTAAAGTTATTTAATCCAATCGATTTAACTGCTTGAAAATCCGCAACTTTGTAATAAACCCCCTTAGAGCGTTCATAAACATCACTCTCATTGTATTGAACCCCAAGAAGAAGCTTGTAGCAATAATAACTATAGCTCAAATATTTTAACCACACTATAAATGGAGGGATTTGTTGCACATAATAACCGCCCGCGACTAGGAAAACAAGGGTTGTGACCGAGGCTAAAGTTGTGGCTTGTTTTACATCCATAAGTATAGCACCAAATGCTAGCCCGAGGCTTTGGGCCACAAGGACGGTGTAGAGTATAACGAACAAGGAAAGGATGAAGGTGGTCGGGTCAGGCTTGAGCCCACCCATCCAGTATAGTATGATTGTGAAAGTGGTGGGGAGTGCAAGCTCGAGTGGGAGGTCACCTATGGTTCTTGCTAGGAAGTAAGAGGACAAACGGTACATTCCTGATGACCGTTCTTTTATTAGCATTCTTCTTTCTTGTGGGAAGGTAAAAACCGCATTGTAAAGTGGGTAAAACCCCCAAAAAACCGAGAAAAAGAAAAGCATTCCTATCTGCAAAAATCAAAGAGAAAAAACATATAGTTTATGTTAGACTAGTCGTGTAAATAACAAGAGTGGCAAGATATGCTGGTGGATCGGGCACAACAAAGGGTGTAAAAAGAGGCGAGTTGAGCCCGAGGTTGACTAGGCTCGAGCTCAACTCGGCTCGTTTAACTAACAAGAGCTCTAGCTTTCATAGTGTCAAGCTTTATTTCTATAGCTCAAAGTTGGCTTGTGCAAAGTTTTTTAAGCTTAAGCTAGACTCATATATTATTTATGAATATATTATCTACAGACATATATATTTATTATGATAATTATGTAAATACTTTAATTAAAAGAGATATGTAACATAATATATTTGATAATATGTATTAATTTGTTGTTTTTATCTTTAGTTTATATATAATAGTTGTATAAATATTATTTTGTATATAACTAAAAATTATAAAAACTATAGGCTTGTTTAGGCTCGCGAGCCAGCTCGAGCACGTTTAAGCTTGACTTGATTAGATTTTTTATCGTGTTGATCTCGAGTAATTTACGAGCAGCTTGATGATAAATACTCACACGATCTGCAATATGGGAAGCTGGTGTGTGCCACCATAAGAGGCCAGCCAATACAGCAACACTTACAACTTGAAAGATTCTAAGCTTATTAAAAGCTTCAAATCTCCTTTAAGTCCCCTCATGAGAAGCACCTTAAATTGATGCCACCAGCTGGTACACCATTGCTCTGATTGCACACGGCTTCCTACTTTTCAACAATGTTAGTCTACACAAATAATAGCGTCTAGAGGTGACAAGATGGGCTGGTCCGAAAAGTTAACGAGCATGCTAAAATGATTATTATCTTTTGATACGGGTGGTGAGGCCACGTTTACTTAAAACACTTTTTATCCAAATCTTGTCTACTTTTTCTTATATATAACTAGTATGTCAGATATGATTATACACTTGCAAACATTTTATAAGCATGTCAAGTTTACTTTAACTGGCTTCAAGTAAAGCATTACCCAATTGACTCATTTAATAAGTAAATGACTCAAAACTATCACCTTGGTTAATCACTGAGTGTTCTTTTATAATACTTACTTGTCGAACCTGCTTTAGCTTGATTATCGTTGCAAACATCTGTATCGTATAAACCCGTTTCCCACCTTGCTGCAAGGTTGGTTTCAAAACAAGTAACGAGTTTTTGCCTGACTGATTTCCGCTCTTCCTCGGCAGTTTCACCTTGCTCATAATCATGTATTGTATCAGGTGCAATCCCTGTTGACAATTTTAAATTTTTATGCTTAGTAATGATCAATGTTTCTTAACTTTTTCCCTAGTTTTTTGGGAACAATCATGAACCACTCTATTTGATGAAAATAACATCAATATGACATTATAGAAAATCAAAATATAAAAGTAGTTTACCGCTAGCAAGATCCAGCAACAGGTCAGCAGGGTTGACCGTGACAGGTGTCGAAAACCCGAGAGAAGAGACATATTCCAAAGCAGTGGAAGCAGGGCCATAATATATTTGTGAGCCCTCAGAGAGCAACACCAGTTTATCAAACAAAAGGTAGATCCGGCTCGACGGCTGGTGAATCGTGGTTACCACAGTTCGTCCACCACTAGCCAACCGTCTGATCGTGGTCATGATCCTCTGAGCCGTAGTCGAGTCCAAACCTGAAGTGGGCTCATCTAACAACAACAAACTTGGGTTAATCAACATTTCTTGACCTATACTCACTCTCTTTTTCTCCCCTCCTGATATTCCTCTAACAAGTGGACCACCTATCATACTATTTCGACACCTGGCCAAACCCAACTCGGCTATCACTCGGTCAACGTGGTTGACTTTCTCGTCTCGGGCCAAACTGTCTGGCAGCCTTAACAAAGCCGTGAATAAAAGGGTTTCGGTCACAGTAAGATGAGGGTAAAGAACACCATCTTGTGTCACAAAACCGGTTCTTCTTTTAGTGGAGCCACAAAATGGTTGGCTGTTATATGTTATCTTTCCTGCCAGTTTACCGGTTAGCCGGCCTCCAAGAGCGGTTAGTAGGGTGGTTTTACCGCTACCAGATGGACCCAGCATGGCTAAAAGCTCTCCGGGGCAAACCATGCCCGTGACACCATTTAATACCGTCTTCTCTATCGCGCCCTTAAGTTTAACTTTATATATAACCTTGTCAAACTACAGGAAGGGCATAACTAATAAGATGAATAACATGACTTGTGAATATTATTAATTTGGAGGAAATTAGCAGGTGGGTGGTAAGTGGTAACGGAAGATACCTTTAAAGTTATGGGTTGTAAAGCCTTGTGTAGGGGTTTCTCATGAACTTGTTCTTCCATGGTGGTGGTGGTGGTGGTGGAGGTGGAGGTGAAGGTGAAGGTGAAGGTGAAGGTGAAGGTTATATGATTTGGTTTTAACTCTTTGAGTTTCTTGACATGCATAATACAATATATATACATGTAAGAATGTGTACGCATGCTTATGTGTGAAAAGATTGTTTGGATTCTGGTTTCTGGGTACTAGAGTTTTATTTGAAGTCTCCCGAATGAGTATTAACAATTGTGCTACTTTTTATTTGATTATATATATTAATTTAATCATCAATATTAGGCAATTCTTTTCAACGAAAAGTTAACTAATATTTGGGTCTTCAATTGAGTTTGAACGCTACATAGTAAAAAAGACAACAAAACAAAGCATGTTTCGGTACTCTTTTTGTTATGTCACGATTATATTTTTGGTTTTTCTCTTTCGTTTGCCATAGCAATTATGTCGAAACCAAAAAGCTTTACGCCCATCACAAAAAATTAACGATACTTCTTTATCTTTTGAGTTGTTCTGCCAGATCGGTCACTCAAGATCTTTGGTCTCTACCCGGACCCGATGAAAAAAATTGGATCACTCCTTATGGACTCGTTGAGAATGATTCTGGTCTAGTTCGTGGCCTATTAGAAGTGGAAGGCGCTCTGGTGGGATCCTCACGGACATGCAGTCAGTTTGATAAGGATCGAGTGACATTGCTTCTTCGACCCGAACCAAAGAATCCCTTAGATATGATGCAAAAAGGATGCGCAGTTTAATCTGGCTAGTTATTGTTATAGTAGATTTCCTGTTTATCCTTTTATACATAAAAAAAAGTTAAAAAAGCATAAAATACCAATTGCACTTTACACCAACTCCTCCAACAAACATCCTCCTATGCTGTGGTGACGGAAATTTGTTTTAAGTGATCGTTTTTTTTTTAATGATCATCAAATAATCAAAATAATTATTATTAATTAAAAGAAAACCGGCGTAGCAAGATGCTAGGTCTACAACCACCAGTATGCAAACAACACTTGATCAAACAAGACACTACAAACCAGATCTTTATCAATCCTCTCAAGACACCGTTGTAGACTTCGACCTCGTCCGAATCCATGAGAAACCAAGCACCAAATCATAACTGATGTCAAGGTGTGGAACTTTTTAGTCTTCTTCTTTACAAAGCCTAACAACTTATGTTACTCCAAAATATCCCGGATACTAAACCCATAAATACTTGGGATCATACACCATTACGAAATCACTTGACAAATTGTTTGAGCTAGCCCACACGATACAATCAAATGTTCAACCTTTTCCTCGACACCCCCCCCACCCAAAGATCGGACATAAAACTGAGGTTACATCCTAACTTCGTTGCCCATTAAATTACCAAATCAAAATTAACGTCATTAATCCAAGAGAACATCTATGAAAGCAAGCATAGTGTTTAGAGAAACTTTTTCGATTCTAATCGGTGCATTATCGCTTTGATTTCTCGTTAGCTAGGCTTCAATAAGGACGTTTAGGCTTTACTAATATAAGATAGAAAAGAAAGGTTTCATCAGGGTGCGAAGGTTTGGAACCTTATACAAACAAAGAGCGTTTTCTTTCAAATGACAACTGCCTAACATCTTAAAGAAGTGCATGACCAGATTGGAAGCACGGAGGTTCCTTCGCAATGGGACAACTCACCCAGCCATGATGCATGACAGAAGAGATCGAGCACAAAATGGAGTTTCCCTCTTGGGTGAGGCTCACGTCCAGATGGAATCTTTTTAACGACTTTATCTCCTATGTTGACCTTTCTCTATATTCTTCGAAGAAAGGCAATAATCAAATAATTTTCTATGGTAGAACAAAATATCTTTCATTCCCCCCTCTAATATACTCTTTTTTTTAGTTCAAAAGCAATGTTGTTAGGTTCGCTTAAAGGTGTTTTGAAGCCGCTACCAACAGATATCACCCCCCACCCCATCGTGATCTGAAGACTAAATCCGTAATTTGACTAAACTACAAGACCAAAATTATAATTTACTCTTATTATATACAATTCTAAAAAAATCCATAAATAATTGAATGGACAAAATATAGTGAATTAAACTTTAAGGTCTACACGACACGTCCTAAATGTAAGGTTTGTAATCGCTAAAACGATGACACAGAAAGAAAGAAAGAAATGAAGCAGGGAGAGAAAATTTTATTATCTCAGAATAAACTTGGATTGGCACATGATAACACCTCTTGTAGTGAAAAGAACCTCCATTCCCAAAAAGTAATTGAGACTTCCCAGATCTTTGATTTTGAAAGATAAATCCATGAAAGTCTTGAGATTATTGATTTCTTTCAAATTGTTCCCAGAAACTAAAACGCCATCGACATATACAGTGACATAAACCACTGATGGTCCCATAGACTTTGAAAACAAGGAATGGTCATTTTGAGAACCCACATACCCCTTGACTTTAATATGGAAGACAATTTCCCATACCATTGTCGAGAAGCCTGTTTCAATCTATACAAGGATTTCTGAAGTTTAAGCACCTGATTATCAGGAAGTTGCATACTAGGTGGTTGTAACATGTAGATATCCTCATGTAACAACATGAAAAAATGCATTATTAACATCAAGCTGGAAAAGTGGCCAACTTCGTTTTGTAGCAACAATTACAAGGCTTTGAATGGTGGCCGTCTTCATAACAGGAGAAAAAGTTTCATTATAATCAATCCCCTCTTTTTGAGTATTTCCTAGCACCACCAATCTTGCTTTACGACACTCAACCGTCCCATCTACGTTGTGTTTAACTTTAAACACCCATATGCATTTAATAGCATTCTTTCCACGGGGAAGAGCAAAAACAACCCTAGTATTAGTCTTTTCAAGAGCATGAAACTCAGCTTTCATGGCATTTTAACATTCAGAAATATCGACAGCTTCCTTATACGAAGTAGGCTGATGTAAATTAGAGATCGCTTGAGTGAGATAATGACAGGAAGGAAGAAGATGAGAGAAGAGCAAGAGATAAGAGAGGAGCATGAATTAGTGACAGTATGGAAACAATGATGAGAAGTTTCAAAGTTATTACAAACATAGTCATTTAAATATGAGGGCGGAACAGAAATTCTCGAATATCTTCGAACAGGTTCAGTAGGATCAGTAGGAAGAGAATTAGGAATGGAAGATGAAGAATCAGGAACAAGAGTAGGAAGAGGAGCAGAGGATGGATCATCAAAAAATTAATTGATGAGATCGATTGAAGGGAAAATGAAACTTTCTTTGGATTTAGTGATTTAAGGAAATAAATCCTCAAAGAAAACAACGTCTCTTGATATGATAACCTTGTTTTCATCAAGATCATATAATCTATAAGCCTTTTTACCAAGAGGATATCCCACAAAAAAAAAACACAAGGCACAACCCTTGGTTTGAATTTATTGCTTCCATGAGATAACATGGAAGCATAAGCAAGACAACCAAAAAATTTCATTTGAGCATAAGAAGGAGCCTTTCCAGTTAAAACCTCATAAGGGGTTTTATTATGAAGAATTTTGGTAGAAAACTGATTGTTTAAATGTGCTGCAGTTAAAACACAGTCACCCAAAACTAAACTGGGAGCCTAGATTGAAACAAAGAGCTCTTGAGGTTTCAAGAAAATGTTTATGTTTTTGTTCAATAATGCCATTTTGTTAAGGGACAGCTACGCAAGTGGTTTGATGAATAATGCCTTTACTCAAAAAATAAGCACTTTGAACAGACCCAGAGCCTAGTTCGAAGGCATTATCGGATCTGATGCATTTCACATTAGTGCCAAACTGGTTGCTAACCATTTCAACAAAAGATTGAAGGATGGGAAAGACATTGCTTTTAGTTGAAAGAAAATGTGTCCATGTGGTTCTGCTGTAGTCATCCACAATGGTTAAAAAATTATCTAAACCCATTGTAAGAAGATGTATGATAAGGCCCCAAACATGATATGGATTAACTAAAAAATTTTACTAGTAGATATGGTACAACTAGGAAATGGTAGTTTATGTTGTCGTGCCTTAACAAATATCACAATGATCAATAGATTTCAAAGACGCATTAGAGATGAAAAGTAATTGTTTCAGTTTGTAGCTTGGTAAATGACCAAGTCTGTTGTGCCAAAGTTCAAAAGTAACAACAGAGTTACAAACATTATTCGAAACAAAAAAAGAAACAAGAAAGTGCTTAGTGGCCTCTAAGAGGTGAAGTCCATTCGGTATATCACCAATAATCTATGGGCTTTTCAGAGAAGGGGCCTACAAGACACAGGTGAATTTAGAGAAAAGGACAATACCATCGGTATCAGAACATAATCTTGACACAGAGAGAAGATTATTGCTAAAATGTAGCACAAAAAGAACATTTGACAAGGAAATGCTATCAGTCAAAGGAACAATCCCATGTTGATGGACCGTGACAGTGTGGCATTAGGAAGAGTGATGAAAAATGCATTTTTGAGAAAAGAAACTCTTGAAAATAAATTTTGATAATGACACATATGATCATTATCACTAGTGTCAATGATCCATTTGGAATAATATTTAAAAGAATTGCAAGACATTATATATCGGAAAGAGTCCTGATCGATGGTTGTGGCATTGTTAGCAGCATATGTGGTTGAAGTGCCAGGTTGAACTTTAGATTGCTGCAATAAAGCCATCAGATCATGATATTGTTGCTGAGTTATTCCTTGCTATTGTTCAGATTGACTTTAATCGCTTTTTGCTTGATCTTCAGTAAGGTTAGCAAACTTCTTTCCTTTGGTGAACTTGAAATCTTTGGGGAAACCAATCAACTTATAGCATTTGTTCACTGAATGCCCATTTCTCTTGCAATGAGTGCACACCAAAGTTCTATTATTTTCCTTTGTTCCTCCACTGATAGGACATTCGCTGCTAGCATTCATAGATGCAGAAGATGTAGTGAAAATAGGGGTGGTGTGAATTTCGTTTTGCTTCTCATCTTGCATTTGAATACCATACGCACGATTGATAGAAGGAAGAGGCTGCATCATCAAAATGTTACTTCTGATTGTTACTACTACTGATATCACCAGTGAGAGTGTTGAGAATCCATGAGATCAACATGTCAGTACAAAGCTGCCAAATCGCCAGCTGTTTCTCGTTCTTCGGCATGATTAAAGTGCTTTGATGAAACCGATCTTGTTCTTGGGTGAGAGAGCAATCGTCATAGCTCTTTTTGAAGATCCGAAACCAGTATCATCAAATAATTTAGAAACGAGAATCATAACGGGATGATCCGAAGGGTAAAGGTAAAGACGGTTGGCAAAATCAATGGTCATATTTTGAACAACAGAACTGCTCGATGCAGCCATTTGGAAAGCATACAAAACGAAACAAATGCACGAAAAAAGGAACGAAAGAAACTTATACGTCGTATAAGTGTTATACGGCGTATAAGTATATACGCTGAGACTTGTGCATCGTGTAAGTAGAAAAAACTTATATGATGTATAAGTAGACCAGAATGAAAAAATCAATATTTTGAGTGAGAAAGTACGAGAAAAGATTTGAAACTTTGAGAAATTGTTCAGAAACAAGAATATGACATGTTTTGAACTTTTGATGAAGTTTGAACAGTTAAAACTTCTAAAATGATGAAAAAAAGGGAGAAAAGAGCAGAGATTTCTCACAATAGATTGAATGAAACAAACAAAATTGATCTAAGAACAATTAATTCCTGAACAAAACACAAGAATGATCAAAGAAAATGATCAGTTTGAAGATGAGAAAACCGGTGAAACGAGAGAAAACGGTTGAAACGAAGAGCAGGATTAAGAACATTGCTCTGATACCATGTAATCGTTCAAAATGATGACACAGAAAGAAAAGAAGCAGAAAGAGAAAATTTTATTATCTTAGAATCAAATGTTACAAACAAGAAACAAGAAACATATATATATACACAATACATACACGGCGTATATGCATATACGACGTGTAAGTTACACGTCGTATAATATATACGGCGTATATGTTTGTATTCAAGCGTATAAGTGTTATACGCTTACAAGGTTAAGGTAGTTGAGAATCGATAAAAACTTAATTGAATAAGGGGGTCCCTTGAAAACAAAAGCAAATATTCAAAAGAATTTGTAGGAAATCAAATGTTAAACACAAGTGACTTTAGTGTTGAAGTGGGGAGAGAATTGATGCTGATACTTATAATAGTAACTAGTGGTAACCAATTCGTGCTTTGCCGCGGGCACCGACAGATTTAAAAAAACGTATAACTAAAATATAAATTGTTAAAAGGCTAAACACATGATACAGATAAATATATATGAATCTAATTTGTGTCTTAAACACATTATTTGTATGTTAAACAACCGGCCATTTCACCCACATTTGATAAAGAATTAAACAAACAAAACTGAATTTACTTCAAAGAATATACGCTCATATTACTTATATAAATTTTTATGTAATTAATTCTGAATAACATGGCAGCAAGTATGCAATTTTCATTGCTCAGGGTCTAATTTGTATCAATAATTCACAATAGGTGGGAAGCAAATTTAAGTTAAAAAACAGGAACCAAAGTTACACATACAGAAAATAAATAGATCTATATCTCTTTAAAAAAATGAAGAAAATCTCGACCAAGAAGACTAGAAGAGACTTGAACTCAGGTCCGATTAAATGCAATAACAAAACCATACCACCACACCAATCGATTTTTTGTTACTCTTTGTGGTTCCAAGTTAATAAATACAGAAACTAATTTGGAAATATTAAAAAAAAAGGACTTCAGTGGCTGCCGCATGGCAACCCCTGATTGGACCTCCCTAAAATTATTGTAGACTACTGCATAAGCACCGTCCATTTCCTTTAATATGTAATATAATGGGTCAAGAATAATGCGAATTACTCAAACAAGAGAAATCAAATGAATACTTTTTCTAAAAAAAGTAGTAGATTCTTTATCTACACTAGACTTTGAAATATATATATATATAAAAAAGTTTATAAATGGATTGAACCAGTTGCAAAGTTTTCTCATTGGGATCGGAAACTTTTTGGGTTGACACTCGGTTGACTTGTTATGTAACTTCTTTGAGTCCTATTCAGAACGGGTAATCGGTGTATAATTTTTGGTCTGGTTCGACCATTCTGATTGAGTTACAGAGAAAAAAAGACAATAAAAAATATATCATATAACTAAAAAGAAGTACATGAAAGTTCATTATAAATGCATAATTAAAATACAAAATATTTATTGCTGTTCCTATGAGGTTTTTTCTTTCTTTTTTTTTTGAGTAAAGTGTCAAATCATCCTTCAAGTTTGATCAATTATTCAACTTTTGTCCAAAACATTTTTTTTGTGCAACTGGATTATTGAGGTCTCCATTTCTTGTCAATTACGTCCAAATTGCTAACTTCGTTAAATTTCATAGTTAACTAAGGGGAATTTACGTCTTTTTATATGTTTGTTTATTTTATTTAGTTTTAACATAAACAAATGCCCTCAACCCTTTCTTTCAAAATCCAAAGTTCCAAACCATGTGAACCCTTTCTTCCCATTCAACCCTCACCTTTCATGTTCATCATCTCACCTTGTCGGCCATCGCTCCCTAGGTTTTCACGTGAGTTGCAGAGATGAGGGGGAGTCGATAAAGGTACATGATTACATGAAATCACTGCTACTTGCCACCTAAGCTACCCTAAACCACCGCCTGCCAAGATCTTATATTTCCATCGTTCACTGTAGACCGTCATCGCGTGCCCTTAACCACATCAGAAATCGAGAGAACCAAAGATAAATACACACAGAGAGAGAGAGAGAGAGAGAGAAGATTTTGTTTACTGGTGGGGGCAAGTCGACGAAGAAGATAAGCACGGGAATTGCAGGTCTGTTCACCGAGAAAGTGTTGCTGAAAATCAATAATCGCCGAAGAAGAACGTTAAGGTGTGGATAGAGTTAGAGGATTTTATTATCTATGTGTGGTTGATAGGTTTTCACTTTTCAGATGATGGCGGCCAGAATTTTGCATCAAAACGTGAAATAAAACAAGTTCAAAACCCTTCCCGCAAATCTTTGTTCAATCCCTAACTCCATCTTAATTCCTTCTTCATTTTTCCCCGATAAAGGGAGAGAAAGAGGTGGTATTGTGGTGGGCAGAGGTGGCGACGGACTGCGGTGGCGTCGGGAAGAAAGATGGAAAGGGTTGGTTGAACGTGTGAAGAAGATTGGAGGTGTATGGGTGTTGGTGGGTCCTATTACATAATATATATAATGTACAAAATAGTTATAGTTAGATAATAAGTAAATAAATATGTATTTAGGAATATTAATTAACTGGGTTAACAAATAATAAAATAAACAAACATACAAAAAGATATAATAGCCCATCAGTTAACCATGAAATTTAACAGAGTTAGCGATTTGGATGTAACTGACAAAAAATGGGAAACCTCAATGGTCTAGTTGCACAAAAAAAGCTTTTTGGACAAAATTCGCATAATTGACCAAAAAGTGAGAATACATGCAGATCATCATGATTCATATACTGTAGGATCCAAAACCTAGAAAACTTACCAATCCAAAACCAAGCCAAAACCACACCAATTCACTCGAAACCAAATCATAAACACTCCGAATCACAATCCGCACATAATCAAACCATAAATCAGTCAATCAAATGATCAATTTTGACTAATTAAAGTCACATAAAGAACATTCAAAACACTATTGACACCCGTTCAAATCCAAATCAAATAAAATTGATTAATTCAGTTCATGTCAGGACCGTTAATCTGGTGTAAACCTTAAGAAGGTTGACAAGAACACACAGATCTAATAACCTGAAGACCTATTGGATATTCCGGTGGAATCAGAATATTCAATGGATGGGAACAAAGGTTTGGAGTAATAACAACGAAACAATAGAATATAGTCGTTAAGAACAAAAGCAAAGACAAAGATTCACTACATTTAATATATCATTTAATGAAACAGTGAAATGAATGTCTAGGGTTTCGTGACGGCGGCGGCGGTACGAGGAAACAAAGAGAATATTCGTTTGGAATGTTTTCTCGTATTCAGTGCGTAGCCAGCGTCTCTAAAATGGAAACCTAGGACGCTATTTATAGACCCTGACATTCCTTCTAGAATCCCTTAACTATTACATAATGAAAGACAAAACAAAATACAAGTGTAGTAGTTTTCGAGCATGATATCTATCTTGCTCGAGCAGACTTGTTATGCAGTGTATGCTCGATGATTTGCTTCGAGCATACTTTACTTCGAATAATTTCAGATAGAAGTTATTTTTCTCTAGCATGCTTCATTCTTCTTGACTTAATCCTTGCTTTGCTCGAAGTTGTCCTTCGAGCAAGTCTATTCTTCTTGATGTCTTCAATTCTGTCTTGAACTTATTAGCAAAATTTAGCATGCTCAGATGTGAATCTTGCTCGGAACTGAACTATGCTCGAAGTCTATACTTCTCAACATTGACATCTTCTTATTGTATCCATGCTCGTCACCAATGTGCTCAGACATCATGTGCTTGGATCACTTGGCTAAAACTTGAATGATCAAGCTGTTTGCACGATTGGCAATCCATACTTGATAGAAGAACACTCTTGCTCGGAGAAGTGTAGCTTGCTCGAAGCCTTCATCACTTAGAACAATATGCTGAAATACCATGCTCGAGGTAGTAAATCATGCTCGATGACCTAGGCTTGCTCGTATTCCATACTTAGCCATTTTCTTGAGGAGGTTGAGAAGATTCCAATCTTCCTTTGTATAAATCCAACTCAACAATCTTCCCCCTAGATTGGGACAAGCTCAGATGCACCAAAACATACCTGCAAACAGTTACACATGTATCAAATATCTAAGATAATCAATTTAAGCACACATCATTACATTACACAAAGGAATTCTGCCTCTAGGGCGTTACATATCAAATTTTTACATTTCAAATTACACATTATAAAACAAAATACAAAGATAAAACAGAAATAAGTTGGTCAACAATAAGCTCCATTCTGCTATCTTCTTTGGCTCCCTGCACCAGCTTTTTTTTATTGAGTTTAACAAAGGCAGCCTTTGTTTAAACTTATCCAATTCCACTCCATCTTCAGAATCAATTGGGAACTCTGCATCAATTATATCTTGTAAGTCTTGGATGTGTATGAATTTAAGATCTTCATCATACTCAACCACAACTATTGTTCCTCCTTATGCATTTATGAGTGATACTGAGTCTTTGTTACGATTGTAGGTGAGATGGACTATCCTGCCATTCTGTTGCACTTGTGAGTTAGGCTCCATCATCTCCCTTATTAAGGCCAAGCACTCTTTCAAAGTGTTCCTTTTTCCACTAGTATTGCCTGCCTGTTGAGTCTTGCTCTTCATAGGATCCCTAAAGGATAGCTATGAGATATGAACTTCATTGATCCTTTTTCTTCTTTGTTCTTTCTCTGCCACACTGTGGGCTTCTCTCCTCTTTTGCTTGAGAAATGGGAACCCTTTCTCAGCTTGTTCTTTTATGAACTTTGAGTTTCGTTTCTCTGCTGCCCTGCCAGTTGGCTTCTATCTTGATTGTCATGAAGATCTAGTTGAGCCATTTTCTTCAGTTGTTCCTTTGAAAAATTTCTCAAATCATCTCTGAAAATGATCAAGCTTTCTTCATGGTCTTCTGTTACCACTCTTAAGGTCTTTGATCTTTTATCGAAATAGAGATGTGTGGGCAAGTTTAGGTTCCTTGAAGGTTCAGGCCTCACAATCTCCGACCTTATTAAAGTTCTGCTAGTACTGACTGGTGGATTTTTTCTTGCTTCTTCAATTTCCGATTCTCCAAACCATTGTTTAATTGTTTCATCTGTTTGCATCATTACTCTGGCTGGATTTGCACCTCTTTTGCATAATACACCTATCATGTATACCCTTTCTTCTTCTTGCCTTTTCAGTTTAGCTTCCTGCAATTTCTTTTCTGTTTCCATAAATAATCTTTGCTCTCTATGATAAATTTCAAGTAGTTGGTCATGAGGCATTTTATCAAACTCTTCTTCGGTCATTCCCTTCTCTATCACAATGTCCTTTAAGATTTGCACTCTCTGTGGATCTTTGAACCATTGTGTGACCTCTTCCTTCTTCTCTCCGGTCTCATTTTCAACTCTTTTTCTCTTAAGCAATCAGCGGAGCATTTCTGATCCTTATGAGAATACTTGACCATTTGTACTTTCTTTCTCAATTCTTCAAGAGATAGATTGATCAAGGAGTTGTATTTGTAGCCATGTAATTGAAGAAATTTTATGTCTTTGTGTTTACTCTTCAATTTTTCATACTCTGTTTCATCTCTGGCTTCTTTCTCTGCTCTCCTTTTGCTGCTATCTGATTCCTTCAACACCTTCTCCTCTTTATCTTTCTTCTTCTTTCTTGTCTTCTCAATATAATTGGCAACATCAACAACAAGTGCATTTTTGTCATTTGGTCAAATGTTCCAAATGATTGCAAACTTAAGAATGCAGGCATGTGTCCAGCTTTTATCAGAAATTCTCTTTGAGATTCTCTGCTTCTCCAGCCTTCAGCCTCTTGAGTGATCTTTTCTTTGGTTAATCTTTGAAGATATTTTAAATCATATTCAAGGCTCAGGAGATAGGCTCTATCCTCCTTTTCTTTCTCCTCATTCTTCTTTGTTCTTTCTTCTTCTTCATCACTTTCCATACTTTCATCCAAGTTGTGAAGGGCTCTTATCATCGGTTCTTCAGTTTGAATTATTTGAGGCCCCTCAACAACATTGGGTTGTGTCTCCCTTCTCTTGTAAACCTTTACATATTTTTGTCCTTTTGGTTTGGAGATCACAAACTCAGATGTTTCTTTTCTTTTCAATGACTCTTGGACTTCAGGTTCTGGTTCTGTTATGATTGGTTTAGTGATTGTAGGTTCTTCATTTACATATCCCTATTCATCATCCGCAATTTCCTCTATTATTGGCTCATTTATCTGGGGCTCTTCATTACCAAGTTCATTAATTGTTGGCTCTGGTTTATCTTTCAGTAGCAGCTGGCTTGCCTTCCAGTGTTCTTGTCTTTGTTCTTCTTGAGCCCTCTTGGCAGTTGCTACAATTTCTGGTGCATAATCATCAAGATTCAAGAGAATCCAATAATTTGTCAAGAGCATGGCTAATTGAGAGATAAATTT
The DNA here is from genome assembly GCF_021521415.1 of Bidens hawaiensis. Taxonomy (NCBI): domain Eukaryota; kingdom Viridiplantae; phylum Streptophyta; class Magnoliopsida; order Asterales; family Asteraceae; genus Bidens; species Bidens hawaiensis. Next base: position 690,275 of record NW_027491522.1, read on the forward strand.
CACATATACGTTCCATGGCATTTTTGGTCCATCATCTCTTTTGGGTTCTTCTCTGACTTCCAGACCAAGTTCTGTTTCTATTTCAGGCTCTGGCTCAGGCTGTGTTGGCTCGGGCTCTTCATCTGTTTGTGCAACTGGAGTTTGCTGTTCAAACTGTTTTTCTTTTAGAGCCTCCATTGCAGCCCTTATAGCCTCATAAGCTAGCCTCTACAGCCTTTCTTCCTCTTCCACCTTCTTCCTCATATCAATCAGTGCCTCCAACACTTCTTGAGGAACTTCCTCTTCATCTCCTCCTATAATCACATTTTTTTTCTCTTGATTTTATCATTTTGATTACAGCTTGAACTGATTCTACTTCAGCAATATCTGGATCAATCACATCATCTTTCTTTAGTATCTCATCGCCAGATTGCATAATGTGTGCAGATTTGGGATGTAAATCCTCATCAGTTAGTGCAATCCCTTTTCCCTTCATTTTCCTTTTTAAAATCTGCTCTTGTGTTTCTTCTTCCTCATCCTCAGAATCCCTCTCTTCCCATGCCTCTTCAACATATTCTTTATTAATCATTTCAAGGGCATTTGATGTTCCATCTTCTGCAGTTTCATCACTTGAACTGGCATATATATCTTCAATCAATTTCAAGCCACCCGCCTCTTCAGTATTCTCCCCTGTTTTGGTGCATCTGAGGTCTTCTCAACCTCAGAGTGCCCCAGGGTTTGAATTTTCAGTAAAGCCTGTTGCAGGACAGTCTCAAGTGCCTTGTTTCTGATCTCCAGAACTGCATTCCTCTCTTTCAACATGAAATTTTCAAATTCCAATGCTGCATTTTCAGAAATAATGTCATAAATGTTCGGGCTTGATGTTGGTGTTTCTTGAGTGGGTTTAAAATCTGGTTCTAAGAATGGTTCCAGAGAGGAGGTTTCTGGTGAGGGTAGTTTGTAGGATTCAGGTTCTTTAGGTATGGTTTGGGAAGTTAGAATAGTTTCAGTAAGTATAGTTTCTTGCAGAGGAGAGGTTGGTGGTGTTGAGATATGTGTATCGTGAGTAGTTTTGGCTGGTGGTGATACAGGTGGGGATGAGATGATTGGTTCTTGAATAGGAGATGTAGGTGGTGAAGGAATGTGGGTTTCTTGAATTGGTTCAAGCTCTGCATTGAGTGGATCGGTTGCGCCAAGAGATGAGGGAATATTGTCATGGGCAGGCTCAGAATCAAGAGAATCTGTATCATCTTGGTTTTTTGGAGGGCCTGGTGAATCTGGTGGAGTGATATGCTGAATAGTTTTAGTAACATTTGAGACCACTTGTGCAATAAAAACATCATCGTCCATTTGATCAGTTGCTTCTTCACCTGTTCCAACCACTGGTTCATGTACTTCATTTGTTTGTCTGCCCTCATCTTCTGGAATATCCATATTAGCCTCTATTCCATTTCCTGCAAATCCAATCAACTCACTCCTAACTGGAGCAATAACCAGTTCATTGATTTCAGCATTAAGACCCACACCCTCAATATGTTCAGCTTCATGGGCGATTGGTTCATTAATAGGCTCATTAGCAGCACCATCACCATCATTACCCTAATCATTATCATCATCATTTCCATCATCATTGTCATCATCATTGTCACCTTCATCTTCTTCACTATGTCCTGGGTGTGAGGTATATCAATAGCACCCAATGCAGGAACTAGTAACCAAGGGAGAACATCCCAATCAGTATTTTCATTAAACTTGCTTCGTGCATCCTTCATCCTTTGACATATGTTTGGGTCTTGCATTCTTAATACTTCACCTGTCAACTGTAGATTCTGCAAAGACCTATTGATGAGAATCTGTAAAAATCTTGGATACATCAGAAATCTTTGATTCACCCCCTTTTCTGCATTGGATACCAAACCATTAAAAATGAGTCGTGAAAAGTTGAATGGTTGTTGGTACAGGATGGCAACCGTCATTGTCGCTAATTCTTTGCTCAACAGAGTCCAAGTCCCTCTCCTTGGAGACAAGGACTGAATCACATGATGTATTAGGAATCGGTAAATTAGGGGAAACTTCCCATCTAAAATTGTCCTTCTTTGACATCCCCTTGATACCCATAGTTTCTTGAAAGATCCTCAACAATCTTGGGACATAATACACTAGCTGCACCTCATGATTGTCGTTTAAATGTAATGTCTCTCTGATCAATGCTTTAGTGATTTCAATGTCGTGATTTAAGATCGAGGCTTCAATCCTCTTCCCATTGACATCATCAACATAGCTAGCAGAGTTCCAGAAATCGGTGATGTGATTTCTGTATATAGTTGGGTTTTCCGTGAGTGCCACTCTTAAGTTGGAGTTATGAAGGAAGTTGATCATGAGCTCCAACTCCCTATTTTCATTATCAACTTCCAACCGGGCACACATATTGTGCCTCTTCTTGAATTTCATGGCCATCGGATCTGCAAAACAACAGAATAGTCAATATTTACGAGTACACAATCGATAACAGGAGTAGTTAGAGAAGAATAGCATCTTCAGTAACCTGTTCCGTAGTCGTATGCGTACCTACACAAATCAAGCAAACAATCAGTAACCAGTCAATAGAAACCCTAATTTCGAAACTTGGGGTTACGATAACGATAATCGATATCTTACCAAGGTCGAAACAGAGCTAATGGCTGTATTCGAAGTAGTATAGAGTACAAATAGAAAGTCTGAGTAAGCAGGGGATGCACGAGCAAGAGGGTTTTCTAATTAGGTTAAAAGCAGGAGAAGAAATATGTGAAAAAGTTTCTAAGTCCCCTTCTTATACCTAACTTTTGGTTAGTACAGTCCTGATTTGTCGTCTAGTGCTTGACATTTGTCATTTAATTCAAAATAAATGTACCTCCCTTGCTCGAGCATACAGCCAAAAGAACAGCCGTCTCCCACTCTTGAAGACATATCACAATTCATGCTCGAAATACTTGTGTTTATGATGCTCGAGAACTAATATACTCAACATAGTTTGCTCGATTATACTTGTGCTCGATACCTTAGCCAAATTTTAAATGAAGTTACTCATCACCCATGTTCGAGTATCAGGTCATAGTCGACATTCTTCATATTCAATGATCATACTCGTGTGCTTGTGACTTGTAGTGTGCTCGAGGTACTTGACAATATTCAGTTAGTCACGTATACTCGAAACACACTCATTGCTTAACCCTACTCGAAGTTGTATCCTGCTTGACAGACTTAGCAGATTCTATCCTTCCTATTTGTGCTCGAACAATTAAGCCTAGTCTAGCACACAATTTTGCTCGAACTACTTAACCAAATTTATCCTCCAATTTCTTAAGCTCGGACTACTTAACAGAATCTTTCTTTCCAACTCTCAAGCTCGAATCCTTATGCCTAAGCATCTAACATGCAATCATACTCGAAGTACTTAGCACAAATGTCATTTCACACGCAGTATTCTCAATTCACATTCATAGTCGAAACACATAACATCAATTATCAAGTCATAGCAAGCGCTTAAAAGTAAAATACATGCTCGAAACACTTAACTCTAATTTTCCAGTTCATAACAAGTGCTCGAAAGTAAAATGCATGCTCGAAACACTTAAGTTTTTCAAATCTGATCTTGAAAACCAACAAAACATTTGTCTAGCAGTCTAGACATTTTCACACACAAACTTTGCTCAATTTGCAATAACTCATAAAATATTGTCATTAGGACACTGAGCTGACTCAAGCATTTAGTTTAAGGTTAAATAAGAGATCAAATTTCAGTTGATATTTCTTTTAAACTATTTTCATAGAAAGATCTCAACATGGGATCATACTGTTTAAGCAATTTCACAACATTTCATGGTTGGTACTATTTTGACTTAAGCCAGGTTGACAGCAGGTATACTTAGCATAATTTTCAGTGCTTTCTGTGATACATATTAATTTCAATTAAGGCATAAGATAAGAATGGTTATCACTATATTTTCAGGTTGCCTCTAATCTCTTCTCAAGACTTATTTAGCTTTCTCCAAGTCACCCCAAGTTGACTTCAACCCATTGAAGTATGGTCAGTACATTCTAAATTCTAAAATAAACTAAAATTGCAAAACTTTCAGAAGATGTATTTTTTCTTCTTTTTTTTTTAACTTGCCTTTAGCTCCTTTTGTAACTTTGAGCTTCACTTTACTAGTTATTCACATTGTGTGAATTTTCTTAATTATAATACACAAATTCCTAATTGACCAATATACTTCAAGAGGCTTGTGTATGACTGGATAATTACCTTTCTACCCATCATTCGGGGAGATATGCTAGAGAGCATACTTTATCTTCTAATGGTTCACCACATCAAACTTAGCAAGATTTAGGTTTATATCACATAGACAAATACACATTATGGAAAGCTACCATACTGTAAGGCCCCAAACCCCGGGAACCCCACAGTTGGTATTAATACAAAATATAGATTAAAGTAATTAAACTTGAAAACAGTTTCTTCCATTAAAACAAACCTCTCATAGTGTAAATTCAACGGAAAACATAAATCGTAAGATAAGTTCCCTAAAACCTGGGAATTTTGCCCAAAATCAATTTTAAATGTAATTCATAAAACTATTTAAAATCAAATTGTTCAAAGTACAATCTTCCATCCACGTATGCCCTTCACCGTCCAAGTAGCTTCGTGCACGTCCAAGCGATAAGGCATTCTCTTCCTAACCTGAAACTCACACTAACAAGCACACAAAGTCAGCTTAAGCTGAGTGAGTTCGAGTTTTAAGTAAATAATATCAGTAATAACAAATATGGTAGACATACCAAAAGTTTTTAAAGTATAAAGAGTGCATCCATTAAGTCATCGTTACCGAAGACTAAACATTCTCATACATACATATAAAAAGATATATATATATAAACATCCTTTCAAGTACATCCTTATATATATAACATCCACGTATAACATTCAGGGTCGAGAAAACGTACAACCCAAACACGTGACATCCACGCATGCAAACACAAAGTAGGCATACGCAACATTCGTAGTCGAAACGACTACAACTCCGCCAAATAGAGGCCGAACAATAATGTATATATGTATATATATTTTAACATCCCAAGGCCTACCATATACTAGAAAGCATATATAAAATCGTTTAAAAAATTTCATCAAGTAAGAAAAACACTTAGGTGTATGCTAGCCCAAAGTTTAAAAGAGTAAAAAGGGGCATCATGAACTCACCTGAGATTAACCAAACACCAGCAACGAGCTAGAAAATCTCTAAGTGTACACTCACAAGTAAGGGCCTGTAAATTGTACACAACGCGTTACTAACTAGACCGTAAGAACACACTTGCCTAACGGGCCGTTCAAGCCCAACAATTTGGCCCGAGGCCCAACCCATACTCTTTTATTTTACCTCAGCCCCTAAAGCCTTTCAATTAACCAAATCCACCCTACGATCATGGTCGGGGCGAACGATGATGCACAACTCACCCGTCGATATGCAAATCGAGTCGAATACGCGTGTACTAAATCTTAAAAACCAATTGTCAAACAAATCAGCCCAAATGGACCAAATTCCCATCTTAAACCTTTCATACATCATAATTATGTCACCCGAGTTGATAGGGTTGACGGTTCCTTTTTACAACACTCACTTTAATGTTTAAATGACAATTTGCGCACAACCGACTCGATTAACTAATCACCAACCTAAACAGCCCCGAGTTCCAAAAAAAATAATTTTCCCACAGCCCTTAAACCCCCCTAGGGCTGTACAAACTGATTCGGTTGGTCATTCAATCGATTAACGCATCAAACTCAACAATTGACGATTCTACACCCGATAAACCCTAGTTTTCGAACTGAAATCGATTAACTGACCTAAACACCTTCAACGAATATGGTTTTTAAGTATGATGTACTACACATACGTAGGAGGATTTTGATGCAAAATCTCACTCAAAAGAGTCCCGGAAAAGCTTAATTGGACAGCCACCCGGTTAGCCTACAACAAGACGTTTTTCGATCAATACGCGCAATATAAAGGTCAATTAACGGGTAAGAGACTTGGGGAATCATAAAACCGACCTGGAATTGGAGTTTTCACGGCTGAAACCTGGCTGGACAAAAGATTTTCGCGCAAGGGGGGAGGGGGTTCTTGAGTCCGATCGGCGCTAGGGAGGGTTTTAGGGTTAGGTTAATTTGTTTTATGATATAATAAAAATAGTTACATCCAAGTCCTTCCAAATTGAAGTATAGGGCATTATGGAAGAAAAGTGAAATGGTTTAACGTACCGAGATGACGTAAAGGCTTCCGAGAAACATCGGATAAATCCTGAGAATTATACATACTCTACAAGCTTTAACTCTTGGAACCGGAGTTAACGGGCGTTACAAGTCCACCCCCCTTACAATGGGATTCGTCCCCGAATCCCGACGCGACAGGAACAACTGCGGGTAGAGTTTCATCATCTCGTCTTCGGACTCCCAAGTAGCCTCAGAACCCCTACGGTGCCTCCACTTCACCTTCACCTGCCTAACCACCTTGTTCCTCAAACGTCTTTCCTGATGGTCAAGTATGGCAATAGGTTCCTCAATGTAGTTCAGCTTACTATCAAGTTCAATATCATCAAGAGGCACCTGGGCCTCTTCATCTGCTAAGCATTTCCTCATATGGGACACGTGAAAAGTAGGATGAATCCCCGCAAGCTTCTCGGGCAATTCCAGCCTATATGCTACCTCACCAGCTCGGGAAAAAATACGGAACGGACCAATAAACCTCGGAGTAAGCTTCCCCCTCTTACGAAAACGGATGATACCCTTCCAAGGAGAAACTTTCAACATTACCCGATCCCCGGCCTCAAACACAATAGGTCTTCGCCTTTTATCCACATAAGACTTTTGACGATACTGGGCGGCCTTCATAAAAGCCTTAATCTTATCGAGCTTTTCAGTCGTCGCCTCGACCACCTCCAAACTACCTAACTGTTTCTGGCCAATGGAACCCTAGCAGACTGGAGTCCTACACCTCCTACCATACAGCATCTCAAACGGTGGCATCCCAATCGTGGCGTGATAACTATTGTTATACGAGAACTCTACCAGCGGTAATTGACGATCCCAACTACCACCAAAATCGATTACACAGGCCCGCAACATATCCTTAAGAGTCTGAATGGTCCTCTCGGATTGACAATCCGTCTGCAGGTGACAGGCAGTACTGATAAGGAGTTTGGTACCCATATCCTCGTGAAACTTTTTCCAAAACCTGGAGGTAAAACGCGTATCCCTATCCGAAACAATAGATAGCGGCACCCCGTGCCTAGAAACGATGTCACGAATAAACACATCGGCCAGCTATTCAGAATTAGAAGTCTCTCGAATCGGCAAGAAATGAGCGCTCTTGGTCAGTCTATCCATGATTACCCAAATGGTGTCATAATTACCCCTAGGAGTACGAGGTAGTTTAGTCACAAAATCCATAGTAAGATGCTCCCATTTCCACTCAGGTATTTCCAATGGCTGAAGCTTCCCAAACGGCTTCTGATGTTCGGCCTTAACTTGCAGACACATCAAACACTTACTCACATACTGAGCCACCTCAAACTTCATCGTAGGCCACCAATAATTCTTTTTCAGATCTTGGTACATCTTGGTCGCGCCCGGATGAATGGAATAGCGCGACTTATGCGCTTCATCTAAAATTTTATCTCTGGATCCCCCATACCTCGGTACCCATAAACGCCCATCCTTATACTTTACCCCATCGCCGACGTCTTCCAACAAGTTTTCCTGACCCCAAATACGTTCTGACATAATCCATTCCACCTGTAACGCTTCATTCTGGACGTTGGCTATTTGTTTCAAAATGTCGGGTTTGAGAATAAGATGATAGGATTTCACACGAATAGGTTTCTGTCTCTCCTTCCGGCTTAACGCGTCGGCTACCACATTAGCCTTACCCAGATGGTACATAATCTCCAGATCGTAGTCCTTAATCAACTCCAACCATCGACGCTGTCGCATATTTAATTCCTTTTGCTCGAAGAAATACTTTAAACTCTTATGATCCGTATAGATAACGCAAGGAACCCCGTACAAATAATGCCTCCACAACTTAAGTGCGAACACAACCGCCGCCAGCTCCAAGTCATGAGTAGGATAATTCGCCTCATGAGGTTTCAATTGCCGTGAGGCATAAGCGATGACTCGACCTCGCTGCATCAAAACACACCCAAGCCCCTGATAAAAGGCATCAGAATACACTACCAAATCATCGGTGCCATCAGGTAAAGCTAAAATCGGTGCATGCGTCAACCGGTTCTTCAATTCAAAAAAAGCTTCCTCTTGCTCAGTACTCCAAACGAACATAACACTCTTCTTAGTCAACTTGGTCAGTGACGAAGCGATTTTAGAAAAATCGGGGAATAAAGCGACGGTAATAACCCGCCAAGCCCAGAAAGCTACGAATTTCGGATGGAGACTTAGGAGATTCCCATTCGTTTACGGCTTCCACCTTTGCAGGGTCAACCAAAATACCACTCAGGTTAATAACATGACCCAAGAACTGAACCTCGCATAACCAGAAGGAACACTTAGAAAATTTTGCATACAACTTGTTCTTTATCAGAGCTTCCAAAACTTCCGAGAGATGACCGGCGTGATCGGATTCGCTTTTGGAATACACAAGAATGTCGTCGATGAATACAATGACAGAGCGATCGAGCATCGGTCTACACACCCGGTTCATAAGATCCATGAACGCAGCCGGTGCGTTGGTCAAACCGAAAGACATCACAAGGAACTCATAATGTCCATAACGGGTGCGGAAGGCGGTCTTAGGAATATCCACCTCCCGAATTTTCAGCTGATGATACCCGGACCTAAGGTCGATCTTCGAGAACCAACTAGCTCCTTGGAGCTGATTAAATTAGTCATCGATCCTCGGGAGAGGGTACCGATTCTTAACAGTGAGCTTATTCAATTCACGGTAGTCAATGCACATTCGCATGCTACCATCCTTCTTCTTAACGAACAGGACCGGGGCACCCCAAGGTGAGATGCTCGGTCGAATGAAGCCCTTGTCGAGCAAGTCTTTCAACTGGCCATCAGTTCCTTCATTTCATTCGGTGCTAGACGATAAGGGGCTCGAGCAATGGGTTTTGCGCCCGGCAAAAGGTCTATCTGGAATTCGACCTCGCGGTCCGGCGGCACATCTGACAAGTCATCTGGAAATACATCCGAGAAATCCCGAACAATAGGACATCACTGACGGGAGCCACCTCGGTTTTCATATTTATAGCATACGCCAGATACGCCCCGCAACCCCGCTGCATCAATCTCCCCGCTTTAAGCATAGATATGATATGCGGCGTCGCACCATTCTGATCACCGAAGACAGTGATTTAGGTCCCATCCGGGGCCCTCAGACGAACAATTTTCTGACCACAAATGATTTGAGCATCAACACTCGCGAGCCAATCCATCCCGAGTACCACATCGAAACAGCCAAGCGGCATCAAATACAACCGCACAAAAAATCTATACCCAGAAAACTCGATGGAACAACCCTGAATAGCCCTAGACACGGACACGGATTTTCCTACGGCGACCTCAACCTTAAACACATCGACTACACGCTCGGGTGATTTATTCAACGAGGAACAGAAAGCGGTAGACACAAAACTTCTACTGGCGCCCGAATCAAATAAAACTGACGCCTGTAACTCATCAAGTAGAAAAGTACCTGGGATGATATTATACTACTGCTTAGCTACACGGTCAACACATACGATTTCAAAGGAATAAGGAATTATAACGGTGGAATGAAAGCTAAATAAGGAAAAGTACCTGAAACGACATCCGCATCCTCCTTCGCTTCCTTCTTGGAGATGTTGAAGGCCCTAACCCTGGCCTTCATCTTCTCATCCATCTTCCCCCTCGAGGAAGTCCCCTGAGTGGACCCCCCCGCCTTACTGGAAGGACAGTTTGATGCCAAGTGACCCGAACCCTTACAGCGGAAACAAGTCAATGTCGGACCCTCGAAATGGGGGTATCCAACCTTATCACAACGAAAACAGGTGCCAGACCCACTCTTACATTCCCTCCTGTTCAGTTTCCCGCACTTCTTGCAATTACCGAACGTCGCATCCCTCTTAATTTCAGAAGTCTCCGTCTTTACCCTTTTCTCAAATGAATTAAAATTGTTTCCCCCGGGCCGCTTACCGTACGAATTGACGGTAACTTCTCCCTCTGATCATACAACGTACCTGCTAGAGTAACCACCAAGTGAAAAGAGTTCATGTTGGTAGTCAACACACCCCTACGAATATCCGCTGGAAGCCCCTTCACATACTTCTTAATCCTCTTGGCTTCAGGAGTAACCAAATCGGGACATAATCGAGCCATCTTGTTAAACTTGGTGGTATACTCCCTATGCGACATAGTACCAGCCTCCAAGGTCAAGTATTCCTGTTCTATCTTATCCAATTCATGCGGAGGATAAAACTGATCGAGAACCAATTTCTTCAACTCATCCCACGTCATCCTCCTAATCGAACGATCACCCATAGCCTGCGCCAAGTTATCCCACCAACACAGTGCCTCGGAAACGAAACGACGCAGTAGCATATGTCACCATGTCATCCCCCTTGCACTTACTAACCCTTAGAACGGCCTCCATCTCTCTCACCCACTGATGTGCTGCCAATGCATCTTTAGTACCATCGAAAGAAGGGGTCACACTTTTTAAAGTCACCATACGAGAAACCCCGAGTAGATACACTAATAGTCCGCACCCGATCTTCATCACCACTTGGCACATACACTTCCTCTTCCTCTTCGACCTGTACCTCCTTACTCTTCCTTCCCTTATCCGAGCCTTTACCAACCAGTAACTCCTCCATGGCCCTTACGGCCTCAGCAACGATCTCAGGTATGGCGCTATGGAGCTCCTGGTAGAACTCATCCGCGATAGCCGCGCGCATAGCAAGATCCAAGGCGGGGTTATCCCCCTCCTCATGAATCGGGGTCTCCTGCTGGGGAATAGGAATCTCACTCTCGGCTTCGGCACGTGGCTTACAACCACGGCCGCGAACACTAGGACCACCTCTCGTAGCTGCTCGAGTATTAACCATGACTTATCCTTACAAAGACAGAATTTTAACACGATTAAGTACAGGTGGCATTTAGAACATGTAAGGTAAGGGTAAACTGCTAATGACGTTGATCAAGTGTAATTAGTCGTTTACTTTACCCGCCCGTCCTAAGCACCCCCTGCCCCTAACCTCGTTAGCCTTCTATCTACCACTTAGACAGTTAATCACATACTGGAAACTTTTAAATTTAAAGGAATGGCTAATAATTTAAAGTTGCCTCTTGGCGTGCAGCTACTCGCGGTGGGCATACTGGTCTCTTTTCTTACAGTTCGAGTCCAAGCATTCGGGGATGCTCGGATCCCTCGAACCATGGCTCTGATACCAACTCGTAAAGCCCCGAACCCCGGGAACCCCACAGTTGGTATTCATACAAAATATAGATTAAAGTAATTAAACTTGAAAACGGTTTCTTCCATTAAAACAAACGTCTCAGAGTGTAAATTCAGCGGAAAACATAAATCATAAGATAAGTTCCCTAAAACCCGTGAATTTTGCCCAAAACCAATTTTAAATGTAATTCATAAAACAATTTAAAATCAAATTGTTCAAAGTACATTCTTCCATCCACGTATGCCCTTCACCGTCCAAGTAGCTTCGTGCACGTCCAAACAATAAGGCATCATCTTCCTAACCTGAAACTCACACTAACAAGCACACAAAATCAGCTTAAGCTGAGTGAGTTCGAGTTTTAAGTAAATAATATCAGTAATAACAAATATGGTAGACATACCAAAAGTTTTTAAAGTATAAAGAGTGCATCCATTAAGTCATCGTTACCGAAGACTAAACATTCTCATACATACATATAAAAAGATATACATATAAACATCCTTTCAAGTACATCCTTATATATATAACAATATATATATATATATATATAACATCCATGTATAACATTCAGGGTCGAGCAAACGTACAACCCAAACACGTGACATCCATGCATGCAAACACAAAGTAGGCATACGCAACATTCGTAGTCGAAACGACTACAACTCCGCCAAATAGGGGCCAAACAATAATGTATATATGTATATATATATTTTATCATCCCAAGGCCTACCATATACTAGCAAGCCTATATAAAATTATTTAAAACATTTCATCAAGTAAGAAAAACACTTAGGTGTGTATGCTAGCCCAAAGTTTAAAAGAGTAAAAAGGGGCATCATGAACTCACCTGAGATCAGCCAAACACCAGCAACGAGCTAGAAAATCTCTAAGTGTACACTCACAAGTAAGGGCCTGTAAATTGTACACAACGTGTTACTAACTAGATCGTAAGAACACACTTGCCTAACGGGCCGTTCAAGCCCAACAATTTGGCCCGAGGCCCAACCCATACTCTTTTATTTTACCTCAGCCCCTAAAGCCTTTTAATTAACCAAATCCACCCTACGATCATGGTCGGGGCGAACGATGATGCACAACTCACCCGTCGATATGCAAATCGAGTCGAATACGCGTGTACTAAATCTTAAAAACCAATTGTCAAACAAATCAGCCCCAAATGGACCAAATTCCCATCTTAACCCTTTCATACATCATAATTATGTCACCCGAGTTGATAGGGTTGACGGTTCCTTTTTACAACACTCACTTTAATGTTTAAATGACAATTTGCGCACAACCGACTCGATTAACTAATCACCAACCTAAACAGCCCCGAGTTCCAAAAAAATAATTTTCCCACAGCCCTTAAACCCCCCTAGGGCTGTACAAACTGATTCGGTTGGTCATTCAATCGATTAACGCATCAAACTCAACAATTGACGATTCTACACCCGATAAACCCTAGTTTTCGAACTAAAATCGATTGACCGACCTAAACACCTTCAACGGATATGGTTTTTATGTATGATGTACTACACATACGTAGGAGGATTTTGATGCTAAAACCTCACTCAAAACAGTCCCGGAAAAGCTTAATTGGACAGCCACCCGACTAGCCTACAACAAGACGTTTTTCGATCAATACACGCAATATAAATGTCAATTAACGTGTAAGAGACATGGGGAATCATAAAACCGACCTGGAATTGGAGTTTTCACGGATGAAACCTGGCTGGACAGAAGATTTTCGCGCAAGGGAGGGGGGGAGGGGTTCTTGAGTCCGATCGGCGCTAGGGAGGGTTTTAGGGTTAGGTTAATTTGTTTTATGATATAATAAAAATAGTTACATCCAAGTCCCTCCAAATTGAAGTATTAGGCATTATGAAAGAAAAGTTAAATGGTTTAACGTACTGAGATGACGTAAAGGCTTCCAACAAACGTCGAATAAATCCCGAGAATAATACATACTCTACAAGCTTTAACTCTTGGAACCGGAGTTAACGGGCGTTACACATACTATGTCAATGACTGTACTTCAAGCCTTTTAAACTTATAATCCATGTGTTAGTTGTCTCAAATAGTTTTCTATCATTTCCCAAAGGTTGGATACAATTTCTATCCAACAACCATTAAGCTTCTACAAAGCTTGTAACTGAATAATTTTATCATATCTCATATGAGATCACCAAAAATAGTTTTGCTTAGTCAAAAACATTTTAAAGTTTCAAAGCCGTTTCTTCAGAAACTTCATTGTAAAACATGATTTTGAAAACAATGTTGTCTTTTAAGAACAGTTGACATGCAAACACTTCAAAACTAGCACACAAATTCACTCAAACAGCAAAATGCATACAGTCATGAAGAATCCTTCACTAGACCACACACAAGTCCTATTGAGCAAACTTAAAGTTTTTCATTACAAAGCTTGTGCTCGAAGGAATTAATCAGTTCAATGCATGTGCTCGAAAGACTTCATAACAGTTCAAGACTTGATCAAGTTCAAGACTTGATCATTGTGCTCAAGCACAGACTTGTGCTAGAATTACTTAGAAAGTTTTCCAGTACATCTGTCCATGCTCTAACAACAGAAACATGTCACTTGTGATCGAAATACTTGAAAGTTCTCAAGTATATTTTGTTTGTGCCCGAAGAGCAACAAACACACTAACAAGCACATATCCATGCTCGAAATACTTAAATTACACAAAATGTATCAGGTATGCATATATTTAAGTACAAGAGACATGAACATCAAATACATGTTATTTTCAACACAGATAATTCATCAAGCATGATTCATTCAATCAAAATTGTCAGTTAAGCATATAGCAACAAATCATGCAATTAAACTCAGTGAGCAATACAGATAATCAGTAAGCACCTCACTTAAGCACACATCATCAATCAGATTTCATCAGCATTTATCATACCTAGGCATTTTAACAGAAAATGAAACTTGGTTTTATCTAAAGGCTTGGTGAACAAGTCAGCCAAGTTATCAGTTGTTTCAACCCTTTTCATTTCTATTAAGCCATTTTCTCTACAATCCCTAATAAAGTGATGTCTAATCTCAATGTGCTTAGTTTTAGAATGCTGAACAGGATTCTTAACAATAAACATGGAAGCAGTATTATTAATTAAAATAAGAGTGAGTAAGAAATTCATACCATAATCCAGCAGTTGGTTTTGGAACCATAGAACCAGTGCACATCATGCAGATGCAGCAATGTACTCAGCTTCAGCAGTTGAGATGGACACTGTAGTCTGCTTCTTACATTGCCAAGACACTAGTCTGTTTCCAAGAAACTGGCAGCCTCCTGAAGTTGACTTCCTACTCATGTTGCAACCATCATAGTCACTATCTGTATAGGCTATCAAGTCAAAGGAAGAGTTCTTTGGATACCAAATTCCCAAGTCTGGTTTTCCTTTCAAGTATCTGAAAATCCTCTTCACAGCTAACATGTTAGAAACCTTGGGGTTTGCTTGAAATCTTGCACATACACAGACTGCATACATGATATCTGGCCTTGAAGCTGTCAAATACATCAGTGATCCTATCTTGGCCCTATATTCATGTTGATAAACAGGCTCCCCCTTCTCATCTGCCACCATCTTCTCATGTGTGTCCATTGGAGTGGACACTGTCTTGTAGTCTTGGCATTTGAATTTGGTTACAATTTCTTGTACATACTTGGATTGATTGATGAATATTCCATCAGTCTTCTGTTACACTTGCAATCCAAGAAAGAAATTCATTTCTCCCATTGAGCTCATTTTGTACTTAGATTTCATTACTTGCTCAAAATCTTTGCACATTCGTTCATTTGTTGATCCAAATATAATGTCATCAACATATACTTGAACCAACAGTGGGTCTCTTTTGTTCCCCTTGTAGAACAAGGTTTTGTCAATTGATCCTCTACTTCAACCATTTTCCAGAAGGTGATTTGACAGCTCATCATACCAAGCTCTAGGAGCTTGATGTAATCCACATAGTGCCTTGCTCAGCTTGTACACCTTGTTTGGATGAATTGGATCTTCAAATCTAGGAGGTTGAGTTACATATACTACTTCATCTATCTTTTCATTCAGAAATGCAAACTTTACATCCAATTGATAGACTTTGATGTTCATGGATGCTGCATATGCTAAAAAGATTCCGATGGATTCTAATCTTGCAACAGGAGCAAATACTTCTTCAATATCTACTCCTTCTTCTCGTAAGCACCCTAGAGCCACCAGCCTTGCTTTGTTTTTGATGACTAGCCCTCTTTCATCCTTCTAGTTCCTTAACACCCACTTGGTTCTAATTGCATATTTCGCTCTGGGTGTCAACCAAATCCCAAACATGTAAGTCTCTGAATTGAGCCAACTTTTCCTGCATGGCTTCCACCCTGCTGTCATCTTTTAATGCTTGATTGATGTTCTTAGGTTCAACTTGGGATAGAAAACAGGCATAAAGACATATGTTTGCCCTTTTAGAAGAACTTCTTGTCACTCTTTCATGCAAGTCACCAATGATGTTCTCGGCAAGATGGTTTCTTTCTATAGAAGTAGTCTGAACGACTTGTTGTGCTGAAACTTCTGATTCAAAATTTGTCATGTTCATATCAGCAGTTTCACTCTGAGGCATTTCTTTAGGTTCAGTAGTCTCTTGGTGTAGAGTATCAGCAGATGAGGATGCTTCATTAGTTCCAATCTGAAGAGAATCAGACAAAGACTGAAATCTGTCTTCAAATCTGTCTGTTTATTCAGGTTGACTCTACTGTTGACTCATCAGTGGTTCACTCTCCACTTCACTTGGGCCTTCATTTGACACTTCAACTACTGCTTCTTGATCAGTCACTTCCATTTCATTTGGTCTGCTATTGCCTCTTTCAAAGTTGAATCCTTTTTCTTCTGAGGCAACAGTTGACCACAGCTTGTCCAGGTCAATCTGCTTTTGTTTTTCTTTCTCTTCAAGACTTGTCCTGAAAATGCTGTCATCCAAATCTTCATTGTAGATTTTGAATGATTTGATCAGCTTTTCCAAGTCAAACAACCATTTGCGTCCTTCCACATTGTTAAAGTGATTTTCATTGAAGATAATATCTGAGGATTCAATCACCACCATGTGCTCCTTGACATAGACTCTGTAAGCCTTTGAATGGGATGAATAGCCCACAAAGAAGCATTCCAAAGATTTTGATTGGAATTTGTTGATATAATCTTTTGTGTTCAGCAGTGAGCATCTATATCCAAAAGGCTTCAAGAACTTCACATAAGGTTTTCTTTTGAAGATTATCTCATATGGAGTCTTGTTTTAAGTCTTGTTCAACAGAACCCTGTTTTGCACATAGCAAGCAGTGTTGATTGCCTCTGCCCAGAAAGTAACTGGCAGATTTGCATAAGCTATCATGGTCTTTGCAGCTTCAATCAATGTTTTGTTTCTTCTTTCTTCAACCCCATTCTACTTTGGGTTCTTGGAGCACTGTATTGTTGAAAGATCCCTTTAGAAGTGCAGAATTCATCCATAAGTCCATTCTTGAATTCTGTCCCATTGTCACTTCTAATCACTTTCACCCTTTTCTCAAGTTGATTCTCCATTTTCAATACATAAGTCTTGATTAGTTCTGGAGTCTCATCTTTGCTTCCCATGAAGAAGACCCATGTAAACCTTGAAAAATCATCAGTTATAACTAGGCAGAATCTCTTCTTTCCAATGCTTGGAACACTTACAGGACCGAACAAATCCATGTGAAGTAGTTCTAGGACTTCATCAATTGAGTTTATCATTTTGCTATTATGGGTTGACTTATGTTGCTTTCCTTTGAGACATGATGAACATCTTTCTTCTAGTTTGAATTCTCTTGTAGGGAGAGCTACAACATGTTAACCTTTCACCAGCTTGTTCATGTTCTTCAGATTGAAGTGACACATCTTCCTATGCCACAATTTTGTTTCATTCTCAGTGGCTTTGGAAACAAACATGAACCACCCCTTGATATTGCAGTATTTATTCTCAGCTCATAGAGGTTCCCATTTCTTGGAGCCATCATCATAATCATCTCAGGTGGAATGAAAAATTCAGGCTTAAGGATAAAACAACGTTCATCAATGAAAGCCACTTTGTATCCTTTGTGACAGCCTTGAGAAATGCTGAGTAAGTTATATTGTAGTCCTTCAACATGCAGCACATTCTCAAAGGATAACTTTGCCATTAGTGAGAGTGCCTCTTTCTACAATCTTTCCTCCATTCTCATCACTCCCAAAGGCAACTGGTCCCTCATATTTTCTTTCATAGTTTACAAGAGCTGCTCTATCACAGGTCATGTGCCTGGAACAACCACTGTCCATATACCATATATCATTGCAATTCATGGACTGTTCCTTTGAGCCAGAAGATTCTCCTTTCTCTTGCACCTTTGCCATAAAAGCAACATTTGCCTTTTCCATTTCAGCAGCATGGTTGCTCCAATCGAAATCCCCATCCTGTGGTCCCCTTGTAACAACAATATTTCCCTGATCTCTTGCTTGATTCACCACATTGGTATTTCCTCTGTTTTGGTTGTTCTGAATCTGTAGATGATTGTTTCTTTGAGGCTAGACCTGTTGTTTCTGGGCTCTATTCTGATTTTGGTAAGGATTTTGATTAACCATTTGATTTCTCTGTTGAGATCCCTAGTAAATCTGGTGTTGATTTTGATAGAACTGGTTTTGATTGACTTGATTACCAAACTGCTTTGGTTGATTACATTCTCTAGAAAAATGTCCTGGTTACTGGCAGTTGTAACGAATTGCTTTTGATTTATCAAATCCTATTTGGTCATTTGGCCCAGAAAAAGATGATCTCCCAGTTCGGTTATACAACCTCTTGCTTCTAACTACCAACATTGCAGCTTGCCATTTTATATCCATATCCTCCAGATCATCTGCATCAATCTGTTTCAAATCTTCCTGCACTACACTTGTATGAATGATATTATTTTGCCACAAATGCATTGTAGGATTCAGTGAACATTGAGAATAAGGCCTGATAGTCAGTTCCCTAGCCTGAATTGTTCTGCACATAGGGAGGATGTCCACTAGCTGTAGACGCAACATCATCCTCAATTAATTGGACATTAAACCTCGATTGTCCTCCACACACCAAGCCTGATTCAGAAGGCTCTTCTACAATAGGCTGTTACTGATTCTTAACAGAGAGATTTCCCATTGGTGCTACTAAAGCATTAGTCATTGGAAAACTAGGCTTCTCTTCCCTTATCATATGATTTCCCATTATCTCATGCTCAACAGCCTTCAAAAAAGCTATAACATCATCCAGATTGAAGTTAGGAAAGCTAACTTTCTCTTTAATAAACTTACTTGCAGTATACCACTCTCCAGACAGTGAAGATAACAATTTCTTGTTCAGTTTGAAATCAGAAATTTGCAAGTCAGTTTTTCTGATTTCATTTACAATCGACATGAATCTTTGCAATACTGACTTTAGTCGTTCACCTTCCTTGAACTTGAAATGGTCAAGTTGCTGCTTCAGTCTGGTCAATATCTTCCAAGAGAGACCAAGTTTTAACATAGACAGTGCCTTATCATCCCTTTTCTTCATTTTGAGTTCTATTGTTGCGTTGTTGTTTGCTGCAGTGGATGGAACATATTGTCTTTCTCTAATAGAGGTCCAAATTTCAGGGTCGTTATAGTTAACAGCTGCTTCAAATAAGAGCTTCCATTTGATGAAGTTTTCTTGACCTAAAAGTCTTGGAATCTTGTTTGTCGATACTTCTTGATCATCCATCTTGTCAGATGTAACACCCGTTAATTCCGGTTTCAAGAACTAAAGCTTGTAGAGTATGTATAACTCTCGGGATTTAACCGACGTTTCTCGAAAGCTTCACGTCATCCCGGTACGTTAAAGAACCTAACTTTTGCTTCCATTTTGCCTTACACTTGAATCTAGAGGGACTAGAGTGTAATATCTTATGTTATAACATGATCTAACCCTAGCCCCCTTGTGAAGCTGCGATCGGCAGAAGGAACAAAGAACAAGACCACCGATTTTCTTTTTTTGCAGCCAACTTTAAGCCTTAGAACTTCAATTCAAGGTATGTACTATGATTCCCCAAGTCTTTTTCACGTTAATTGGTCCTCATATTGCGTTTATTGATCGAAAAACGTCTTGTTGTAGGTTAACCGGGTGGCTGCCCAATTGAGAGTTTCCGGGGCTGTTTTGAGTGAGGTTTTCGCATCAAAATCCCACTAGGTATGACATGTACATCATATTATAATTTCATGGCCAATGGAGGTGTTTAGGTCGGTCAATCGATTTAAGTTCGAAAACTAGGGTTTATCGGGTGTAGAATTTCAAATTGTTGAGTTTGATGCGTTAATTGATCGGATGACCGACCGAATCAGTTTGTGCAGCCCTAGGGGGGTTTAAGGGCTGTGGAAAAATTATTTTTTTGATGCTCGGGGTGGTTAGTGCTTCGTTAATCGAGTCGGCGGTGAGCGAATTTTCGTTTAAATGTTAAAGTAAGAGTTGTAAAAAGGAACCGTCAACCCTATCAACCCGGGTGACATAATCTTGATAAATGAAAATATTTAATATGGAATTTGGTCCATTTGGGGCTGATTCGTTTAACAAATGGTTTTAAGATTTATTACACGCGCATTCGACCCGATTTGATTACCGTTGGGCCTTGGGCCAAGTTGTTGGGCCTTGGGCCAAGTGTTGGGCCTTGGGCGGCCCATTAGGCAAGATTGTTCTTACGGTCTAATTTAGTATCGTGTTGTGTATAATTTACAGGCCCTTGCTTGTGATTGTGCACTTAGGGATTCCTAGCTCGTTGCAGGTGTTCGATTGATTTCAGGTGAGTTCATGATGCCCTTTTTACTCTTTTTACTTTTGGGCTAGCATGCACACCTAAGTGTTTTCTTACATGATGAAAGGTTTTAAACGAATTCATATAGGCTGTCTAGCATATGGTAGGCCTTGGGATGTTATATATATATATATATATATATATATATATATATATATATATATATATATATATATATATATATATATATATATATATATATATGTATATACATTATTTCTTGGCCTATATCTGGCGATGTTGTAGTCGTTTCGACTACTGATGTTGTGCATGCCTACTTTGTGTTTGCATGCACTGATGTTACGGGTTTGGGTTGTACGTTTGCTCGACCCTGATGTTATACGTGGATGTTATATATATATATATATATATACTGTGATATATATAGAGATGTAATTGAAAGGATGTTTACATATGCCTTTTGTATATGTATGTATGAGGATGTTTAGTTCTCGGTAATGAGGACTTGATGGATGTACCCTTTTACTTTTAAAACTTTTGGTTTGACTATGTTAACTATTACTACTGATGTTATTTACTTAAAACTTGAACTCACTCAGCTCAAGCTGACTTTGTGTACATGTTTGTGTGAGTTTCAGGTTAGGAAGAGGATGCCTTATCGCTTGGACGTGCACGAAGCTACTTGGACAGTGAAGGGCATACGGGATCTGAAGTTTTACTATTAAACATTTATTATTAAAAGTTTTTATTTAAAGATAACTATGTCGATTTTGGGCAATGTTCCCGGGTTTTGGGAACTTATTTTATTATTTATGTTTTCCGCTGAATTATACTCTAAGATGTTTGTTTTAATGGAAGAAACCGTTTTCAAGTTTAATTATTATCCTAAGTGTTTTGTATGATTACCAACTGTGGGGTTCCCAGGGTTCGGGGCCTTACAAGTTGGTATCAAAGCCTTGGTTCGAGGGATCCGAGCATCCCCGAATGCTTGGACTCGAACTGTATGAAAAGAGACCAGTATGCCCACCGCGAGTAGCTGCACGTCAAGAGGTAACTTTAGATTATTAGTCATTCCTTTAAGTTTAAAAGTTTCTAGTATGTGATTAACTGTTTAAGTGTCAGATAGAAGGCTAATGTGGGTAGGGGCAGGGGGTGATTAGGACGGGCGGGTAAAGTAAACGACTAATTACACTTGATCAACGTCATTAGTAGTTTACCCTTACCTCACATGTTCTAAATGCCACTTGTACCTGACCATATTAAAATTCTGTCTTTGTAGGGATAAGTCATGGTTAATACTCGAGCAGCTAAGAGAGGTGGTTCTAGTGTTCGTGGTCATGGTCGTGGTCGTAAACCACGTGCCGAAGCCGAGAGTGAGATTCCTACTTCCCAGCCGGACACCCCGATTCATGAGGAGGGGGATAACCCCGCCTTAGATCCTGCTATGCGTGAGGCTATCACGGATGAGGTTTACCAGGTGCTCCATAGCGCCATTCCCGAGATCGTTGCTGAGGCCGTCAGGGCCATGGAGGAGTCACTGGTTGGTAAGGGTTCGGATAAGGGAAGGAAGAGTAAGGAGGTGCAGGTAGAAGATGAAGAAGAAGTATATGTGCCGAGTGGGGATGAAGATGAGGTGCGCACTTTAAGAAGTGCGACCCCCTTCTTTCGATGGCACTAAAGATGCATTGGCAGCACATCAGTGGGTGAGAGAGATGGAGTGTGTTTTGAGGGTTAGTAAGTGCAAAGGGGATGATATGGTGACTTATGATACTGCCTCGTTTCGGTCCGAGGCACTATGTTGGTGGGATACCTTGGCGCAAGCTATGGGTGATCGTTCGATTAGGAGGATGACGTGGGATGAGTTGAAGAAATTGGTTCTCGATCAGTTTTGTCCTCCGCATGAATTGGATAAGATAGAGCAGGAATTCTTGACCTTGGAGGCTGGTACTATGTTGCATCGGGAGTATACCACCAAGTTTAACAAGATGGCTCGTTTATGTCCCGATTTGGTTACTCCCGAGACCAAGAGGATTAAGAAGTACGTGAAAGGGCTTCCGGTGGATATCTGAAGGGGTGTGTTGACTACCGACATGAACTCTTTTCACTCGGTGGTCACTCTAGCAGGTATGCTGTATGATCAGAGGGAGAAGCTGCCGCCGCCCGAGAATAGGAAGATATGGAACTCAAATTCGTACGGCAAGCGGCCCAGGGGAAGCAAATTTAATCCGTCTGAGAAAAGGGTAAAGACTGAGACTTCTGAGTTCAAAAGGGGTGCGGAGTTCGGTAATTGCAAGAAGTGCGGGAAGCCGCACAAAAGGGAATGTAGGATTGGGTCTGGCACTTGTTTTCGTTGTGATAAGGTAGGACACCCTCATTTCGAGTGTCCAACATAGACCTGTTTCCGCTGTACGGGTTCGGGTCACTTGGCATCAAACTTTCCTTCCAGTAAGGCGAGGGGGTCCAGGCAGGGCACTTCCTCAAGGGGGAAGATGGATGAGAAGCCGAAGGCCAGGGCTAGGGCTTTCAACATCTCTAAGAAGGAAGCGAAGGAGGATGCAGATGTCATTTCAGGTACTTTTTCCTTATTTAGCTTTCATTCCACCGTTATAATTTCTTGTTCCTTTGAAATCGTATATGTTGACCGTGTAGCTGAGCAGTAGTATAATATCGTCCCATGTACTTTCCTATTGGATAATTTATAGGCATCAGTTTTATTTGATTCGGGCGCCAGTAGGAGTTTTGTGTCTACCGCTTTTTGTTCCTTGTTGAATAAATCACCGGAGCGCGTAATCGATGGGTTTGAGGTTGAGGTCGCCGTAGGAAAATTCGTGTCCGTGTCTAGGGCTATTAAGGGTTGTTCCATAGTGTTGTCTGGTTATAGATTTCCGGTGCGATTGTATTTGATGCCGCTTGGTTGTTTCGATGGGGTGCTCGGGATGGATTAGCTCGCGAATGTTGATGCTCAGATCATTTGTGGTCAGAAACTCGTTCGTCTAAGGGCCCCGGATGGGACTCGAATTACGGACTTCGGAGATCGGAATGTTGCGACGCCACATATTATATCCATGCTTAAGGCGGGAAAGTTGATGCAGCGGGGGTGTGGGGCGTATCTGGCGTATGCTATGAATGTGAATACCGAGGTGGCTACCGTCGGCGATGTTCCTATTGTTCGGGATTTCCTGGATGTATTTCCAGATGATTTGTCAGATTTGCCGCTTGATCGCGAGGTCGAGTTCCAGATAGACCTTGTACCGGGCGCCAAACCCGTTGCCCGAGCTCCCTACCGCCTAGCGCCGAATGAAATGAAGGAGCTTATGGCTCAGTTGGAAGACTTGCTCGATAAGGGCTTTATTCGACCGAGCACCTCACCTTGGGGTGCCCCGGTCCTGTTCGTTAAAAAGAAGGACGGTAGCATGCGGATGTGCATTGACTATCGTGAATTAAACAAGCGCACTGTCAAAAATCGGTACCCTCTCCCAAGGATCGATGATTTATTTGATCAGCTCCAAGGAGCTAGTTGGTTCACGAAGATCGACCTTAGGTCCGGGTATCATTAGCTGAAGATTCGGGAGGAAGATATTCCTAAGACTGCCTTCCACACTCGTTATGGACATTACGAATTTCTGGTGATGTCTTTCGGTTTGACCAACGCACCGGCTGCGTTCATGCATCTTATGAACCGGGTGTGTAGACCGATGCTCGATCGTTCGGTTATTGTGTTCATCGACGACATTCTTGTGTACTCTAAAAGTGAATCCAATCACGCTGGTCATCTCAGGGAAGTGTTAGAGGCTCTGCAAAAGAACAAATTGTATGCGAAATTTTCTAAGTGTTCCTTCTGGTTACGAGAGGTTCAATTCTTGGGCCAGGTTATTAACCCGAGTGGTATTCTGGTTGACCCTGCAAAGGTGGAAGCCGTGAATGATTGGGAGTCTCCTTAGTCTCCAACCGAAATCCGTAGTTTCCTTGGGTTGGCAGGGTATTACCGCCGCTTTATTCCCGATTTTTCGAAAATTGCTTTTTCTCTGACCAAGCTGACTAAGAAGAGTGTTAAGTTCGTGTGGGGTACAGAACAGGATGAGGCTTTTCTCGAGTTGAAGAACAGATTGACGCATGCCCCGATCTTAACCTTACCTGATGGCACCGATGATTTGGTGGTGTATTCTGATGCCTCTTATCAGGGGCTTGGGTGTGTTCTGATGCAACGAGGTCGAGTCTTCGCGTATGCCTCGCGGCAATTAAAGCCTCACGACGTGAATTATCCTACCCACGATTAAGAACTGGCGGCGATTGTGTTTGCGCTTAAGTTGTGGAGGCATTATCTGTACGGTGTTCCTTGCACTATTTACACCGATCATAAGAGCTTAAAGTATTTCTTCGAGCAAAAGGAACTGAATATGCGACAGTTTCGATGGTTGGAATTGATTAAGGACTACGACCTAGAGATCGTGTACCATCTGGGTAAGGCTAACGTGGTGGCCGACGCGTTAAGCCGGAAGGAGAGACCAAAACCTATTCGTGTGAAATCCTACCAGCTTATTCTCAAACCCGGCATTTTGAAACAAATAGCCAATGTCCAGAATGAAGCGTTGTAGGTGGAATGGATTATGTCAGAGCGTATCTGGGGTCAGGAAAAGTTGTTGGGAGACATCGGTGATGGGGTGAAGTATAAAGATGGGCGTTTACGGGTGCCGAGGTATGGAGGTTTCAGAAGTAGAATTTTAGATGAGGCGCACAAGTCGCGCTATTCCATTCATCCGGGCGCGACCAAGATGTACCAAGACTTGAAAAAGAATTATTGATGGCCTGCGATGAAGTTTGAGGTGGCTCAGTATGTAAGTAAGTGTTTGACATGTCTGCAAGTTAAGGCCGAGCATCAGAAGCCGTTTGGGAAACTTCAGCCGTTGGAAATACCTGAATGGAAATGGGAGCATCTTACCATGGATTTTGTGAATAAACTGCCTTGTACTCCTAGGGGTAATTACGACACCATTTGGGTAATCGTGGACAGACTGACCAAGAGCGCTCACTTATTGCCGATTCAAGAGACTTTTAATTCTGAGCAGCTGGCCGATGTGTTTATTCGTGAGATTGTCTCTAGGCACGAGGTTCCGGTATCTATTATTTCGGATAGGGATACGCGTTTCACCTCCAGATTTTGGAAAAGGTTTCACGAGGAGATGGGCACCAAACTCCTCATCAGTACTGCTTATCACCCGCAGACGGATGGTCAGTCCGAGAGGACCATTCAGACTCTCGAGGATATGTTGCGGGCTTGTGTTATCGACTTTGATGGTAGTTGGGACCGTCACTTACCGTTGGTGGAGTTTTTGTATAATAACAGTTACCACGCCACGATTGGGATGCCACCGTTTGAGATGTTGTATGGTAGGAGGTGTAGGACTCCAGTCTGTTGGGGTTCCATTGGTCAAAAGCAGTTGGGTAGTTTAGAGGTGGTCGAGGCTACGACTGAGAAGCTCGACAAGATTAAAGCATTTATGAAGGCCGCGCAGGATCGTCAGAAGTCTTATGCAGATAAGAGGTGAAGGCCTATTGTGTTTGAGGTTGGGGAGCGGGTTATGTTAAAAGTTTCTCCCTGGAAGGGCATTATTCGTTTTCTTAAGAGGGGGAAGCTTAGTCCGAGGTTCATTGGTCCATTTCGTATAGTGGCCCGTGTAAGTGAGGTAGCGTATAGGCTGGAACTGCCTGATGAGCTCGCGGGGATTCATCCTACCTTCCATGTGTCCCACTTGAGGAAATGCTTAGCAGATGGTGAGGCCCATGTGCCTCCTGATGAAATTGAGCTCGACAGTAAGCTGAACTACGTTGAACAACCGATTGCTATTCTTGACCGTCAGGAGAGGCGTTTGAGAAATAAGGTGGTTAGACAGGTGAAGGTGCAGTGGAAACACCGTAGGGGTTCTGAGGCCACTTAGGAGTCCGAAGAAGAAATGATAAAGTATTATCCGCAGTTGTTCCTGTCGAATCGGGATTCGGGGACGAATCCCATTGTCAGGGGGTGGACTTGTAACACCCGTTAATTCCGGTTTCAAGAACTAAAGCTTGTAGAGTATCTATAACTCTCGGGACTTAACCGACGTTTCTCGAAAGCCTTCACGTCATCCCGGTACATTAAAGAACCTAACTTTTGCTTCCATTTTGCCTTACACTTGAATCTAGAGGGACAGAGTGTAATATCTTATGTTATAACATGATCTAACCCTAGCCCCCTTGTGAAGCTGCGATCGGCAGAAGGAACAAAGAACAAGACCACCGATTTTCTTTTTTGCAGCCAACTTTAAGCCTTAGAACTTCAATTCAAGGAATGTACTATGATTCCCCAAGTCTTTTTCACATTAATTGGTCCTCATATTGTGCGTATTGATCGAAAAACGTCTTGTTGTAGGCTAACCGGGTGGCTGCCCAATTGAGCGTTTCCGGGGCTGTTTCGAGTGAAGTTTTCGCATAAAAATCCCACTAGGTATGACATGTACATCATATTATAATTTCATGGCCAATGGAGGTGTTTAGGTCGGTCAATCGATTTAAGTTCGAAAACTAGGGTTTATCGGGTGTAGAATTTCAAATTGTTGAGTTTAATGCGTTAATTGATCGGATGACCGACCGAATCAGTTTGTGCAGCCCTAGGGGGGTTTAAGGGCTGTGGAAAAATTATTTTTTTGATGCTCGGGGCTGTTGTGGTTAGTGCTTCGTTAATCGAGTCGGCGGTGCGCGAATTTTCGTTTAAATGTTAAAGTAAGAGTTGTAAAAAGGAACCGTCAACCCTATCAACTCAGGTGACATAATCTTGATGAATGAAAAGATTTAATATGGAATTTGGTCCATTTGGGGCTGATTCGTTTAACAAATGGTTTTAAGGTTTATTACACGCGCATTCGACCCGATTTGATTACCGTTGGGCCTTGGGCCAAGTTGTTGGGCCTTGGGCCAAGTGTTGGGCCTTTGGCCAAGTTGTTGGGCCTTGGGCCAAGTTGTTGGGCCTTGGGCGGCCCATTAGGCAAGATTGTTCTTACGGTCTAATTTAGTATTGTGTTGTGTATAATTTACAGGCCCTTGCTTGTGATTGTGCACTTAGGGATTCCTAGCTCGTTGCAGGTGTTCGATTGATTTCAGGTGAGTTCATGATGCCCTTTTTACTCTTTTTACTTTTGGGCTAGCATGCACACCTAAGTGTTTTCTTACATGATGAAAGGTTTTAAACGAATTCATATAGGCTATCTAGCATATGGTAGGCCTTGGGATGTTATATATATATATATATATATATATATATATGTATGTATATACATTATTTCTTGGCCTATATCTGGCGATGTTGTAGTCGTTTCGACTACTGATGTTGTGCATGCCTACTTTGTGTTTGCATGCACTGATGTTACGTGTTTGGGTTGTACGTTTGCTCGACCGTGATGTTATACGTGGATGTTATATATATATATATACTGTGATATATATAGAGATGTAATTGAAAGGATGTTTACATATGCCTTTTGTATATGTATGTATGAGGATGTTTAGTTCTCGGTAATAAGGACTTGATGGATGTACCCTTTTACTTTTTAAACTTTTGGTTTGACTATCTTAACTATTACTACTGATGTTATTTACTTAAAACTTGAACTCACTCAGCTCAAGCTGACTTTGTGTGCATGTTAGTGTGAGTTTCAGGTTAAGAAGAGGATGCCTTATCGCTTGGACGTGCACGAAGCTACTTGGACAGTGAAGGGCATACGGGATCTGAAGTTTTACTATTAAACATTTATTATTAAAAGTTTTTATTTAAAGATAACTATGTTGATTTTGGGCAATGTTCCCGGGTTTTGGGAACTTATTTTATTATTTATGTTTTCCACTGAATTATACTCTGAGATGTTTGTTTTAATGGAAGAAACCATTTTCTAGTTTAATTATTATCCTAAGTGTTTTGTATTATTACCAACTATGGGGTTCCCAGGGTTCGGGGCCTTACATCAGATCTGAACTTTCACAGATGAAAATCTTTTAAAGCTTCAAGCTTTATCACAAAACTTCAGTCCTGTGGCCTTCATCGAGCTTCTACAGCTCTGATACCACTTGTTAGGACCGTTAATCTAGTGTAAACCTTAAAAAGGTTGACAAGAACACACAGATCTAATAACCTGAAGACCTATTGGATATTCCGGCGGAATCAGAATATTCAATGGATGGGAACAAAGGTTTGGAGTAATAACAACGAAACAATAGAATATAGTCGTTAAGAACAAAAACAAAGAAAAAGATTCACTGCATTTAATATATCATTTAATGAAACAGTGTAAGGAATGTCTAGGGTTTCGTGACGCCGGCGGCGGTACGAGAAAACAAAGAGAATATTCGTTTGGAATGTTTTCTCGTATTCAGTGCGTAGCCAGCGTCCCTAAAATGGAAACCTAGGACGCTATTTATAGACCCTGACATTCCTTCTAGAATCCCTTAACTATTACATAATGAAAGACAAAACAAAATACAAGTGTAGTAGTTTTCGAGCATAATATCTATCTTGCTCGAGCAGACTTGTTATGCAGTGTATGCTCGATGATTTGCTTCGAGCATACTTTACTTCGAATAATTTCAGATAGAAGTTATTCTTCTCTAGCATGCTTCATTCTTCTTGACTTAATCCTTGCTTTGCTCGAAGTTGTTCTTCGAGCAAGTCTATTCTTCTTGATGTCTTCAATTCTGTCTTGAACTTATTAGCAAAATTTAGCATGCTCGGATGTGAATCTTGCTCGGAACTGAACTATGCTCGAAGTCTATACTTCTCAACATTGACATCTTCTTATTGTATCCATGCTCGTCACCAATGTGCTCAGACATCATGTGCTTGGATCACTTGGCTAAAACTTGAATGATCAAGCTGTTTGCACGATTGGCAATCCATACTTGATAGAAGAACACTCTTGCTCGGAGAAGTGTAGCATGCTCGAAGCCTTCATCACTTAGAACAATATGCTGAAATACCATGCTCGAGGTAGTAAATCATGCTCGATGACCTAGGCTTGCTCGTATTCCATACTTAGCCGTTTTCTTGAGGAGGTTGAGAAGATTCCAATCTTCCTTTTATAAATCCAACTCAACAGTTCAATTAAATCAATCCAGACCTAATTCCAATCCGTTCGAACAACCCTTGATTCAAATTACACTCAATAATCAATTCAATTACACTCAAAAGATTAATATTCAGCCCGTTCAAAGTCCGTAAAAGTTGTTCAATCAAATTCGTCTGTAACATAGTTTGTTGGTCCTAATTCAGTTAACTAATCGATAAATCAGACATCCAGAAAGCTCTGATACCACTTGAGAATACATGCAGATCATCATGATTCATATACTATAGGATCTATTCTATTGATATGATTAATTGTTAAGTAGTTAGGATCATAGTGTGTGTATTGAGAGGGTATTTGGTTAGCGTAATGAGAGGAAATTAAACAACAATTGGGAATATTATAAATGAAATAGTTTACAGACTATATATAAAAGATGACTCATTCGCTGTACACGCATAACGAATGAGCCACATACGCTATACATGCATAGCAAACCAGCCACATTCGCTACACCATTCACTAGACATTCACCTAGCGAATGGCCTAATACATTAACATCCCATACGCTAAACTCCTATAGAATATGAGGAACCAAAACTGTTCATTCGCTGGTATCCCCTAGCGAATGAACTTACATTATTTTCCAAACTAGTCCTTAGACTATTACATAACTAAAAAAACTGATAAACAAAGAACGAGACGACTAAAGATGTATCAACAAACTCCCCATTGTCTCGAGCTTTGTCGGTCTTCACATCTTGAAACGATTGATCTTCTAGTCCGCACAATTATGAATCCCGAATGCATGGCATCCACATACAACCCTTTGGAATTGCATAGGTTAACCAACGAAATCAGATCCAAAATAAAAATAAACTTTAACTTGTGACCAGACCCCAGCACAATCACAGCTTCACATGTTCTATCATCATAGTACCACTGATTGCAGTCCTTATAAAGGCTCTGTGGTAACACCTTTAACAGAACATTCTTCAAAATGCGTGAAAGGCCAATGTACATACGTTCCAGCACGGCATGGAGAGAATGTATTAAAATGGTTGAAATACTGAATCCTATTCTCCCAATTGACAATACAGTCCTTCAACTCGGGCTCGTACATCCACAAAACAATATCGCCTATAACCGTCTTCACAAAAACAAACTTCTTCATCTGATAAGCAAAAAACCTGACCTTTGACTGTAGATAATCTTGCTTCTGAGTATATCTCATCGTCTCTAGCCACTTGTTGAACTTCTTCGAGTTGTACTGAAACATACCATCAAAAGTTTGTTTAGATTCAGCTTGTTCCGACTTCTTTCCTTTCTCTTTCTCCTTTTTTTACCCAACTGTTCCTCGGCCTTCTTATAATGTTCTGTACTAAAGAAAGGAATTCCATCATAAGAATTATTTCTTGTATATATGTCAGGATATTCCTCGACCGTGATATCCTCCATTTCCAAATCATCATAACAAGTATCCCCATATAGAATACTTGAATCAACTTCCACATCAGCAGCATCCTTAACTTCAACATCAACCCGCTTCTCCAAATCAACCAAATCCTCCTTATTCAAGTTAAGTAGTATGGTGATATGTTCTTTCGTTAAACCATGATCAACAAACTCATCTTCTTCAGTCTCGTTAGCATTAACCATACTCATTACAACCCTTGTCATATCAACAAAAAAACACAATCTTCACTCCCAGCGGGTTGATGGGTTGAACTTCAGTAGTATCATGATAAATTACTATCTTCTTACCGCTATACTCCCCCTCAGCGGGAATTGGACAGATGTTGAGGCACCTGATTGCTGATAAGAAATTCCCGCTTCAAGATCATCTTCGTGATCCCGATCCATCAATTTCTTTAACATATCATCTTTGCACTATAACTAAAGGATCACCTCATCTTGTTTCTTTACCCACACTCATTGCTTTTAAGGCAACATACAATGGAGCAAAGACTTTGATATGATTAAAATGGATGAAAGATACGCTCGGATAAAGCCATTGTGAAATTTGAATATGTCTTCACTTCAAGATCATAAGCTTTCTTCTTAGGAACAAACATTGCATCAGAAGCTTTAAGAGTTTGACCAATACCATGTGCATCAACAACCGGTCTCACATATGTATTATCTAACATTGTTAAACAATCAAGATCAATTACCCTCAAATGAGATCTGAATCTTAAATCCCATCTCTAAAAATCATCAAGACTATTAAGCTTCAGGGTCTTTGAATGAGAACCAATCTCAGTATCATAGTTAAGCATTGTTTGCATGAGGGCGTTCTGAGAAGCAAGGGTATAATAATTCGTCATCATGAAATTTTTGGGTTTAACTTATCAAAAATAAAAGTTTAAGGATGAAAATTGACAAATCTGTGAAAGTGTGATAGCAAATGAAGGGTAACGAATGAGAATCTCTGATCACGAATGAGTGACGAATGAACTAAGCGAAAGGAAATGATAGTGAATAGGACTCTAAGGAATGAGAAATAGCTAATGATGGTAACGAATAGCGAAAGGGTTTGACGAATGATGGTAACAAATTAGGTTAATCAATAGCGTATGAGCAGTTAAAAATCTGTTGAAACAAACTTCTAACAACCTAGCGATTGAACTCATGATCGATAGAGAATGAACTCATCCAAGCTCACAAAATTAATGAATGTATTCAAACCTTCAATCTCAAAACCCATAAATGTTACCAATCCAAAACCAACCCAAGACCACACCGATTCACTCGAAACTGAATCACAAACACTCCGAATCACAATCTGCACATAACCAAACCACAAATAAGTCAAATAAGTAGCTCATAACTTGTCTTTTTCAGCTTCTTCACCGTGAGAACTCGATTTAAAGTATAACAAGCAGTATCCACAGCCTCGTTCCAAAATTGCCAGGAAGCTTCGAATCTGCTAGCATAGTTCTAGCCGCTTCAATTATGGTCCGATTCTTCCTTTCAGTAACCCCGTTCTTCTATAGCACATGTGAGGAACTATATTCGTGATCCCTTTTCATACCGAAAAATCCCATCATGTTGTTCTTATACTCTGTGCCGTTATCACTTCGGATACGTCTCACATCCAACTTGTAAAGTGATTCGATCTTGGTGACCAAATTTTGCACAAGAATGGGTGTTTGATCCTTCGTGCTCATAAATAACACCCACGAGAATCTAGATTAGTAATTAGTGACAACTAGACAGTAGATATCTCCAGCAATAATCGATCTATTCACAGGACCAAACAAAGCCATGTGCACACGTTATAAAGGAGTATTGATTGAGTTGATCAACTTCAGTGGACGTAATTTCTTCTTTTGTTTCCCTTTCTTGCATGCTACACAGTGATCGTTCATGTTAAAGTTTTTCAATGAAACACCATCCACTAAATCAATTTCCATCAGATGATTCATCGTGTAAATGTGGATATGACCCATCCTCCTGTGCCAAAGGATTGTGCCTTTCTTAGTTGCTTTTGAGATAAAACATGTGGCTGTTGATGAGGAAGTTGTAGTCTTTGCCATGTCAATTACATAAATATCATTCGATCTAGGCGATCGCATGACAACCATGTCTTCAGGGATAACAAACCCTGGTTTGAGAACACACATTCTTTATCTGTGAACAAGGTTTATACTTTTTTTCACAGACTGTGATACACTCAACAGATTATGATCTACCTTGTCACAATAATTAAACTTTCCGAATGTAACTCTACCATTCACAAGAATTTGTGGACATGAGAACTTGTTTCTCATGTGGTGAACAAAGCCATGTTGCAAAGAGGTGTGAATCTAGGGTAAATTTGACTATAAAACCCTTAATCAAGGAACATGTTTCTATGATTAAGAGTATTTTGAAAAGGTAATCTCCACAAGTTAAGGTTGATGACACTCAAATCATGTTTAGTGAAATTAAGCCTAGGAAGGTTGTGAGGGTTAATAATGTTAAGAAAAATGATAGTGTACATAAGGTTGAGTTTATTAAACCTATGTGTAGCAATGTTGATACTAGTGTAATTCGTGATGGATTATATAAAAAGGAAGTCAAAGGAAACTTTGACTTATAGTCAATATCATCAATTGCACTAGCATGAATTGAAAAACAAATATCACGGTATATATATATATAGTAAATATGAGTAAACTTATAAAGATGTTTTAACGATAAACATCAATATTGGTATCGGTTTCTAATAAAATAATAATGATTTATTATAAATAAAATATACAAATATATGTATACGTATATGTATATATATATATACGCATATACATATATATAAACACGAAAATTTGTAATGAAGTTTATCGACACAAAACGTTTACTTTATGATGTCGGTTAAGAAAAATATTGTTTATTAAATAATTAATATATTAATTATAATATATTTTTATATCATTAAAACTAGTTAAAGCCATTAAATAAAAAGAAAAATACCAAAGAACTTGCTGGCCGGACTCGAACCCGCGACCTTTGGCCAGCTCAGGTTTGGAACACACACACACTAGCCGTCTGCGCTGGTGTGTCAGTTGAATATAACTTGTAAACACTTCTTTTTATACAAAACCAATAAAAACCCAATTTTTGATTAAACCCTAATTATCAATTCGATCAATCTATTCACTGTTAATTCAATTTACGTTAGGGTTAAGATTATATGATGTTAGACGAACTTATTCATATAACTAATTACCTGAATTGATGTTTAAACGCAGGTTAATCGCGAGTACACAGTTCGGCAAAGGAGGACGACGAACAGGGTATTACAGGCCTCAAAAATCAAATTAACTATGGGGGTTTAGATAGCCTTGTTATATAGGAGGAGCAGAGGAGTTTAATTCAACTATTATTACGTTTAGGTAGCAAATCACGTGTTGGGTTTAAGACGGATTCGTTTATTTTAGAATTACAATTAACTTTTGATATCCTTACCTAATTATATTAGGGATTAGGACGGTTTAAATCTTATAAACGATATAGGAAGATCAATTTCGATTATAAAACGAAGATTATGGTTCAAGCAACTAAACGGGTCACAGGTATACGAGTATACGGGTCATGGGTACCGGGCTGGGTAGCTGGGTTATAAAAGATTATGTAAAAGTTGCATTCTAGTCCTTTAAGTTTTGAGGTGGGAACATTATAAGTTTAAAGTTTAGTTTTGGGTTAAAAATAAACATTTTCCAAAGTTTTATATATATTACATAAGTATAAATTGTAAAATGATTTCTCGATAAGCGCGATACTTTTATTATTAAAATTTTCCGAATATAAAACGGGTCGAATAATAAGTACATGGTTGAATGTGGAAAACCCGAGTTGTTACAGTCTCTCCTACTTTAGGGAATTTCGTCCCGAAATTAAGGAAAACCACAACATTATCGTTTTGAAAACAATTATACTTTTAACGAAAATAATCATAACATAGAACTTATAATAACCGAAGCAACGCTTCAAATGACAATCTGATAAGGGCACTTATATATAGGATGTACTAGCGGCATATCCACCATGTCCTTATCATTTCCTCATTCTTACCGTTACCCTAGCTACCTTAGGTTCTAATTCATGACACGCAATCTTTACGTATTATGATTTCCATGCAAGGACTTGAATAATTACGTATGCATCCATAATTACTCTTATCGTCGGATGGTCCGCATAATCCATTCCATCATGTGGGTTGTAAAACATTTAAAATAAAATTTTGAATAGAAAACAATTATTTTTTTGATAATTTCTAAATATAATTTCAAATTATAATTAGTAAATTGTGACATTTGTGACAAAACCGGATACACCTCAATATTTACAAACCGAATAAGCGATTAAACGCGTATTACGTACTGAATAAACGAATAATTGAACTGGTCTGGTTATGACCCAGATATCCCGGGGGGCCATCTATAAGTGATATACGTTTAACATAAGCCTGCATATTGATATTATAACCTTAGTATGATAGCAAACCAGTTAAACGAAAACATGCTCGTTTAACTACCCGCTATAGATTTAATCACGAAAGAGAGTTACAAAACAAGCATTTTATCATCCGTTAAGCCGAAAAAGACTTACCAAACACTTATTTGAAATGTTTTAAGTGATCCGTGAAAATATTTTCGATTTTTACAAACGTATAGTATGTTTTATAAATTTACACAAAAATGGCCGAAAAACACTCGTTTTCGCGCTGTTTGTCGTACCCGATATATTTTTCGTGCCAAAAACCGAATCCGAAATAAATTTGGACTTGGTATGTCTCGCTCGGGCAAGTAAATCAATAAAAAATGAACAAAAAAAAGGCCTAAGGGGGGGCCCTTTAGGTCCGGCCGCCAAATAGGAACCCCCCCCCCCCCCCCCGCCCAAGTCTTATATTTGTTTATACTAAATTTAATGAGATATTTTGCATAACTTTTCTGCATATTCTGGATTCTCTACCAGTTCTTACAAACACCACACAAAAAAAAAACCTAAGGTAATTTACTTAGTTTGGTCATTAAGCTTTATTTAAACATGTTTGATTTCATATAAACATAGTTTGATTACCAAAAATCATTCCTAACCATGCAAAAATCCTAAAAATTGTCCAAAAACATGTTTTGATCATACACATGGTTGGGAACCTGATTTGATAGTTTTTTTGGCCATAAACACGGATTAAAGGGTTTAAACGACGTTTTTACGATTCAAAAGTTCGGTTTAATGCCCTAGCCGAAACCCTAAGTTCCAAGGCTGCCATATTAATGAAACATGCTTGGTTTGTGACATAGAAGCACGAGAACCTGGAAATTGGATTAAGAGAGCAAAAACCACAAAGGTAATGCCGAAATGTTCGATTACGGGCTGTTTAGGATTCGATTGTGATTTGCATATTTTTAGGTCATGAAATTTTTCAGGAACATCAGGGACAATATCATTGAGTCCCTGTTCAAATTTGGTAATTTTTCGACCAACCGAGAATATTTGGCGAATTTATTACCGAATTGGGACGTTTATTTGGGAAAAATAGTTAAAATACTTGAAAAATTATGCACTTTTGTGGGGAACTCAGATTTGGTATATTATAATAACATATAAAATTTGGGGTCATTTGGAAAATCATAAGTATGTTTTGCTTATTTGCGTTTATTTGAAGTTTCATAGTCGTTTTTGGCTTGGAAATGATATTTGGCAAAATTGTTAGAGTTTGTGATTTTACCAGATTGTTTTGGGACATATTTTGGTCACTCAGAAATTTTCGCAGATTTTTCAGAGATCATATGGTATAAACGGACGATTTTCGGGCTAAATAGAGCAGATAAAATGATTTTTTATAAATTAATAAATCAGTAAATAATTCCAGAAATATTTTTATAAAAATATTCATATTTTATTTGATAAGTGGATAAATTTTCATAATTTAATTATTAACGGTTAATTAATTATGCTAATTTGAAAATTAAAAAAATTCAATTCTGATAAAAACCGGCAAATTCGTGATTAACGAACTTGCGGGAATATCAGAACGCCAAGAGTGATCAAAAATCATATTTTTGAATTAATTAAGTAAAAACAAACCTTGTTATGATAAACCTAGACAATCTGGATAGATTGTGCGCGTTTCTCCTCAAATCAAACTAAATAAACGGAAACGAGCCCCGTATCGAATCCGAGACCCCAATGTGTGATCTTTCTTTATAACTTAATCATTTTATCGACCAACACATTTACCCAAGCTTACTACCCTATAACTGTTTTCTGAACGCATAAACAAATAACTTGGCCCAGCTGAGAAAACGGGGAAACTGAGCCAAGTTCAATTTTAAGTATTAGACATTGAACAACATCACAACCTAAGCCTATTGACACTTTCTGGGCATTCCAGCTATACCCAGATTAAATATACAGCCCAGTTTAGTATTGAGATCATAATAATATTAAAATATTAATATTATTATAATATTGATTATAGGAACTAGTGATAGCGAATCAAACAAACCATGAGCTGACTCGGTGCTGATTATCTACTAAACCGTGAGCTTCATGACCCCACTTTTAAACTGCTTTTACGAACTTTTGGGGTGAAAAACATGTTGTTACATATCTATATATACTCTGAACTGTTTGATGATGGGAATTATCTAAGTGCTAACACATGAAAGTCCCCACTAACACAGTGATTAACTTCGAGCTGGTGGCTTGTGAATAGTACTATTGGTTTGACAAACCCAGGCGGGGCCAGCACGGTTTGCTGAGACATTATCCTGTTTGCACATGACCATAATTATACAAACACGCTATGTAGTGTTAGACATAGCTACTCAGGGCATGTTGTGGCCGGAAAGGGGGCCACAGTTGTTGATTGAGTGTGGGAAATGGAGGCACGCAGCACGAGCAGTCAAGGCTTCACTGTAGCTTAGAATAATTACATCATAACATACAAACAAACGTACTTGTGAACGTACATACATACTTGCGTATTTACAAACTATGAATGTTGTACGCACAACTGATTTCTTGAAACTCGTGAAACTTACCAACTTTTGATATCCTTACCTAATTATATTAGGGATTAGGACGGTTTAAATATTATAAACGATATAGGAAGATCAATTTCGATTATAAAACGAAGATTATGGTTCAAGCAACTAAACGGGTCTCAGGTATTCGGGTATACAGGTCATGGGTACGGGGCTGGGTAACTGGGTTATAAAAGATTATGTAAAAGTTGCATTCTAGTCCTTTAAGTTTTGAGGTGGGAACATTATAAGTTTAAAGTTTAGTTTTGGGTTAAAAATAAACATTTTCCAAAGTTTTATATATATTACATAAGTATAAATTGTAAAATGATTTCTCGATAAGCGCGATACTTTTATTATTAAAATTTCCCGAATGTAAAACGGGTCGGATAATAAGTACATGGTCGTATGTGGAAAACCCGAGTTGTTACACATTCTTTAATGCATCAATTTGACCAGTTTTATTAAATCTGTTTAGCGCAGCCGTCAAATGACAAAACCTTATCAACAATTCTCCAACAGTTTCTCCAGGCATGAGATGAAAGATGTGCTCAGGTAATTTGTATTGCCCATGCTTCTTGCTTTTAAATGTTCATACAATGGAGCACATTGTTTAAGATGAATGAATTGATGAAAGATGTGCTCAGGTAATGCCATAGTTAATGTAGAATAAGCCTTTGTCTCAACTTCATATGCTTTCTTTTCCTAAGCTGGCATATGAATAAATAGCTTGTCCACCTTGTCATATGAATAAATAGCTTGTCCACCTTACCATTATCAGTAGAATCAACATACAATGGTTCATAAGTATTCTTCAAACTTTGCATATATTCGGGTTCGAATGCTCCTAAATGAGCTTTAAACCTTAGATCCCATTTTGAAAATAACAAAGATTATTGAGCCTTGGGCACTTTGTATGAGATCCGATCTCAGAATCATATGTCAACATCTGCTGCATAAGAGCATTCTGAGAAGCCAGGACATAATAGTTTGTCATTTTAAGAAGATCAGGGTTGAATATGTTAATTTGAATGTTTAAGGGTGAGACTTGTCAATCTGTGAAAACTACGAATGAGAGATTTCTGGTATAACGAATGAACCAGGATAGGATGGCACAAATGAGACTTAGCGAATGACACTGTTCAATCATGAATGAGCAATGATGAATGAAACAAGTTGAATAAAACTTGACGAACGTGTTTTGACGAATGAGATTAGGTAACGAATGACTTAGCAAATAGGAAATCCGGTAAGGAACGTGTGAAAATTAACGAAAAGGTTGTTAAAACGGTTATAACACCTGATAATCACTTAACAAATGAACTCAAACTAGATAACGAATGAGTTCATCACAAATCCATTTTCCAGATTTATGACATTCGTGACAAAATCAGGTAACCTTAGTTATTACGTATTGAGTAAACGATTAACCGTTTACTCTGTAACGAACAAACGAGTAACAAAATGATACCGGTTATGACCCGAATATCATGGGGGTCATCTATAAGTGATATACATATATTAGAAGCTAACATATTGACATTGTGGCGATATTACATAGCAAACCAGTAAAACGAAAAGGTTCTCGTTTAACAATATGCTATGACTTTAAACGTGAAAGCTAGTTCCAAAACAAGTATTGCATCAACTGTCAAGCTGAAAAGACCTACAAAACACTTATTTTAGATGTTTTAAGCAACCTGTGAATATATTTTGGATTTTTACAACCAAAAGGTAGGCTTTTGTTAATTTACAAAAATTTGGCCGGAAAACACTCGTTTTCACGCTGTTTGTCACACCCGATCTATTTTGCTTGCTAAAAAACCGAACCCGAAATAAATTTGGACTCAGGATTTTGTGTATGGAACACAAAATGAGGCATAATATACCAAATGTGGGGCCCAATGGGACCCCACAAGTGACGGCAGGGAGGAGGGAGACCCACCCCCTTTGCTATATCTTCAAACTTAAGCTACTTCAACAAGTCGTTTTCATAAAAAAAATATCTCCCAGAAGCTGCTAACATCTGATTCTTCATCATTCCATCAAACCCTAAGATAAAAACTCCATTTTTGATCATTTTAAGATTGATTAAACATGTTTTATACATACGGATTATAGTTTGATTAGTGAAAATCATATCTAGCCATGTAAAACTCTTCAAACTGAACCACAAACATATTTTGATGTTTAACATGGTTAAAAATCAGAATCAAACACTTTTTTCTCCAAAAACACGCATTAGGAGGTTTAAATCGCGTTTTTGACGGTTTAAAAACTCGATTACAAACCCTAACCGAAATTCTTTGTTTCAAGGATGGATGACTGATGTTCTATGCTTGGTTTTATGATATATGGCCTTTAGATACACTAGCTAGATAGCCAAGGACCCGGAAAGGAGGGAAAATAAACTAAACAACCGGAAACCGCAAATGTACTAATCGAATACTCGTTTAGGTGATGTTTATGTCTAGGCTATGACGAGTTTGTTTTTAGCCAATCAAAATTTTCATGGACATTAGTGATCATATGAATGAGTCCCTGTATAAATTTTGGAATTTTTCGATAATCTGAGAATATTTGGCGATTTTGTTACCGTTTGTTAGGGTTTATTTAGGAAAATTTGTAACTGCTTGAAAAATTATGAAACTTTGTGGAGAACTCAGTTATGCATCACAAGGTCACATATAAATTTTGGGTCAATTGGATAAATCTAGCTATGATTTCTGGATTCTCGTTTATTCGAGTTTTAATAATCGTTTATGGCTCAAAAAGGTAATTTAGAAAAATTGTTGAGTCCTGGAAATTTTAAAGGGAATTTTGGAAGCCAATTTGATCACTCAGAAAATTTATCAGATTTTTCGGAACTTGTTTGGTATAAACGGACAATTTACCTGTTAAAAGTAGCATATAAAATGAATTTTTCTAAATTAACATTTAAGTAAATAATTTCGAAAATATTTTTATAAAAATATACATATATTAATTAGTGAGTGTATAATTTTTCGTATTTTAAAGATAAACGTATAATTAGTTGCGCTAATTTGAAAGTTAAACAAATACAATTCTGATAAAAAAAACCCGGCAAATTTGTGATTAACGAATCCGCTGGAATATCCAAAATCAAGAGGGGTCAAATATTATATTTTTGGGTTAATTGAGTAAAACCGAACATTTTGTGAGAAATTCGGACAATTCGGATGAAATTGAGCGCGTTTTTCTCCAAACCAGACTGTATAAAGTAGAAAGGAACCCTGTAGCTAATCAAGACATCTATCCCTGATTTTCTTTATAAATTGAATCATTTTATCAACCGACATGCTTAATCAAGTTTGTGTGATCTTACCTATTTTCGAACCGCATAAACGACCAACTTGGCCCATCACGTGTAATGATGAAGTTGAGCCACGTTCGATTTTGAACATTAGGCGTTGAACAACGTCACAATCTAAGACTATTGACATGTTCTGGGCATGACTGCTACACCCAGATTTGATATACAGCCCGATTCAGTATGGAGGCTATATTAATATTGAACTATTAAATATATAATACCGATTATATGAATCGAGTTGTAACGAGCTATACATGCTATAAACTGATATTGTGCCGAGTACACTACTATAAGGTGAGTTTCATGACCCCTCTTTCTAAACTATTTACAAACATTTGGGGTGAAAAGCATGATTATATACATTTATCTATCCGAAAACGCTTCATGATGTGAATTATCTAAGTGTTAATACACGAAAAGTCCCCACAAACACAATGATTGGTTACGAGCTAGTGGCATGTGAGTAATATTATTGATTGATAAATTAAATTGAGTACGACACGCATGCTAAGGTTCTAATGCAATTGAACAAACTAAATTGAGTATGACACAAATGCCAAGGTTCTACTGTAATTGAACAAACTAAATTAGGTATGGCATGAATGCCAAGAATTTACTGCAATTATATCTGACCATATATTGACATATATACGCTATGTAGTGTTAGACATAGCTACTCAGGGCATGTAATGGGCGGAACGGGGGCCATAGTGGTAGACGTGGTAAATGGAGGCAAGTAGCACGAACAAATAGTCAAGGTTTCATTGTAGCTTAGCATAATTACATCACAAACATACACACAAACATGCATACAAACGTACATACATACATACATACATACATACATACATACATACATACATACATACATACATACATATGTGCGTGCGTGCGTACATACAAACTAGATTGTTGTGGTACGCATAACTGATTTCGATGAAACTTATGAAACTCACTAACTATTTTTAGCTGGCCCGTTTTAACATGTTTTTCATGTGTACCGAAAATGGAGTATAACGCTTATGTGCTACGTGTCTGGATTGTGATCGATGCTAAGTAAATAGATGCAGCTATACTAGCAAGGAGTAAAACAATATCATGAACTAGTTTTTGTTTTGTATCACCTAGTCTGTAAACGAAGTTAGATTGATGTAATATATTGTAAATTAGTTTGTTAATATTTCTTTATAAACAATGTGGTTGACAGCAGAGGTGTCTGTTACATTACTGTTTCACGCTTTCGCAAATTGATAGACGGGGTGTGACAAGATTTCAAACTCAATCCAAACCTCACCAAAACAATCTAATCACACAATACCACTTCCAACTCAATTCCGAATCAATCCGAACACGAATCCGAACTCAATATCCCATAAATTCACCTCAAATCAGTCAATCTTACCTTCAATTTTGGCTCATAAAATTAAAATCATATGTTTAAACAATACTCCGTTCTTGCAATTAAATCCGAAATCACTACAAAACAGCAAATCAATACAATTAAATCCGTCTAGAACATCAACAGATCATTACGAACAATCCTAGAGTCCAATTAAAATCGATTATCATCATTATGAACTTCAATTGATTGATTATAAGTTCGTTAAGTTTGTAACTAAATTTCGGTCAATTCTAATACAATTAGATCTCGAAACTCAAATCAATTGTGTCTAATTAAGCTCCAAAACACAATCAATTGGACACATAGCTCTAATACCACTTGAGAATCCATGGTTTGATTCAATCCGAATGATCTAGTCTTCGATATGATTGTGTTATGGATCAATTACATTAACTGTGTGTAGTGTGTGTGTTGAGAGAGAATTTGAATAGAGTAACAAGGCTAAATGATGTAAATATGAACTCTGTTAAACTAGAATATTTTACAGGGGTATATATAGGAGACGACTCATTCATTATACATGCATAACGAATGAGTGTTCCATTCACTAAGTCATTCGTTAAACATCCTTAACGAATGACTCTCATACGTTAACTCTCATACATTAACTCTCATTCGTTAAACATCCTTAACAAATGAGACCACAACCATTCGGCCTCATTTGCTACTGTAACACTAGAGAATGAGCCTTGTACATAATTACCAACCTACCCCTATACATTAAAGTACTATCTAATACGTTAAACAAAGACCGAGACGATTAAACGATGCATCAACAAATAATAGTTATCATAGTAGTATACAAACGACGCAATATGAAGCATTATATGGGAGAAAATGTAGATCGCCTCTTTGTTGGGGGAAGTTGGCGACACTCAGGTTACAAGATTTGATTTGATTCAAGAAACGACAGATAAAATTCATAAAATTAAAAACAAACAGAAGGCTGCATGAGACCAACAAAAGAGCTATCCCAATGTTCATAGGAAATCGTTCTCCTTTGAAGTAGGTGCCAAGGTATTCCTTAAAGTATCCCCATGGAAAGGTGATATTCAATTTGGTAAAACCGGTAAGTTAGCTCCAAGATAAATTAGACCTTACGAGGTTATTTCAAAAATTGATCCCGTGGCATATCGACTGAAACTACCTTTGGAATTGATTTCTATTCATGATGTTTTTCATGTATCAAATCTGGAGAAGTGTCTTATAGACGAGGCAGAAATAGTACCACTGGAAGATGTACAGGTAAACAATAAATTAAACTTTGTTGATGAAGTCATGGAAATAGTGGACGGGAAAAATCAAACAGTTACGACATGACAAAATTTCTTTAGTTAAAAAGTTCAGTGAAACTCACAACGAGGGCCTGAATATACATGGGAATTAAAGGAAGAAATCAGAAAGAAATATACACATATGTTTCTTAATAAGGGCGTAGCTGATATATCAAATTTTGGGGATGAAATTTCTTAACTAGGGGAGAACGTGACATTCTTGATGAAAAACGATATACCTTAGTTATTACATAGCGAGTAAACGATTAACCAAACTATACTAATTATGACTTGGATATATCCGGGGGGCATCTATAAGTGATATATGTATAATAGTAACTAACATATCGACATTATATCCCTGGTATATAGAAAACCAGTTAAACGGAAAGACTGCCAGTTAACAGTACGCTATGATATTAAACGCAAACGCTAGTACCAACACAAGCATCGTATCACCCGTCAATCTGAAAAAGGCTTATGAAATAATTATTTGAGATGTTTTAAGCAACTTGTGAAAATATTTTGGATTTTTATAACAAAATGGTACGGTTT
This sequence comes from Bidens hawaiensis, assembly GCF_021521415.1. NCBI lineage: Eukaryota > Viridiplantae > Streptophyta > Magnoliopsida > Asterales > Asteraceae > Bidens > Bidens hawaiensis. Next base: position 734,727 of record NW_027491522.1, read on the forward strand.
CTTTAATTTGCAAAATCGAGCCGAGAAACACTCGTTTTTGCATTGTTTACCATACCCGAACTATTTTTTTAGTCAAAAACCAAACCCGAACTTAAAATGGACTCGAGAATTCTCGTTTATGCACGCAAAATGAGAATGGGAAGAAAAAGATGGGCCTATGTGACACTCCACTAAATCGGTCATACCCATACAAATATTAAACACGAATTACTAACGTTAATTCTCTTTAGATTAAGTTTTGATAATGTTAACCATAACAAGTTTAGTACAATCCTTAACATACAAGATACATTGCATACACATAATTTATTTTTAATTATTTAAATTACTCACAATTTCGGATTTGGTCCGACGAACACAGACGTTGGTGATAATTTTAAATGACCCGAACATATATATGAACGAACTAGGAAGTTTAAAATTTCATGGGTCTTCGAGCGATTAGTTTATTAAAAGCCAATATGTATGTAAATACAAGTACGAAACGCTATACGTTAAGAATACTTGATCTCGCTCCTTCAACTATTGGATAGCTAAACAAACAAACACATCCAGAGTTAAGATATTATTAATAAGCTTATAACCAACATTAAATGTTATTAACAAATTCAATGAGCATTTAACTCCCAAACTAAAACTCACGAAGCATTTCTATACATACATGTATGCACCTTTATATTTTCTTGGAAACTTGAATAAAAATGCACATAATACACTTATGAATACTTGGTCAAGATTTTCAACAGTCAAATCCTTCTTACAATCACTCCATCAAACAAACAACATGCCATCACCCTATTTTCCTCCTCTGCTCTGTCGTATGACACAACCCAATACCCACCCACATCCATTTTCTTTCTTTTACTTAGTCAACACACCATACACTTGTTCACTAAAAACAAATATATATTCTCTAAGAAGTATTAAATATTCATGAAATTATATAACTAGATAGTATATATATCAAAGTCAAAGTAAATAGTGTCTTTACATTATCATTTCAAATCTTTAAACCATCACTATACTTATATGTTTACACACCAAGCTCCATCAATTTCCCTGATATTCGGCCGACTCAAATCTCTATACCATTCCTATGTCATTCTAATTTTCAAACCCACCCTCACCACATAATTGTACTACTAGTAATAAAAATACAATCTCCATATTTCTTCAAGTGTTGGTTTCTTTTAATATGAAACCCTTGTGAATGGTGTAACAATAAACAACCTTTACACTTATCCTCTCACTCAATTATCCTACTCTATTCCCTCCCTGGCCGATTACTCAACAACACACAAATATATATATTTATATATATATATATTACTTTGAAGATATTCAAGGAAACAACAATGGGTTAGGATGCTCTAAGAAGTGCATATAAGCTCAAGAGCTTCTATTTCTCAAAACTACAATCCCAGAACTAAGTGAGCAAAAACCCTTCTAAATCTATCTTTATTTTATGTATATATAAATTATGTTTATGCTGGCTTATCACCCAACAATCTAGATTTGCATACTAAACATATGCATGAAAGTTAATAAATATGGATTTTGACTAAGGATTTGAAAGGATTATGAAGCATGGATTAAAAACATGTTTTAAGGTGAAAACACAAGTTTATGTTAATGGTTAACTTAAACTTACTTAATCATAAAATACATGTTAACAAAGTGTGGTTTAAGATTAGAACGAACTTAAAACACTTAATGTGTTTTTAATTACAGCTTATATTATATAGATTATTGATAAGTTTTATGAACATTTACTGACTAAAGATAGTACGGTGTATGTGTTTTTGTACAGATTGTTGGTCGTTTAGAGTTAGGTCATGAAATTTTTCAGGGGTGTTCTACACATGAAAATATGAGTTCTGTGAATTTTTGGTAATTTTTGGATAATGGATGAATATTTGGTGAATTTAATGCTTGGTTTTGGCCAAAAATGGTGTTTAAAAATAGATAAATAAATTTTAAATATAAGAATTAATTCTGGAAATATTTTTATAAAATTCCCCACTGTTAAAAAGTGATTTGTGAAAAATTTCAAGATCCGAGAGTAAACGGATAATTAATCGTCCTAATTATCAAACTTTTAAAGTTAAAACGTGTAAACCGGTGAAGTTCGCTTAAGCGAGCTGACTGGTGTATAAAAACCCTAAAAATTAACTATTTTCATATAAATGAGTTAAACAAGTAAAAATAAATCATCCGAAAATAATTCGGATGATTTGAGTAATTTTAACCTATTTTAACAGTTTCCGGTACGCCAAAGACGGAAACGGGTCTCGCGGCCAATCGGGACGTCTAAACCGAGCTATAATTTCACCACTTTAATTAAATTATCAGTCAACCACTATTTTCGGGTCGTGTGTGACCAAACTCATTTTTGAAACATAAAAACGAATAACCGTGCTAGGCACGCAAAACGAGAAAAAAACGAATAATAGTAGCTGTGACCTTGTAACTCTAAACGACATCACAATCTGAGTCCGGAGAAGTGTTCCTGGGTTAACCTTGCCCCAGAACGGGTACAGTGCTGGGTTGATAGTGTCCCCAGGTGTACTGATTGATAAGATTAAAGATTATATAAACAATAATTGTATAATAATGATCGTAGGGATCAAATTACAGATTGGACGAGTTAACTGATACTGATTGTTGTTACCTGCTTGCATGTGCTAAGGTGAGTTTTCACGAGCCCCTTTTAATGAACTGTTTTTAATTATATTTTCCCGGGGCGGAAAACATGTCTTATTTAAAGTATTTAAGTACATACCGATCGTATGGAAATACTTGTATATTTATATATATATGGTTTGATGCACAGAATATATATATTGTTTATCATGTGTTATTGTTCTGGGGTAACATAGTTCCCAGGGGTTATTATTGTTCTGGGGTAACTTAGTTCCCAGAGGTTATTATTGTTCTGGGGTAACATAGTTCCTAGAGGTGATTATTGTTCTGGGGTAACATAGTTCCCAGAGGTGATTATTGTTCTGGGGTAACATAGTTCCCAGAGGTTATTATTGTTCTGGGATAACATAGTTCCCAGAGGTTATTATCGTTCTGGGGTAACATAGTTCCCAGAGGTTATTATTGTTCTGGGGTAACATAGTTCCCAGAGATTATTATTGTTCTGGGGTAACGTAGTTCCCAGAGGTTATTATTGTTCTGGGGTAACATAGTTCCCAGAAAGTTAATGGAAATGTTCTGGGGTAACATAGTTCCCAACATGATTATATTGCTAATAAATGATTATTAAAATGATTTGTTAGTGTCTATTTAAATTAGTGAAACTCACCAACTATTCGTAGTTGACCCGTTCTCTCACATGCTTTTCAGGTACAACTAAGATGAAGTGATTGATTATGTGCTAAGTGCTTGATATGTGTAAGATTTGCGTGCTGGATGTTAGGATTCATTATTATAAATCGAATTATGTATCGTATTGTACGATGTGTGAATCACCTAGACGGTAATGAAATACAAGATAATGTAATTTGAAGTATATTAATGCATTCAGTTTTCTTTATAAACAATGTGGTTGATATCAGAGGCGTCTGTAGCATTCCGTTTACGTTTCCGCTGCGGTTACGGGGTGTTACAGAACTTGGTATCAGAGCCATTGGTTATAAAAGAATTAGGATGTCTTTAAAAGATACCTAAAATATAACCAGTAGCTCAAGTATTATAGGATTTGAATATCAACTAATAATTTATAGTGACGAGGTCTGGATGAACTTGGATGGACAAGTGAGTTATTATGGTCCGGAACATAATAACAGACTTGTCCGCACGAGGGAATTCAGGGGAAGTCACAGGGTACATTAATAGGTAAAAATGGCAACATATGTGTAAAGTATATAATATTATTTATACGTGTTAATGTGTATATATATATATACGTGTGCATATCTTGTGGGTACAAGTATTGGGAAATAAGACCCGGATAGGGAGCCGGGGGATGAGATAATAAAAAGTACCGAGGATGCTGAAATTTCTAGAGCATCGGTTGATGATAAGTCGGACTTATCGGGTTATAGTTATGATGGTGCAAAGTCAAATCTCCCGTTTGACATTAACCAGAAATATCTAGTAACCGTCACTCCCAACCAAAAATTGATAAAATCCACACCCTACCAACACCGGTACCGCATATTCTAATAACTCCCTATGTTATCATTACATCCGTTAGATGTTTACACCCATGTATGCTCGAATAGAATGATTACCTATACACAAAGAAGTGGTGGGGTCATTATAGCATAATTGGTTGTTCGTTCGTAGGTGGTATACTGTGTATGCCGGATATACGAATAAACATGGACATTATAACTCCGTGGTATGTAATCGTTTGGTGCTCACGGCGAGCATGTATCGGTTATGCTGACATGCGGAAGTATATGGAAATCCCGTATATTAAATATTAATCTTTGTTGAGAAAGATCTATATGTCAGTTGGTGACAAGGGTTATGAAACATATTTGAACGTTAACCGACGTCAGGTTAAGTCCATATGTTATTATATTTGTGGAACTTATATACTAGATACTAGTATGTGTAATATGTGATAATATTTGGTGTGTATGTGTACCTGCTGTTACGATTGAACTGGTAACGAGTTATATGGTGAGATTAGTATTGATTACTGCGTACGGGATGAGTACGGCAGGATGACATAAAAAGAATAACTCCAATGGTGGAGATTGATATGATTCAGTTGAATGCTCAAAGATAGCAGATGATGATACCGAATGTTGTATCACAGATCACTGCTAGTGTTGATGCAAATGTGATCGCGGAATTATAGATCGAGCAATCACACGAATATGAATATTTAAATTCTTAGTGGTATTACTAAGAGTGATCATGCCCCACCGAATACAATTATGACTACAAGTATTAGTTATAAACTAAACATGAATAGTAGTCGTAATGAATTAGAATCCGGTATGAAGGATATGTTTATTGGTTGTGTTAAGGAAATTATAAAATAATTTACTGATGGGAAAGGGAGGAATAGATTAGCGAGTGGATAGAAAAGGTCGAAATGGTCAAGGATTTTGGTAAGAGCCTAGAACATTGTGTAGTGAAATATGCTACAGATATGTTGGTAGATTATGATGTATCGTGATAGAACACGATGGTACAAAATTATAGTTAGAAAATTTTACTCAGATGTTATGGTCAGAACTTGAAATTCTTGTGCTAGAGCACTTTTATTCGAATAATTAAACTCAGAGATTGAGAACAGAGTTATGGAAAATGGAAATGTTGTGTGCTGATCACTTAGATCACGCTAATCGTTTGAAGGAATTGTCATGTCTGGTAACATGACTAATTACTCCTGAAACTAAGCGAAGTGAACGCTATATCGGGGACTAACTCCATCGATAAGGAGTATAGTCAATCCTGTAAAATATACAACCTTCGGAAGGGTTGTGTCACAAGCCAACATTAATATATTTGACTGTATGGGAAGCGGACTGGAAGGACGTTAGGTGAGACGTCGAGTGTTAAAGAAGAGAAATGATAAAGGTATAGTGCAAGATAGACTTGTGAATAAGTAGGTATGCCCTACAATCCAGAATTATACCAAGGCTAGTTCTGGTGTGAAAACATGAACCGCATAAAGGGTCCCTCCCTAAATGTGGAAAATATGGTTATCGGCAGGAAGAAGAATGTCGAGTGATAGTAGGCCACATGTGTGGTAAAGATAGAAGTAATGCCCTAATTGTAGAACCAATTGGAGCCATGTGAACCGACAACCCCAACCCATTCGAGTACAACCACTCCGAAACCAACAACTTCAATAACAATCCATTCAAAGAAACCAAATTATGCCAAACAGTTGTAATTACTATGAGTGTGGCAGTACAGGACGTTTCAAGAGAAATTGCCCAAAGTTGAACCAAGGTGTCGTTGGAAGATGAAATTCATGACAAGCATCAACCTCTGGTCAAGCAAGGAGCTGAGCTTCTGTGAGTAATTCGAATAAAGCCCGTCATGATTCAAAGCAAAGTTAAGAAGTTTCGACGTAATAATTAACATGGGTTGGCTAACTGAAATCAAGCATGAAAAGAAGATGATTAGAAGCTCTCCTTCGGACGATGAAGCGATTAGACACAGAGAAAAGTGTACGGTATTATGTTACCACTCTAATCTCATCTTGAGATGTTATAATATTTACGACAAGAAGACGTGGTGTATTTGACAAACGCGACTGCCAAAGTATTTAAAAGAATACATATGGAAGATATCCCGATAATACGCGAATTTCCACAAGTTCTCCCAGAAGAACTCCCTGGATTACCGCCAACCCGACAGGTCGAATTCAGAATTGATTTAATGTCTCGGGCTGGCCCTGTTGCTAAAGCACCCTACCGACTTGCACCGTCAGAGATGCAAGAATTATCCAATCAGTTACAAGAATTGTTGGATAAGGTTTTTATACGACCTAGTTAGTCACCATGGGGTGCACCAGTTTTTAATTGGGAAATGAAGGACGGAAGTGTTAGAATATGTGTTGCTTTGGGAGAATTGAATAAAGTGACGATCAAGAATAGGTATTCACTTCTTTGAAGTAGATGATCTGTTTAACCAACTGCAGAGGGCGACTTATTTTTAGAAATTGATCTTAGATGTAGTTATCGCCAAATGAAAAATCCAAGAGGAGGACATTGCAACAACAGCGTTTCGGATTCGCTACGGCCATTATGAATTCTTAGTTATGCCTTTCGGGCTAACAAATGCGCCGGCAGCATTCATGGAACTCATGAACCAAGTCTGTAAACCTTATTTAGACAAATTTATCATAACATTCATTGATGATCATTTGATATATTCGCAACGTAAAGAAGAGCACGAACGACGGTTAAGGAAAATTGTGGAAGTGTTAAATCAAGAGGAGTTGTACGCGAAGTTTTCAAAATATGATTTTTAAATAAAGAAGGCATAATCCCGTGACCTCACCGCCTGAGACAATAGGGATTGTTTTTATTAGAACGGTAAATAAAAGACAAGCTTTCAGCAGATAAACCATAAATTATGTAGTACACCGACCGTAACCCTACCTGAATTAGTAGATAACCCCATTGTATGCTACGGTGAATTCTACCAAGGATTAGGTTGCGTGTTAATTAAGTTATCACTTAGGGAACACAACAACTGAAGGCGCACAATAGGGACTACACAAATCACAACTTGGAGTTAGTAGTCGTAGTATTTTAAGGCGTTATTTTTATGGTATGAAATGCATTATCTTTACTAACCATGAAAGCCATTAACATATCTTCAATCAAATGGAATTGATTTTGAGATAATGTCGAGTTGAATTATTGACTATTGTGATTGAGAAAATCAAATACCACATGCGAAACATAGGTAGTCAAGGAAGAGTTAAAAGTCTAATTATTAGAACATAAAGAATAGAAAAGTTAAAAGTCTTTGGAAGAAATAAGAAAACAATTAGAACAAAGATTGATAAAATTTCAATTACATAGATAAAATCTAAAATGTAAATAGTATAAGTATTAAAAGCCAGAGAAAGTGAATGATATAAGAGAATCACATACTTGAATACTCGATTCATTTGAGTGCCGATACACACATAAAATTGTGAGATTATTGGTGGTCAAGTATGAAATGTTATATTTTCACCTACATCGGTAAGTGTTTATTTATTTATTTTATTTTGTTAATAAAATAGAATATAGAAAACCATCTATACCTCAATTAGAGATATCCCAGTGTAGATGTCAATGGGAGCAATTCTTGATAAATTATATTACAAAGCAAAAAGGATTTAACACGATTTTGGTAATCGTCAACCTTCTGACAAAATTTGCACTTCTTCCGAGTTAAGGAAAAAGATTAAAAATGGAAGAGATGGTTTGGAAGTTGGAACTTACTTGAAGGGTACATGGCTAGGAATGAAATGCCAGTTCTCTAATATCCACCATAGAAATTTAATGTTAGAGGTAAAAGTTATTTTTTTTAAAAGATCGTACCTTGAGATTGCGTTGCCGGATTAGTAAATAATTAAACTTGAACTGAGAAGTGTCGACTCACTAAAAAAAAAAAAAAAAAAAAAATATTAACGCGAATTTGTTCCGTGACTTACAAACTAATAACATAAAGAATTTAACAGTATTCTTGAAGCGTTCCGTAGGTTAAATATGAGAATATATGCACTACATGAAACTCTAAGTATCTCACTTCAAGAGATTCATATTAGTGATAGGTTAAGTATTCGTGGAGAATCGATTGGAGGTTAAGATATAGCAGAACCATAGTAAACTCACGAAGTTGATTGGAACTCGAAACGCGACACAAATATTACTTGGGAGCGTGAGGATCGTATGAAACGAAGGAATCTTCATTTATTTGAAAGCACAACAGTTACCGATCGGAGGATTTGAATTTCGAGAACGAAATTCTTATAACATGGGGAGAATGTGACACTCCACTAAATCGGTCATACCCATACAAATATTAAACACGAATTACTAACGTTAATTCTCTTTAGATTAAGTTTTGATAATGTTAACCATAACAAGTTTAGTACAATCCTTAACATACAAGATACATTGCATACACATAATTTATTTTTAATTATTTAAATTACTCACAATTTCGGATTTGGTCCGACGAACACAGACGTTGGTGATAATTTTAAATGACCCGAACATATATATGAACGAACTAGGAAGTTTAAAATTTCATGGGTCTTCGAGCGATTAGTTTATTAAAAGCCAATATGTATGTAAATACAAGTACGAAACGCTATACGTTAAGAATACTTGATCTCGCTCCTTCAACTATTGGATAGCTAAACAAACAAACACATCCAGAGTTAAGATATTATTAATAAGCTTATAACCAACATTAAATGTTATTAACAAATTCAATGAGCATTTAACTCCCAAACTAAAACTCACGAAGCATTTCTATACATACATGTATGCACCTTTATATTTTCTTGGAAACTTGAATAAAAATGCACATAATACACTTATGAATACTTGGTCAAGATTTTCAACAGTCAAATCCTTCTTACAATCACTCCATCAAACAAACAACATGCCATCACCCTATTTTCCTCCTCTGCTCTGTCGTATGACACAACCCAATACCCACCCACATCCATTTTCTTTCTTTTACTTAGTCAACACACCATACACTTGTTCACTAAAAACAAATATATATTCTCTAAGAAGTATTAAATATTCATGAAATTATATAACTAGATAGTATATATATCAAAGTCAAAGTAAATAGTGTCTTTACATTATCATTTCAAATCTTTAAACCATCACTATACTTATATGTTTACACACCAAGCTCCATCAATTTCCCTGATATTCGGCCGACTCAAATCTCTATACCATTCCTATGTCATTCTAATTTTCAAACCCACCCTCACCACATAATTGTACTACTAGTAATAAAAATACAATCTCCATATTTCTTCAAGTGTTGGTTTCTTTTAATATGAAACCCTTGTGAATGGTGTAACAATAAACAACCTTTACACTTATCCTCTCACTCAATTATCCTACTCTATTCCCTCCGTGGCCGATTACTCAACAACACACAAATATATATATTTATATATATATATATATTACTTTGAAGATATTCAAGGAAACAACAATGGTTTAGGATGCTCTAAGAAGTGCATATAAGCTCAAGAGCTTCTATTTCTCAAAACTACAATCCCAGAACTAAGTGAGCAAAAACCCTTCTAAATCTATCTTTATTTTATGTATATATAAATTATGTTTATGCTGGCTTATCACCCAACAATCTAGATTTGCATACTAAACATATGCATGAAAGTTAATAAATATGGATTTTGACTAAGGATTTGAAAGGATTATGAAGCATGGATTAAAAACATGTTTTAAGGTGAAAACACAAGTTTATGTTAATGGTTAACTTAAACTTACTTAATCATAAAATACATGTTAACAAAGTGTGGTTTAAGATTAGAACGAACTTAAAACACTTAATGTGTTTTTAATTACAGCTTATATTATATAGATTATTGATAAGTTTTATGAACATTTACTGACTAAAGATAGTACGGTGTATGTGTTTTTGTACAGATTGTTGGTCGTTTAGAGTTAGGTCATGAAATTTTTCAGGGGTGTTCTACACATGAAAATATGAGTTCTGTGAATTTTTGGTAATTTTTGGATAAGGGATGAATATTTGGTGAATTTAATGCTTGGTTTTGGCCAAAAATGGTGTTTAAAAATAGATAAATAAATTTTAAATATAAGAATAAATTCTGGAAATATTTTTATAAAATTCCCCACTGTTAAAAAGTGATTTGTGAAAAATTTCAAGATCCGAGAGTAAACGGATAATTAATCGTCCTAATTATCAAACTTTTAAAGTTAAAACGTGTAAACCGGTGAAGTTCGCTTAAGCGAGCTGACTGGTGTATAAAAACCCTAAAAATTAACTATTTTCATATAAATGAGTTAAACAAGTAAAAATAAATCATCCGAAAATAATTCGGATGATTTGAGTAATTTTAACCTATTTTAACAGTTTCCGGTACGCCAAAGACGGAAACGGGGCCCGCGGCCAATCGGGACGTCTAAACCGAGCTATAATTTCACCACTTTAATTAAATTATCAGTCAACCACTATTTTCGGGTCGTGTGTGACCAAACTCATTTTTGAAACATAAAAACGAATAACCGTGCTAGGCACGCAAAACGAGAAAAAAACGAATAATAGTAGCTGTGACCTTGTAACTCTAAACGACATCACAATCTGAGTCCGGAGAAGTGTTCCTGGGTTAACCTTGCCCCAGAACGGGTACAGTGCTGGGTTGATAGTGTCCCCAGGTGTACTGATTGATAAGATTAAAGATTATATAAACAATAATTGTATAATAATGATCGTAGGGATCAAATTACAGATTGGACGAGTTAACTGATACTGATTGTTGTTACCTGCTTGCATGTGCTAAGGTGAGTTTTCACGAGCCCCTTTTAATGAACTGTTTTTAATTATATTTTCCCGGGGCGGAAAACATGTCTTATTTAAAGTATTTAAGTACATACCGATCGTATGGAAATACTTGTATATTTATATATATATGGTTTGATGCACAGAATATATATATTGTTTATCATGTGTTATTGTTCTGGGGTAACATAGTTCCCAGGGGTTATTATTGTTCTGGGGTAACTTAGTTCCCAGAGGTTATTATTGTTCTGGGGTAACATAGTTCCTAGAGGTGATTATTGTTCTGGGGTAACATAGTTCCCAGAGGTGATTATTGTTCTGGGGTAACATAGTTCCCAGAGGTTATTATTGTTCTGGGGTAACATAGTTCCCAGAGGTTATTATCGTTCTGGGGTAACATAGTTCCCAGAGGTTATTATTGTTCTGGGGTAACATAGTTCCCAGAGATTATTATTGTTCTGGGGTAACGTAGTTCCCAGAGGTTATTATTGTTCTGGGGTAACATAGTTCCCAGAAAGTTAATGGAAATGTTCTGGGGTAACATAGTTCCCAACATGATTATATTGCTAATAAATGATTATTAAAATGATTTGTTAGTGTCTATTTAAATTAGTGAAACTCACCAACTATTTGTAGTTGACCCGTTCTCTCACATGCTTTTCAGGTACAACTAAGATGAAGTGATTGATTATGTGCTAAGTGCTTGATATGTGTAAGATTTGCGTGCTGGATGTTAGGATTCATTATTATAAATCGAATTATGTATCGTATTGTACGATGTGTGAATCACCTAGACGGTAATGAAATACAAGATAATGTAATTTGAAGTATATTAATGCATTCAGTTTTCTTTATAAACAATGTGGTTGATATCAGAGGCGTCTGTAGCATTCCGTTTATGTTTCCGCTGCGGTTGCGGGGTGTTACAGCCTATAGGATCCCTTTGGCTGCGATCGGAATAAAGGGGCCCCCTATTTTCTATCCCTTTAAGTGATAAAACTCTATCCTATGGTAAAATATCTTTATACCAACATTTGATCCAGAGTTCTCTAAAACTTTTCTAGGCAAAAACATCAAGGTAAAGCTTGATTTTTAGTGTTTGTAATCATGTTTTAAACAATAAATTATGGTTTGATTAAGAAAAATGATAACTAACTGTGAAAAACCCTTCAAAATAAAACAAAAACGTATTTCTATGCTATAAATGGTTACAAATCTGAATCATGACTTTTCTGATGAAAAACTCATATTAGAAGGTTTAAATCGCGTTTTTACGGATTAAAAACTCGGTTTAGAAACCTAACCGAAACCATATGTTACAAGGCTTGATTATTGATGTTCCATGCTTGGTTTTGTTGTACATGACCTGTAGATATACTAGCTAGCCAACCAGGAACCTGGAAACACAAGGAAAAGGACTTAAACAAATCGAAAAACGCAAACACATTAACCAAAACACTCGTTTAGGGGCTGTTTGAGCCTAGACTATGACGTGCTTATTGTTAGCCCATGAAAATTTGCAGGGACATCATTTGTAAAATGTATGAGTCCCTGTTCAAATTTGAGAAAATTTTGATAATCTGAGAATATTTGGCAATTTTATTACTGTTTATTGAGGTATACTTCTAAAAAGAGCAAAACAGCTAGAAAATTATGATATTTTGTGAAAAACTCAGGTAAACCACTATAAGATCACACATAAATTTTAGGGTCAACAAGAGAACCCTAACTATGATTTATGGATTCTCGTTTCATCGGGTTTTAACGATCGTTTATTGCTCACAAAGGTATTTTAACTAAATATTTAGGTCCTAGAAATTTTACAAGGATTTTGTAAAGTTATTTTAACCATTCAAAAAACTAATCGGAATTTTCAGGTGTCGTTTGATATAAATGGATGACTATCGATTAAAAATAGCGTTTAAAATGAATTTTTATAAATTAATAAATTAGTAAATAGTTTTAGAAATAATTTTTTTATAAAAAACACACTTAATAATTAGCAAGTGTATAAATTTATATAATTTAAAGATAATCAGATAAAGAGTTGTGCTAATTTAAAAGTTAATCAAATATATATTCTGATAAAAACAAGCAACATTCTTATTAACGAACCTGCTGAGATGTCAAAACAACAAGAGTGATCAAATGCCATAGTTTTGGATAGATTTAGTAAAACCAAACCAGTCTGTATAAAACGTAAACGAGCCATATAGCGAATCCATGAATCTAAACTCTGAATTTTCTTTTTAGTTTGAATCATTTTATCAAACAACATGTTTACTCAAGTTTGTGTGATCTTATCTATTTTCGAAACGCTTAAACGACCACCTTGGCCCAACACGTGAAACGTAGAAACTGGGCCAAAACCGATTTTAAACATTAGACATTGTACAATGTCACAGTCTAAGACTACTGACATGTTCTGGACGATGCAGTTATACCCAGACTTGATAAATAACTCAATTTAGTCCGGAGGCTATATTAGTATTAACAATATGGTACCGATTTTAAGAATTGGATTATCAGCAAGACGTACTAGCTGTGGACGCATATAGTACTGATTGTATCGTTATAAGGTGAGTTTCATGACCCCTCTTTTTAAACTGTTTTATGAACACTAGGGTGAAAAGCGTGTTTACATATATCTATCTACCTGAAAACGCATTATGATGTGAATTATCTAACTGCTAACACACGAAAAGACCCCACAAGCACAATGATTAACTCTGAGCTAGTGGCATGTGGATAATACTATTGGTTTGACAAACCCAATTGAGCCAGCATGGATGCTGATACATTAGTACAATTGCACATGACCGTATATATACATACACGCTATGTAGTGTTAGCATAACTATTTGGGGCATGACGTGGGCGGATAAGGGCCACGGGGGATGACGTGGGTAAGGGACGCCACATGGTATAAATTCACTGTCAAGGTTTCACTTGTGGCTTTGTCTAATTGCATAACATTGATGTACAAAATGTGATCTATAAGAACTAAACATAACCTAGACACTCTAGTTTTAAATTTTTAAATCTAGAATTTCCTAATGCTAGACCACTAGACAGGCAAGTGTACTTATCGACTGTAGTAAAGCCTAATGAAGTCCAAGTATCGAACCCACAGAACATTAGCGACACCTAAACTAGACTATGAAAAATAACTTAAATAAATAGATTTTATTGATTTTTATGTTTTTTAAAGGTCTTCGCCTTTCTAACGAATTGGGTAGCACCCCGCCTGGAGTGCACGATATTCGACTATAGTTCGAGATGGCCAGACTAGACCATGAAGAGTGGCTGATAATCCTGTTGTTATTGGCTATAGATCGGATCCTTTAGATAAGTGGCAGGTGTGTCACACATACGTTACTAAGGTGTATAACATTTTCATGTTATCTAAGGTTTCGGCATTTTCATGTCGCTCATGATTGGGATTTTCCCCAAGTTTTATCTAAGGTTTCGGCATTTTCATGTCGCTCGTGTTTGGGGTTGTTCCCAAGTTTTATCTAAGGTTTCGGCATTTTCATGTCGCTCACGTTTGAGATTTTCCCCAGTTTTATCTAAGGTTTAGACATTTCATGTCTCTCGAGTAAAGGCCTTGTCACCAGCATAACGGGTTTACCCTAGTCAAGGCTTTATCACCAGATTTATCTAATTTGATTTTGCTAGGTCAAAGATTGGCCAAGTTGCTAAGTGGAAAAAAGTTAGTTATTTTTAGCTCGAATAGCACAAATTCAGGAAGCATGAGCCATAAAGACTCAACAATCGATGACATCATATGTAAGCTTGTGAAATTTATAAGTATCTACTACAAAGGTACTCCTTTACACCTAACTTTACTAGAAATTCTATTTTCAAGATATGATCTTTGGGCTTAACTGTGACAACTCTCATTTATAGAAGTTTTAAAGATTCATTATCCTTGAGATATTTGATTCTGAAACATGATAAGTTTTTAAGATGTATGTTTCCTGGATATGTTATCCTTAAGATATTTTTCTAAATACGATAAGCTCTAGAGATATGTTTTTTAGATGAACTATCTCTAAAATGTTTTGTTTCGAAACTCAAATCTTAAAAATATTTCTTCGATATATTATGTTTAAGATATTCTAAAGCATGTCAAGATAATCTATCTAGAATGTTACAAATAAAACACGATATAAAGCCAAAAGATTATGTCATTACTAACGAAAGTGCAGGAAATTAAGAACAATGTCAAGGCTTCGTTCTCAATAAAAGGAAGACCCTTCCACCCAGGCATTGTTGGATTGTCAAAGTTCAGGATAACATGGGCTTCGTCTTGAAACTCAAGATCCCTCCACCCATGTTTCCATATTATCCTAAGCATCATTGTTCAAAACACAAAGTAAAATTGTTCAACATACTACCACAAACCGCCACCACAAACACAAATAAACATTCATAAAAAACCGGCTCAGGCCTTGTCTTTATCACCATCATCGCCCAGTTGATCACCTTCATCCACCGCCTTCGCCGCTTCGCTAGCCACCGCCTCGTCAGCCACCTTGTCCACCATGCTCGGCCCCAACTCCTCCACGTTTTCTCCACTCAGCTCCGCCAAGATCTTCTCCCAAGCTGTCATGTCCCAAAAGGGAGTATCCAAGCCAGCATCCTTGGCCTCCTTAACCATCCTGATCCGGGATTGGAATATGGAGATCGTCGCCGACTTCTTAGCCCCCTCTGTGACCTCCTGGATCCTCACCAAGCAATCCGTCTCCTGTTGAACCAGCTCCTTTCTAGCCAGCGCGATCTCCTACTTCGTATCTTTGAGCTCTTTGGTTTTCTTCTCAAGAAGGTTGGTCTTAGAGGTCCCGATCTTCAACAACTCAGCGACGCGGGTATTGGATTTGAAGAGTTACTGGCTCATAGCATCGAACATGGCGGAGAGGTGCTCAAGACCCTATCAAAATAAGAAATCCTCAACATAATTTATTTCCAGGATATGAGGATACAAGGATACGATAAAAGAAAAACACGATACCTGTTGACTCTTGCTCATGGTTTCTTGGAAGTCGATGTCGAGCACAGGGGTGGAGTCGCAGGTTTCTTGGTTCTTCCTCTTCTTTGAGCTTTTGGCATGGCTACTCTCGGGCTTAGGCGGGGAACTGGGACCGGTTTCCTTCTTGACGGTACTGCGGGTTGACACCATGTTGTCAATATCTTCAAGGGCAAAAACTGTAGCGGACTTACCTATGAGAACACATGTTAGCATCCCTAAATTCGTAACCCTTATGACTAATATAAAGTTGTTTCTTACCAGACATATCGGACTCCTCCGAGCGGGATGGATCTTGAAAGCTTGACTGGAAAAGGAAGGTCCTTTCTTCCTCGTCTATGAGATAGAACAAGCTCACCTTTGTTTCTTGTTTGTCTGCCTGGGGGAGCGATCTCGAAGAACTTCAAAGCTGCAAGAAAAAGATAAGAAGACAAAAACATATTAGTCTGATACATTTCAGCATATTATCTCAGGATAGCGTATCCAACTTTTTGTAACCCAAAGATAAGGAAGGCTTCCGGGATCTGGAAGAGAATCCCTTTTGACAAAGAAAAATTGTTTCTTCCACTGATCATTGTTTTGAGTATTCCTCAAAACAAGAGGGGTTCTATCAGACTTGGTCTTAAGAAGATATCGGAAAGAACCATGGCTGTGAAGGTCGTACACAAAAGCCAGTTCTGAAAGGGTAAAATTTAGAGCGTGATCAGTAATCAACCTCTCAAGCACATACAAGGTCCTCCAAACCATGGGCATTGTTTGGATAAAGCTAATGCCGGTTTTCCTAAAGAAATCGGTGGTAAAAGCTGGAAAAGGGTAGGTGAAGCCAATTTTGAACGGCAAAAAAGGAAAGCAAATCCAAGACTTTGACACCATGTCAGATGTAATTGAATGATCAAAAGGTCTGAAGATGGTTCCTGGAGGAAAACATCCTCTGGTCTTTAGGTTTTCAATATCCGTTTTATTGAAGGTACAAACCTCATTAACAGGATTTTTAAGGAGGTTTTGCAAGGCAAAATCCTCGATGCCAGAGGGTTGAAGTTTGATACTCGTGACGCTAGAAGATGAATAATAGAGAGAGCAAGAAGATTACCCGGATAATGATCAGATGAAGGTTTGAATCATTTATCCAAGATAAATATAAGGATAACCAAGGGTTCTGACAGGTTTTGCGGATGATCGACACGTGCGGCTAATCTACGTAATCTTCAAATTTAAATATCAAAAATCAACAACTGTAAACCACTTTTACAGCCACCAATTTTGGGGACAATTGTTAGGCATCAAATTTTCGATATCCTAAACAAGCGATGTATTCAGGATAACTTCAGGATACAGTATCCTCCCAAGCAACATGTATCCTTAATATATTGTCTAACTAACGGTTCAATCGCTTTTATTTGATGTTTACCAGGTCATATAATGTTCACAAGATCTCCTGAAGACTCGGACCACTACTCAACTACTTCAAAGAAAACGTGCTTAATGGAAGCTATGGAAGTTAATGGCTAATTTGAAGTAGTCTAGTATTTCCTGATTTTTAGGAATTATTGTTAGCTGGATTTTTGTATAAATAGAGCTAAACCTTGGATCATTTCACACACAACTCTCACACTAGCTACAACAACATTCTATAACACGATCCAAAGAGAAAAGCTCCAACACTTGCAACCTTTTTCGATTATTAATAAACTGGTGGTGATAGTTTTCACCGCCCGGGGTTTTTTTCTTGTTATCCTTAGGATAACGGGTTTTTCCTCGCAACAAATCCTTGTGTTATAGCATTTCTACGTTCATTTTCATTCAAGCACCATACCTCACTTACTAATTTGGTTACGAAATTGCACTTGTTGATTTTTACCCAAAACACTTAGAGACACATTTCTTTGCCACATGTCCTCTTTCACCACATGAGAAACAGGTTCTCATATCCCCAAACCCTTACATTAAGGAAAACCCATTTTGTTTTCACGATTGTTATTGTAAAACTCTAAATTAGAACACCTAGAGAAATTCTCAAGTGAATACTCTAAATATTACCTGACAGACACATTTCTTTGCCACATGTCCTCTTTCACCACATGAGAAACAGGTTCTCATATCCACAAACCCTTACATTAGGAAAACCCATTTTGTTTTCAAGTTTGTTCTTGTAAAACTCTAAATTAGAACACCTAGAGAATTTTCAAGTTAATCCAATCCAGAAGACTTTATGAATTTAACGGGTTTTAACTTTCACTTGAGTTTTGTTAATCAATTTTGATTTTTCAAACTCCTTCTCAAGTTCATTTAATCTTGATGTCTCTTCAATAAATACACTCTCTACCAGTTCAGGTTTTATCAAGTTCAAGGGAACCATTCGATCATCAAACATTTGATTTATTTCCTTAATCTTAAAAACCCTATCAGTCTTTCCTTTATCATGTTTCAAAGGATTTATGAATTTCATTAAATCCTCATCCAAAATCACTTTATTTTCAAATGATGCATGTTCATACATTTAGATTTAGAACCAAATTTACTTTCAACAAAGTCATGTGGTTCACAAAGAATATCATTTTCAAGTGGAATATTCTCGTCTTTGTGAATCACATTTGGCTCTACAATATATTTTACCAACACACCATGATCAGTTTCATTAAAAACCACATTGCTATGAATTTGAGGTTTTGGAGTTGAATTAGGATTAGCGGCTTTTAATGGTTCACTTATGTTAGATTTCTCCTTTTTAATATCCTTATTCACAGTCACAGGAGGATCTATAGTCAAAGGACTATCAATATCCACTTTCTGTAAGTTTCCAATGTCTAGAATGGATGTATAATCATTATGTAATGGAGGAGGAATCTTAATATATCCTAAACCAGCTTTTTCATTTTTCTGATGAGTATTATTTACTTCAATGATTTCATTCAGCAAAAAAGATGAATCCTAAATTTTCCCAGTTTGCTTTGTAACTCCATCCCCTCATTTTCAAGCTTAGTGATCTTAGTTCTTAATTTCAATATTTCTCGAAACTGGCCATCCATGATAGTTAATTTAACGGACCTCT
Organism: Bidens hawaiensis; assembly: GCF_021521415.1. Taxonomy (NCBI): domain Eukaryota; kingdom Viridiplantae; phylum Streptophyta; class Magnoliopsida; order Asterales; family Asteraceae; genus Bidens; species Bidens hawaiensis. The sequence goes on from NW_027491522.1 coordinate 753,800, forward strand.
CAGCTTTCAAGTCATGATTACTAGCAGACAAAGCCTTGATCTTATCTTTCGATTTTTTACCAAGCTCAACCATTTGTCGGTGGTTATCACAAATGATAGTTAGATCACAAACTAGTTGATCATTGTGGTGATGTAGTGATTCAATTCTATACTTATAATCACCACATATAAGCCGGTCTAGTTGTTGAACTTACCAGTCAGCTTCCTGCTGGATAACACTACTAAATCAGCCACAAAGTCAGCTAAAGCTTGCGATTTAATTGTTGTTCTAGGCTCTTAGACAAAATCATAAGCACTCAACTTAACAGACCACTTAGCCATCCTACTAGACATTTCTTGTTTTCTCAAAACATTTTTAATAGGATCATTAGTTTTTAAAAAAATAGTATGTATCTCAAAATAGTGTCTTAACTTGGTAGAGGCCTTAACTAAAGTTAAAATTAATTTTTCTAAATGAGAATTCCTGGTTTCAGCATCTAGTAGACTTTTACGTACATAGTAGATAGGATGTTGTTGCCCTTCATGATCTTTGACAAGTACAACACTTACATTGTCTCGGGATACCGCCGAATAGAGGAATAATGACTCACCATCTTTCAAAAGCGCACCATGGGTAGAAACAAAGCAAGAAGAACTGCAACAGTTTGTACAACTGGGTGTGTGGGATCTCAAATGGATATTGATGAAATAGAATGTCCCGATGATAAGGGTAAATGGATATTGTTTATTGATGGGGCCTCAAATATCAGGAGGGACATGCTTAGGAATCAATCTGAAATCGCCACAGGGGGACATAATACCCTAGGAAATCAGATGTGATTTCCAAGCCACCAATAATGAAGCTGAGTACGAAGCTTTAATTGTTGGCCTTCAATTATTTAAGGATTTAGAAGTTAAAAGTATTCATGTATTTGTAGATTCACTATTGCTTGTTAACCACTTCAACGGCTCCTATGCTGTTAGAAGTGAAAAACTAACAGAATATCTTCAGATAGTTAAAAATCTGGCAGAGATATTCGATTCCTTTATCATTGAGCATGTACCCAGGGAGGAAAATGTTAAGGCAGATACTTTGGCAAATCTTGGATCTGCTTCCAGGATCCCGACGGAAATAAAAATTTCGATCATACATATCCTGAATCCAGCCACATATATGCCTTCACTCGATGAAAAGGAAATAATAGGAGAAGCTGCCAGGCAAGAACCTCAAGTAAATAAGTAACAGACACTGAAGATGCTGGATCAGGATCCTCAAATTAATTAGGAATCCTAGGTCCAACCTATCAAGAAATATTTGCAACACAACGAGATTCCTAAAGATGAGAATCCTAAAGCCTTTCGTATGAAGGTATCTCGATTCATTATTTTAAACGATATTCTCTATAAGAAATCTCTTGCGGGTCCATACTTGAGATGTCTGGAGGATCCTGAAATGCAAGAAGTCCTAAAAGATATCTATGAAGGCGACTGTGGGAATCACACTGGAGGCTAATCCTTGTTCTCCAAGATCCTTTGGGCCTGTTATTATTGGCCAGCCATGAGGAAGGATGCAATGATATATGCTCAAAAGTGGATGCAATGACTCGGGATCCTTGTCGGGATTCCACACGGGAGCCTCATCTTGATTTCAACTTTTTCCAGGATCCTGAATACTAACGGTTTATTTCGATCTTGGCTTTGACTTATTCTTGTAGGTAACCATTAGTGACTTAGTTAATCATAAATAAAGTAAGTGATGGGTTATAATGGACATTAAATTAGATTAAATTGGAATAGGATTCGGTAATTTTTTACCAAAACAAGAATTATATCAACATGTCAAATAAATTTTATAATCTAAACAAATTTTACTTAAGTTAAAACAAAAATTCACGATACAAAAGTTAATTTGAGGAAATTGGGACTATATACCATTAGTGGTGTTCGTTATTCGACTAGGACTCAGGACTCACTCCAACCCAACTATAAACCTTATTATCTCAGTTGAAAAGGCCCAAACATTAAAAAAAATATAGTGAACATAACAAACTATTATAAAAGTATTAGATCAAAACAAAACTCCGTTAAAAAATATAAAAAATCAATAAAATAGCAAAATGATTAAAAATAAAATATAACTAAACCCATGTAACACGCGGACTAAAAGCTAGTTTATAAATTTTTGAAATTCAAATATTTAAAAGATAAATTCAAAAGTTAAAAGACTTATTCCTCTCTTGGTATGTCATCAATTCAATCAATGCATTGAACAACTAAATTCACCAAATAGGCAAGTCAACTATGTAATCAATACATCATTTTATCACTGATATATCAGTTATCTGTCCCTTGGTAAAATCCCGGTACAAAATACCGGTCATAATTTTGGTCCCGATGTTATAAGCGATATTGATCAATATTTAACCGATATTGAACCAATATATCGTTGATTTTCATATATCAGTTTTTAAATTTTAATTGTCAAATTTAGTGTTTAATGTCAGTGTTTTAAGTCTTAGTCAGTTCCTACTTGCTACAACTATTAGTTTTTTGTAAGTTGCAAAAGATTAATTTGTTAATGGTAGATGAGTATACCGAACGGAACCAATGAAACCCATTTTATAACCGTTGTTAGTTAAATTGCTATATATATATAATATATAATAGGGTTAGCATGAAACCCTTCCCTAACTATTGAACCATTGAAACCCAATTTATAACCATTGATTTATTAGATGAATGGTTGAGATAAATTTGGTTGTGTTGATCCCACATGAATCCACTATCTTTTGATTAAAATAAGAAATAAGTGTATTTATGTAATTTAACATATCAAGGAAAATGTGTTTCTCTCTCCAAAAAGATGTACATGTTGTCATAAAATCATATATTGAGACGCGTGCTACGTTTCTCTCTCCACCTTTATATTAATATCTTCAGAAATTTAACAAATGTAAATCATCAGTAAATGTATAAACGTAAATCGGAATGTAAGATACATGTAATAAATGTAAATATGTTTTCATATTTCACATGCTTTGCACTCCGATGTGTTTTGCATCTTTACATTTTTTACATATTTTACATATGTAAACTAGTGAATTCTTTAAATAAATGAAACAAAAGTAAATCGGAATGTATAAATCGGAATGTAATACATCTAAATCGTTTTCTCTCTCTAGCTTTATATAAACAGAAGCTTTAAATTTGTTACAAATTTTACATCTTCTACATATTTTTACATTAAGCAAAAAATAGACATTCTATATGTTTACATATTTTACATTCTTTATATACAGGCAGGTTTTACATCTTTACACATGTAAACTAGTGAATTATTTTAATAACTTTGCATACTTTACATATTTTACATATATAAACTAGCGAATTCTTTTAATAACACCAGTAAATGTAACAAACATCAATTGAAATGTAAGGAACGTAAATTGCTTTCTCTCTCCACCTTAATATAATCAGGCGTGTTTTATATATGTTATATCTTTTACATCTACTACATATTTTACGTTAAGCAAAAGAACAAGCTTCCAATATGTTTACATATTTTACATTTTTAACATATTTTACAACAACCAACAAATGTAAGAAGTGTAACAGGCCTAGTTCAACTTGTTAAAAAATAATAAAACATGTGATCAAGATGATGAGGAGAATCTAAATATAGATTTGAATCCATGACAAAACAAAGTGTAAAAAGGGGAAAAGGTTAATTATAGAACAATAATAGATCTAGTTTTTTGGTTTTTTGTATGTTTAAAGTATAAAAGCATGAGTTGGTGAAGAATATGAGAGTACAAATCAACATCAGCAATTCTTTTCAACTTTGAACAACTACAACAAAGGATATGGATGTGTGTTAGGTGAGAGTACAAATCAACATCAACAACTTTTTTCAAATTTGAGTTAAATGCCCAACATTCCCTAATAGCATGGTCAATTATTAAAAGGAAGTGGGTGACGTGGACATCTCTTACACCATATATCAAGGTTTCAAAGGTTCACCAATTAGACATTAGTTTCATTCAACATTTTACCTATATATATATATATATATTCAACATTTTACCTATATACACACACATGTATATAGGATTAAATTCATTTAAGAAGTGTTTCTTAGTGTGAGAAGTGCGAGAAGAGATTCTAACTAATCATAAGTTTTCTTTATAATTTCGGATTATTTAATTGTAGAAGTATATTAGTAAAAAGTTTAGGAGTTTCCGTTGTTAATTAATACTAATTAATGTTTTTTTAATGACCAACTAAGTAATGTCGGGTAGACGTGCACAATTCGGGTTCACCTTGAAAACCCGAACCGGTTCGGAACCGGTTTTTTTCACCCCGGGTACAAAATGACACCGGTTCCAGTCAGGAACCGGTTCGGTTCCCGACCCGAACCGATGCCCGGAAATGCAAACTTTTAGGAACCGGGTAGGGTGGAACCGGAACCGGTTTTTACGTAAAAACCGGTTCCACCGGTTTTTTTTTGAAATTTAAACATTATAGTCGTTAGGAACCGGTTCCAACGGCTATAATGTTTAAATTTCAAAAAAAAACCGGTGGAACCGGTTTTTACGTAAAAACCGGTTCCGGTTCCACCCTACCCGGTTCCTAAAAGTTTGCATTTCCGGGCATCGGTTCGGGTCGGGAACCGAACCGGTTCCTGACTGGAACCGGTGTCATTTTGTACCCGGGGTGAAAAAAACCGGTTCCGAACCGGTTCGGGTTTTCAAGGTGAACCCGAATTGTGCACGTCTACCCGACGTTACTTAGTTGGTCATTAAAAAAACATTAATTAGTATTAATTAACAACGGAAACGGTTCCAACGGCTATATAGCCGTTTTTGACCGTTGGAACCGGTTTTTTAACTATAAATAGGTTATCTTCTTTCTATAAATAGCAAGGTTTGTTTGTGTACTTGTTAAACCACTCCCAAAACTATAAAACACACTACAAACCACAATTAACCTTAAACCGACAACAAATGGCAACCAATGATGACGTTGTTATGGTGATCGAAACAACAAGATGCCCCGATGTTTGGGTTCATTACGATTTGTGTCTCATGACCGACTCACATGAGTTGGCACGTTGCAAATATTGCTCGAAGTTTCTTAAAGCAGCGTCCAACTCGACATTACGAAAACATACGAATAAGTATTGTCAAGATGTCTTCTTTTACCACTTTTGAAGACATCTTGTAACATAAGTCTAAAGTATTTTAAATCATCACAAATGTGTTCATTGTCAAGACCTATTTGAACAACCAAGTTGATGATATGTGCAACACATCGGACATGAAAAAAATCCCCGAAACAAGGTGGTGAATATTTAATGATAAATTTTTCAGCCGCCTTAGTATTGTTTGAAGCGTTGTCAAACGAAATCGAAAATATTTTATTTCTCAAGTTGTAAGTCGTTATAACTTCATCTAGTAATTCAAACAATTTTTCGGCGGCATGTGGGAACGGGAAGTTTTCAAAAGCGATGGTGCGTTTCATCAATTGCCATGTCACCGGATCAACCCAATGAGCGGTGACACATATGTATGATTCGGGCAACCCGTGTGGTGCCGACCAAACATCGGTAGTTAAACTAACCATGGCTTCTAAAGAATGAAAAGACTCGATTAACTCTTTTTTAGCACACTCCCACAACCTGATACAATGACGTCTTAAGGTAGTACGACTTACATGTGTGTATCTCGGTTGTAGAGTTTCACGAATCAACGACGTCAACTCCGGGTCATCAAAGTGGTTAAACGGCAAACCTCGTTGAATAACGAACTTTGCCATTCTATCTTGAACTTGAGTCGTGTTGTAACGAAATAATGTACCATCTTTACCCAAGTCAATTTGATCGGTCGCGCCAATCCCTTTCAACGCCTTGCAATATGGCTTCTCGATGTGCTTTCTCAAAGTAGAGTTGGAATCGTGCTTTAATATTGAACCACATAGTTTGCAACGAGCCTTTTGATAACCTTCGTCATCCACAATCAAATCCCAATTCTTCCATATGTCTTAGTTGCGATTATGGTTGACTACCGTAACAACCCTTGGGTCCTCCGTAACAGGAACGGTGGCAACAAAAACACTCTTCCTAGCCTTGTTGTTAGTTTTTTTGATGGGTGCCATAATAATATTTAGTTGGATGGTCGGGTAAAGGAACGGGTTAGCTAAAGGAGTAGTATTGTAGTTTGTTTTTGAGTTTGGTGGTGAAACAAGTAATGGAAACAAGTTATATATAGGTTTGGGCATCAAAAACCGGTTACAATGGCTATATTACCGTTGGAACCGGTTCCAACGGATCTATTGTCTCAAAAACCGGTTCCAACGGCTATATTACCGTTGGAACCGGTTCCAAGGGATCTATTGTCTCAAAAACCGGTTCCAACGGCTATATTACCGTTGGAACCGGTTCCAACGGCTAATTGGTGTCTAAAAAAACCGGTTCCAACGGCTATATTACCGTTGGAACCGGTTCCAACGGCTAGTTTGACTTTTGTTTGACCCTTCAAAAAAAACCCGTCGGAACCGGTTATTCCGGGTACGAACCAAACCGGTTCCAATTAAGAACCGGGTAGGAACCGGGTTGGAACTGGTACTGACATACAAATAGGAGAACCGGGTACGATTTTCGGGTACAAAAATACCCAAACCGGGTATTGTTCCAACCGGGTTAGAACTGGAACCGGTTCGGTTCCACCGGTTAGGTTCCGGAACCGGTTTTTTTTGTGCACGTCTAACGTCGGGTACTTCGTACGCGGCCCCCATTGGCTAAAGGTAGCCCGAGCCGACCACGAGCCCGGACAGATGGAGCCCCTAGCGGTCCACCTATTGAGGGATTCCCCGAATAAAACCCGACCCCCACGCCCGTCAAACGGCACGACAGCGAGGAGCCGGTAAAATCGGGTGAGATCAGGACTCGAACCCTGGCAAGCCAGGGTCATCCCTCATATCTCCCATATAAATTGGTGATAGTGATGTTTGAACCCCCTACCTCTCACTAGTAAAGTGAGTGCTCTACCATTGAGCCACATCCAATTTATATACATTTATATCCATTGAGCCATATCCAATTAATGTTAAGTTACAAATGATTATACATTTATTTTTATTTTTTAATTTGATTTAATCTTCAAACAATTCATAAAACAAAACCATCATACTCATACTATAAAAATTATAAATATATTAACCATCATAAAAACAAATACCTACACAAATCATAATATTAACCTACACATACAAAAACAAGTTCATGTTATCACCTACACATATCACAATATTTATATACATGTACATAACTGTTAGGCCACGGATTTTCGGTATCCTCAGCAAATACTATACTCAGAGCAATTCCAGGATGTGGTATCCTCCAAGGTAACAGGTATCCTAAATATATTATATAACTAACAAATTGTTCCCAGACTTTCCTTGTTTACCAGGTCAAAGACCGTTGATGTGATCTCCCGGAGACTCGCTCTTGCCGTTATTAGATCGTGGCAGAAGGAAACGTGTTAACTAACAAGATTAATGGCTAATTGGACTCATTCCAAAGTTTCCTTAAATATAGGGCATATTGTTAGCTTTATTCTTGTATAACTAGAGCTTACCTTGGATCACAACACACACACTTTTTAGCACTCGAGACTTAGAGTACTCGTTCATTGTAATCACGATCTGATTAAGCTCCACCACTTGTAACCACTTTATTATTAATAAATCGGTGGTGATAGTTTTCACCACCCGGGGTTTTTTTCTTGTTATCCTAAGGATAACAGGGTTTTTCCTCGCAACAAATCTATGTGTTCAAGCAATATTTACAAGCACCTAGTCCTATTTTACTAATTTGGTTGTAAAATCGCACTTGTCAATTTTTAACCAAAATAATTTGGCGCCCACCGTGGGACTACGGTGCTTCAATCCTTGAAATCCGTTTATTTCATTCACCTTCATTCTCTTTACAATGGCCTCACAACCAAAAACCAGTTCAGTCTTTGCTCCGGTGGTCATCGCTCCTTCAAACGTCAACTCAGGACCTCCACCGGTGCCAAAGAAGAACACTCAGCCTAGAGGAGAACTTCCACCATTCGCGGGATCCTCTACACGGGTAGACCCAGTTATTTCTAACAATGACATTTTTGCTTTGATGAAACAGGTCAAAACACACATGGAGCAGCAAGAAAAGACCAACTCAAGGCTATTTAAGGAGATTGAAGGAATTAAAAAGAAGCCAGGGTAGGAGGCTACTCCAATCATGCCTAGGGTTCTTGATTTTGGTTCTCCAAGATCAACCATCCTTCAGAATCACGGATCCTTGGGGACACAATCAACAAGGACTTCGCCTCAGCAGCAATCAGGATACGGAGGAACTTATCTTCCGGTATCCTCGGAATTTCCAAGACCAACTAGGCTAGAATCCACCAACATGCAGCCTCGCTCAACCATGCCAGTTGGCATATTCTCATCAGGATCCCCCATGGTATCCTCTGAAGTGCATGTTGGAGATGACATCCCAATGCAGGCGTCACCTTATCCTGAGGATACCCTCAATGGAGGAACTATCCATCAAGGCTCAGGATACCAGAGACCTAACCATGAACTCGGTAACAGTTTATTTAATGCTAATTTATGCACTAACCGTGGACATGTGCAGGGATAAGGGGATAACCTCCGAGATAGCCAGGGAACTGCAGAAAATGAAGGATATGATGTCCAGTATCCCAGGGATAATACGTCCCATAGCTGAAGTGCCCGCAGGTAGCCAAAAGTTGTGTAGGTTTACTTGGCCTATATGTGACGTGGAGATCCCCAAGAAGTTCCAGACACCCAGCATGAAGCTCTATGACGGCACTACGGATCATGAAGAACACGTAGCTCAGTACAGAGAAATAATGGAGATCAACCCCATCCCCATTGACATCAAAGAAGCTTGCTTATGCAAGGGATTTGGCTCAACATTAACGGGGCCAGCCTCAAATGGTTATTGAGTATTCCTTCCAACACTATTACATCATTTTCTCATTTGATTAATTTGTTCAATAACCAATTTTCTTGTAGTAGATCTTTTGAGAAAATGACAGGTGACTTATATAGAATTGTTCAACGTAATAATGAATCCTTAAGGGATTACATAACCAGCTTTAGCAGGGAAGCTTTGGAGATCCCCAACCTTGACATGACAACTGTTGTCGAGGCCTTCAAGATGGGACTAAGGAAGGATTCTCCTTTCTATGATGACATTGTTATGACTCCATGCAGGAATCTTGTTGAAGTCAAAAACAGGGCATTAAGATATATTTGGCTAGAGGACGACAAGAAAGCTCATGGAAGCTCGATTATCCCGAAGTATGAATATACCAATAGAAAGTCAGACACTCCACAGAAGTACACTAGGCCCAAGCCTTATTCCAAGCAGGATAATCCCAGGATAAATGCTGTGGAAGAAGATGAGGGTGATTAAGAGTATCCTAAAATCTCTGAATATTGTTTTAATATTGATATTAGTGGTGTGATTTGTGCAATGCAAGATCTAGGTGACAAGGCCAGATGGGCTAAGAAAAATGAAAAGCCCGGATCCATCAAATACAAGTCCAAATGGTGTGCATTCCATGAAGACTTCGGCCATCGCACTGAAGATTGCATAGCACTTCGGAAAGAAATAGGATATCTTCTCAGCAAAGGATACCTGAAGGAACTATTTGGAAAAACAAGAACAAGAGTTAGGATCCTATCAAGATACCTGAAAGGGCACCTTCTCCTCCACCCGGAGCTAAGGTTGTATCCTTTATCTTGGGAGGATCCGACATCTGTGGAACCTCATATTCAGCAGCCAAGAAGCGTTCCAGAGAAACAAAGATGGAAAACGGAGAAAGACATCTCCGCACTTCCACTCTGACAACTCAAAGGATCATATCCTTCGACGAGGAGGACCGATGTGATCTTGTGGATCCCAACCATGATGGTTTGGTAATCACTATATGTATAGCTAACTGTTTTGTGCGCACTTCCACTCTGTGAACATTATACAAATGGATGCCTTAAAAAAGATGGATATCCCAAAAATGGAGATTATCCCAAAATCCTCAGTTCTCGTAGGATTCAGCGGCAAGACCAAGAACACTTTGGGAGAAATCAAACTTCCAATATATATTGAAGGAACTAACTCTCTATAAAAATTTTGTGTTAATGACTCATTATCTTGTTGTAATGTGATATTAGGTAGGCCCTGGATCCACAGCATGAAGGCAGTACCCTCAACTTATCATCAATGTGTGAAACTACCAAGTTCTTGGGGAGTCATCAAAATTGAAAATGATCAGCAAGATGCCAAGGAATGTTATGCTTCATCAATGAAGTGGACTACAAAGCCTACTCAAGCATAGAAATTACAAAAACAACCGGGGAAGGTCCTACAAGCAAGAAAGCAGGATGTAAAGGAAGTATCTTTGGATCCTCAGGATACTGAAATCAAAGTATTATTAGGATCAAGTATTCCTGAGGATATTGAGATGGAATTGATATCATTCCTAAAGAAAAGAGCTTCTACCTTCGCCTGGAAACATGAAGATATGACAGGTATTTCTAAGTCTATAATTACTCATAAACTTGGTATAGATAACTCTTTCAGGCCGGTACATCAAAAGTGAAGGAAGTTTGCTCCTGAGAGAAACGCTATCATATAAGAAGAGGTGCAGAAGCTGCTCAAAACCAAGATGATAAGAGAGGTCCAGTATCCCAGATGGTTGGCCAATCTAGTTGTTGTCCAGAAGAAAAATGGAAAATGGAGAGTGTGTGTGGACTTCACAGACCTGAATAAGGCCTGTCCAAAAGACCCATTCCCACTCCCACACATTGACTCAATGGTGGATGCAACTGCTGGCCACGAGCAGCTAACCTTCATGGATGCATCCTCAGGATTTCAACAAATTCAAATGGAGCCTTCAGATCAGGAAGATACAGCCTTCATGACTCCCATAGGTATATATTGTTATACTGCAATGCCTTTTGGACTAAAAAACGCAAGTGCAACATACCAGAGGCTAGTCAACATGATGTTCAAAGACCAGCTGGGAGACACAATGGAAGTTTACATAGACGACATGGTGGTAAAGTCAAGAAAGGCTGAGGATCACCTCAAAGACTTGGCAACAGCATTTAACATTCTGGATGAATACAACATAAAGTTGAATCCAGCCAAGTGTCACTTCGGAGTTAAAGCAGGAAAATTCCTTGGATACATGGTCACCAAAAGAGGAATAGAAGCAAGCCCTGAACAAATCAAGGCCATCCTGGACATCAAGACACCAAGAAATGTCAAAGATGTCCAAAGATTGACCGGAAGAATAGCTGCACTCAATAGGTTCATCTCAAGATCTTCAGAGAAGTGTAAAGATTTCTATGATATCCTGAGGAAGAATCAAAAGTTCGAATGGGGAGAAAAGCAAGAAAGGGCATTGGTATCCTTGAAGGAATACTTATCCTCAGCACCACTCTTGATGAAACCAGTTGATAGTGAACCATTATACTTATACTTAACTGTTTCCAGAAGTGCAATAAGTGCTATCTTAGTCAAAGATCATGAAGGTCAACAGCATCCAATATATTATGTAAGTAAAAGTCTACTAGATGCTGAATCCAGGTATTCTTATCTTGAAAAGTTGATTTTAGCACTTATAATGGCTTCTACTAAATTAAGACATTATTTAGAAACTCATGTTATTCATGTAAAACCTAACTATCCTATTAAAGCTGTTTTGAGAAAACCATAAATGTCAGGTAGGATGGCAAAGTGGGCTGCGAAGCTTAGTGCATACGGTACCTTGTATGAACCAAGGACAGCCATAAAACCTCAGGCACTTGCCGACTTTGTGGCTGATTTTAGCTAGGATATACTTGAGGAAGTAGAAAAGGAAGTTCAACAACTGGAGATTAAGGAGAGTTGGACTTTGCATACCGATGGTGCCTCCAACATAAAAGGAACAGGTCTAGGTATCCTGCTAAAATCACCACAGGAGGACATAATACCTCTATCTATATCTTGTGAATTTCAGACTACTAATAATGAGGCTGAATATGAAACCTTAATAGCTGGTTTGCAATTAGCTAAGGATATGAAGGTCAGGTATCTTCAAGTTTGTGTTGATTCGTTGTTATTAGCTAACCATTTCAATGGCTCTTATGCAGTAAATGCAGAAAACTTAGAAAAATATTTAGAAATAGTTAAGCAATTAGCTATGTGTTTCAAAACATTTGATATAGTACAGGTACCAAGAGAAGAAAACACTGAAGTAGTTGCTTTGGCAAATTTAGCATCAGCTATCAAGATACCTGATGACATCAAGATACCCATCATACATATCTTGACTCCAGCAACAAAAGAGAGCCACGAAGTCTTGGAGACTTTAAAGCCTAAGGATAATCTAGTATCCTGGACCCATCCCATAAAGCGGTATCTTCATGATAACGAGATACCAGAAGGAGAAAACCTAAGAGCTTTCCGAATGAAGGTAACCCAGTTTCTTATCTTAAATGATGTTTTGTATAGAAAATCACTTGCAGGTCCATACTTGAGATGCTTGGAACATAATGAAGCACAAGAAGTTCTCAAAGACATACATGAAAGTGATTGTGGAAACCACACTGGGGGCAGAGCCTTAGTATCCAAGATACTGAGGACATGATACTTCTGGCCAACGATGAAGAAAGACACAATGAATTTCTCCAAGAAGTGTGATGCTTGTCAAAGACACAGCAACATCTTGCATCAACCGGCTGAACCATTATATCCTATCATATCCCCGTGGCCATTTATGAAATGGGGAATGGATATTGTGGGAAAGCTGCCCAAAGCTCCTGGTGGAAAGGTCTTTATGCTGGCAATGACAGATTACTTCTCCAAATGGATCGAAGCTGAGGCATTTGTTCAAGTTAAAGAAAAGGATGTGATCTCATTCATCAAACGCAATATCCAGACAAGATTCGGTATCCCGGCAAAGATTGTCTGTGACAATGGATCACAATTCATCGGTAGTAGAACAACCAACTTTTGTGAAAGTTGGGGAATCAAGGTGGTGACTTCAACTCCAGTACATCCTCAAGCCAATGGTCAAGCAGAGTCAAGTAACAAGATCATCATCAAAAATTTAAAGAAGAAATTGGGATCCAAGAAGGGAAAATGGGCTGAAGAACTACCGTTTGTTCTTTGGGCTGATAGAACCACTTCAAAAAATGCAACGGGACAAACACCTTTCTCTTTGGTGTTTGGGACTGAAGCTGTTATCCCTACAAAGATAGTGATCCCCATAGCAAGAACCAGCATCCAAGATGATACTAAGTCCAACAACCAAAGCCTTACTGAAGACCTAGATACCATTGATGAACTCAAAGATCTCGCCAAGATCAGAATGGCAGTATACCAACAAAGGATAGCCAAGTCCTACAACAAGAATATTCGGATTCGAAGATTCCAAGTAAGAGATATGGTGTTAAGAAAGGCATTTCAGAATACCACTAACCCAGCAGATGGAAAGCTAGCTCCAAAGTGGGAAGGTCCTTACTTGATCGATTCAGAAGCAGGAAAAGGGGCCTACAGGTTAATCACTATGGAAGGTGTTCCTATACTAAGAGCCTGGAACGCTATCCACCTTAAAGCATATTTTTGTTAGTATCCTTGACTGGTATGTTCGTATCCTCAGGATAAAGGTATGTTCCCTCATCTACTTTTATACTTTTGAACTTAATTATCTCTAAATCAAGTTTACTGACTTAAGCATCGGAGGGGTGTTAGCCAGGCTAACACCCACCCCTCATCAAGAGTTTAGTGTTTTGCAGTTATCCTAAGGATATGTTATCTTCACAACAGTCAGAGGCTGATCACCTCACACATGAATAAGATATCCCTGATATCTCCTAAGGTTTAAAGGTCTTCACCTTTCCAACGAACGCCTGGAGCGTACGAATAAGATATCTTGGATATCTTCTAAGGTTTAAAGGTTTTCACCTTTCCAACGAACGCCTGGAGCGCACGATGATTTGGATATAGTTCGAGGCAGGCGGACCAAACCAGCTGATAATCCGTTTGTTGTTGGCTATATACCGAATCCTTAAGATAAGTGGCAGACGTGTCACACATACGGTTTATAACATTTTCATGTTATTTAAGGTTTATAACATTTTCATGTTATCTCAAGTTTTGGCATTTACATGCCCATACGTTTGGGACTTTCCCCAGTATTATCTAAAGCATAGACATTTTCATGTCTCTCAAGTAAAGGTCTAATCGCCAGTGCAAAGGCTTTATCGCTAGTAAATGGGCTTTATCGCCAGGATTATCTAACTTTGTTTTGACAGATCAAAGATCGGAGAATCACTAAATGGAGGGATGTTACAAAGTTGTTTTTGACTCAGCAAAATTCCAGAAACATGATACTTCAAAAGGCTTAACAATTGGGGACATCATATGTAAGCTAACTAGATTTATAAATGATCTCCATGAAGGTATTCCTTACACTTAGTTCTATCACTCAATTTATATATCAAGATATGATCTTTTGGTTTGATTGTGATAACTTACACAAGGAGTAAAATTATATTATCCTTAAGATATTTTATATCAATTCCTAATAAGTCTGTTGATTATGTTTTCTAAAAACATAAAAGTATTTTATGTTCAGGATATATGATCCTCAGGATATTTCAATACAAAGTCTTAAAAGATACTTTTTCTGAAACTATAATTCTCAAAGTACTTAAGAAGCGTGTTTTGAAGATACATTATTCGAAACAGTAACTTATTTCAAAAAATTAAAGACATGTAATATTCCAACTAAAACTTGTAAGTTACTGAACACAATGCTTAAAGCCAAAAGATTATATTATTACTAACCATAAGTGCAGGAAATTAAAAGGGCTACATCCGGGTTTCGTCTTGAAAAGCCAAGATCCCTCCACCCGATTACTGCCATATGTCCAAAAGTCAAGATATCATGGGCTTCGTCTTGGAAAGTCAAGATCCCTCCACCCATGTATCCTAATATCCTAAGCATAATATTGTTCAAAACTGAAAAGTAAATTGTTCAACAACCATTACAACCCAACATTAGGCCAACAAACTCAAACACATAAAAATTGGGCTCAAGCTTTTTCTTTACCGCCATCACTGCCCAATTGATCGGCATCACCAACCGCCTTTATCGCGTCCTTTATCGCCACCTCCACAGCCTGCTCCGCTACCTTCTCCACTCCGCTCGGACCTGCTTACTCCACGATTTCTCCGTTAAGCTCCGCCAGAACTTTCTCTCAAGCAGCCACGCCCTAGAATGAAGTATCCACACAAGCATCTTTTGCCTCCTTAGCCATCCAGACTCGGGATTGAAAGATGGAGATTGTTGCGAACTTCTTGGCTCCCTTGGAAACTTCTTGGATCCTCATCAAAGCGCTAGCCTCGTGGTGGACCAATTCTCTCCTGGCTATTGCGAGTTCTTATTTCAGATCCTCGTTCTCCTTGCTTTTCTTCTCCAAAAGACTGGTCTTAGAGGTGCCGATCTTCATCAACTCAGCAACGCGGGTGTTGGCCTCATGAAGCTCCAAGTTCATGCAGTAAACCGGGAAGAAATAACTCCAAGACCCTGCTAGATTAAAAATGATCAGCACATGATTTTCAGAACACGTTATCTTCAGGATAATAAATGTTCAATATACCTGTTGAGTCTTGTTCATGGCTTCATGAAAATCAATGACGTGCAAGAGAGTAGAATCAGTGGTTTCCTTGGTTCTTCCTCTTTTTAAAACTCTTTGATCGACTGCTTTCCGGACGAGTCAAGAAGCTGGAGACAACCTCCTTTTTGACAGAGCTGCGGGTGGATACTATGTTCTCAATATCATCAAGACCAAAAGCGGCAACGGATTAACCTATTAAATCAAAGGTCAGTATCCATAATTTCCTAACTATTATTGCTAACATGCTATTACTTCTTACCAGACATATCAGATTCCTCTGAGGGAAAAGGCTCTTGAGAAATCGGCTTACAGTGAAAAATCCTCTCTTCCTCGTCTATGAGGTAGAAAGAATTTAGCTTGCTCTCAGTTTCTTTGCTAGGAGGAGCGATTTCAAAGAACTTCAAGGCTGCAATAAGAAAAGATAAAAGCATATCAGTTACAAGAATAACAACATACAGTTTCAAGATAACGTATCCTACTTTTGGTCACCCAAAGGTATGGAAGGTTTTTGGGGTTTGGAAGCGTGTCTCTCCTAACAAAGAAGAATTGCTTCTTCCATTAGTCATTGTTTTAGGTGTTTTTCAAAACGAGTGGGTTTCGACCAGATCTGGTTTTGAGAAGGTATCTTGAGGAACCATGGCTACGAAGGTCATACACGGACGCAAGCTCAGGAAGGGTGAAATCAAGAGCGTGATCAGCGATCAATCTCTCCAGAACGAACAAGGTCCTCCAAACCATGGGCATGGTTTGGGCAAAACTAAGACCAGTTCTGGAAAAGAACTCTGTGGTAAAGGCAGGAAATGGGTACGTAAAGCTGATTTTAAACGGCAAAAACGGAAAACAGATCCAGGTTTTTGAAGCATGGTCAGAAGAAAGGGCAGCGTCAAAAGGTCTAAAAACAGTCCGCGGAGGAAAACAACCTCAAGACTGCAGATTAGTGATATCGGTATCACCAAAAATACATATCTCACTCGCTGGACTAGCAAGGAGGTTTTGTGATACAAAATCTTCGACACCAGACCTATGGAGTTTCGGACTCATGATTTGAGAAGATGAAGATCAAGAGATAAAAGAAAAGATTATATTACCTATGAAGACGGTGGAATGAATTAGGAATATTTATCTCGGATAAATATAGATGTTCAAGAGTCACGAATGATGAACGCGTGTAACCAAGATCGTCCACACATGCAAAAATTCAAAATTTAAAAATTTTACAGTTGTAAACCATATCTACAACTGTTAAATTTGGGGACAATTGTTAGGGCACGGATTTTCGGTATCCTCAGCAAATACTATACTCAGAGCAATTCCAGGATGCAGTATCCTCCAAGGTAACAGGTATCCTGAATATATTATATAACTAACAAATTGTTCCTAGACTTTCCTTGTTTCCCAGGTCAAAGACCGTTGATGTGATCTCCCGGAGACTCGCTCTTGCCGTTATTAGATCGTGGCAACAAAGGAAACGTGTTAACTAACAAGATTAACGACTAATTGGACTCATTCCAAAGTTTCCTTAAATATAGGGCATATTGTTAGCTTTATTCTTGTATAAATAGAGCTTACCTTGGATCACAACACACACACTTTTTAGCACTCGAGACTTAAAGTACCCGTTCATTGTAATCACGATCCGATTAAGCTCCACCACTTGTAACCACTTTATTATTAATAAATCGGTGGTGATAGTTTTCACCACCCGGGGTTTTTTTCTTGTTATCCTAAGGATAACAGGGTTTTTCCTCGCAACAAATCTCTGTGTTCAAGCAATATTTACAAGCACCTAGTCCTATTTTACTAATTTGGTTGTAAAATCGCACTTGTCAAATTTTGACCAAAACAATAACTAGTTCATGTTACCTACACAAATCACAATATTAGCCTACATATACAAATTTACTTCATGTTATAGCCTATCCATTTGTATTTACCTACACATATCAGAATATTAACCTACACAAACGAAACTTGTTCATGATATCACATACAATTAATAGTATTAACCTAAACTTGTAAAATATTCGCAATGTAGGAACACATCATGATTTTTTTATAATTTTAATTATTTTATAATCTATATTTTATGTGTAGGCAAATACAAGTTATCTGTAGATGAATATTATTTATATGTATGTGAAAATAAAATGAACTAGCAAGCTATGTAGGTGAATACGTTATATGTGTAGGTAAATATTAGTTATGTGTCGGTGAAAAATAAAAAAAAACAAAATTAGTGTAGGAGAAAATAAGTTGTGTTGGTAAATACAAGTTACGTTTTGAAAAAAATAAAAATAACTAACAATTTATATAATTGAAGATTAGTTATGTGTAGATTATTATGTTACTTGTGTAGGTGATCAATTTATTACAATTCACCTACATATACATTTTTTTTATATTTAGGTAAAAGATAATTCAAATTTGTAACTTTCTACAAGAATTAATGTGGAGAATATTTTAGGAGTAATTAGAGGAGTTAATGCTTTGAACAAATTAGAGATAATCAATGGTTGAGATCGACTTCTCGCACTTCTCACTATAATATCACTTCTCACATGAACCATCCCCTATATATATAGAACAGCCTCAAATACATTTTATTCTTAACATGAAAACAATGATAACCAATTTGCTGTTATTATTAGGTTTATTTTTATAAATGTTTGTTGTTATTTTTTGTTCGTATTTGCTAATTTTCAATTATGAGACGTTATAAGTATTTGCTTATTTATATTTTGTTGTTATTATTAGATTTTTTTCTTTTGCTGAAATAAGTATTGGCTGGTATATGCTGTTATTATTTTGTTCTTGATTTTGATTCTTTTGTTGTAATTTTTAGGTTTTTTTCTTTGTTATTATAAATAATTGTTTATGTAAATTGGTATTGTAGTTAGTATTGTTTCTTACGTTCTTATTTTTTTATAAATTGGTATTATTTCCTACGTTCTCATGTTAAGACTAAAATGCACATGAACCTTCCCCTATATTAGGGGTGTGTTTTTTAACTGTACCCAAATAACAAACCCGAACCGAAGCGACCCAAGACCCAAATAATCCAACCCGAATTCACCCGAACCGATTAAACTCCTAACCCGAACCCGAGATAAAATATTCGGGTCGGTATTTGGGTTGAAATACCCAGATTCGGGTTGACCCGAATAACCCGAAGTATAATACATCGATGCATGTATCCCTAATTTTATAAGGTAGTTTAGCGGTGAAGTATCACAGTGACCTTATGTATTCTTGTTCGGTTGTTCTCAAGACTTCAATTAATATTGAATCTATCACATCCCAATGTATTAATGACCATAAAGCATGCTAAGAATGTATCTTCAATTCAAAAACTTAAATTGTATAGTATTTAAACCAATGTTTATTTAGCATGTTTCTTCAATCTACAGAATTTTTAACCACAGGCTACAATGCTCCTTCATCCCGTCTAATGCGTTCTTGTATGATAAATTTCATGTTTTGCTAAATAATATATGCTATTGTTGAATATGGCTGTATATTATGATTTTGTAACGGCTTGGAATATGGTTTTTTAATTTAGGATATTGTTAAAGGTGGAATTTTTTTTTAAATTTGTTAAACCCGAATTTACCCGACCCGTATAACCCGAAACCCGAACAAACCGAACTTATTTGGGTCGGTTCTTGGGTCAATTTGTTTTGAGCTCAAACCCGAACAACCCAACCCAAACAACCCGAATAAATAACCCAAAGAACACCCCTACCCTATATATATACATATATCGGGTGAGGTTATACTGAAAGGTAAAGTGTATCTAGGGAATGTAGGAAGAAATCTGGAGCGTTGGATCTAATAATCCAATGGTTGTGGTTCACTTTTGTGTTTTTTCTATGTGTGTTCTATTTTTACACTTGTTTTATAGCACTCTATTGGCATTATCGCCCACTGTGTTATATTAAATTTGAAAACTACTAATCAAATTAACTCCTCCCTTGTTATTTAATCAAATCAGTTATTTTATCACAATTGACATTGAACTCTACGAATAATCATTCCCATCAAAGTTTATCTTCTTCAATGTTCATCCTGAATCATCACCAAAATTTAAAAACACTGTGCTCATTTAGGTTTGAAACAATCGTTTCATTTAGCAAAAAAGGCAGAAATAATACTATCAAATTCTATTTATTCATCTTCTTATTTGAAATAGGACGTAGACGACATGGAATTGTGAGCCGAAAAAGAAAACCAAAAATAGAGAGCCACAAAAATAATACAAGGAATTTCCAGGTTTGTTATCGATATTTCCAAATACCAAAATCATAGTGTTTATTAATATTGTGTGTTTATAATGTATTTTTTTGGTCTAATCTTTATTTGAACAGTCAATTAAGATAAATAAATAAAATAATTGTGGATTTTGTTGATGAATGATATTTTTATTATGTTTTAGTAATCAGTTTTAAGACATCGTGTTTTTGTTCATCCTCATTCAGATGTGTTTTTAGCTGGATAAGGTCATTGTGTCGCGTGTAATTTCAGAAAATCATATGCATTACTTATTTAATATCCAATATTTGTTTAGTGTGTTTAATTATAATCTTTTGGTGATGCAGTTTCCTCAAAAGACAATTTACGAAAAAAATATGGCATTGTAATGGAAGTTACTCAAAATATGTTAGGTGCACAATTAGTTGATGGATCTGTTCATAAGCATGATGAAGAAAATTTAAAGCCCTGTTTTAACAAAAGGCTTATCAATTTTCCTAATCTGGAAGTTTATTTATTATTAGAGAAGACAATGATTGTTGTTAATGGAGAAGATAATTGTTAAACAAATAGAACCCCGGAATCTTAATTACGTAATTAAGATCCGTAATAATAGTACTTTTATTAGCAACCCAATAATTTCTTTAATTAGCATTATAACTTTACACAAAATGCTGTTATGTGTTATATTCAATCCAATTGTCTAGATTTTTTCCTACACTTCTCACACAACTTTTACTTTTTATTCTAATGTTCCTCTCTCTCTCTCTCTCTCTCTCTCTCTCTCTCTCTCTATATATATATATATATATATATATATACACACTGCATGATATTAAAATTACCGATATCGGGATGAGTATTACCGATATCTCACCGCGATAACGGATATCTCAAATATCGGTCCTTGGCCGATATCCGATATTTCCCCGCGTTAACTACATAGCAAGTCAAACTCAAAGAAGGAACTGGTTGAAGCTTTGGATGAAGTTTATAAAGTATGTTTATCCAAATGGGTGAAATATATGGGTTGTGTTGTATGGAGAAATGAGAAGTGAAAGGGATGACTTCTCGCACGTGTTGGTCAATCATAAGAAGCCAAAACTGAAGACAAACGTTCACATTTCAAAACCCAATTTGAAGTGGATTGCACGTCCCCGGTAAATTGGAGCAACCATGGAACTGACTGCCGGGAGAGCAGTCCCTCTAGACACGTTCTCAAACACTTAGCTATAAATAGAAAGCTTATTCAAACTAAGTCTTCACCCCTTTGCTCTACCACATTTACACACACACTTCAAGATTAATCTATTCATTATTCGTATCTAATCAAGCTTCAATTATCTAGATGAGAGATTAAAATGTAGAGCAAAAAAAAGAGCTTTTTCAAAGCTAAATTCCAACCATCTTACTTGAAAATTGAGGAGTCAGCACTAAAGGTTATTCTAGTGTTATAACAAATGAGGATTCATTATTTGGTTGATAATTGAGAAGGGAACACACTATCTTGACATAGTGTTGTTTGGTCGATTGAGGATCGGAGAGAGAACGTAGAGTGAATTAGTTAACGTTCACTTGAACCTCTATAATTCCGATTGTGTCATCTCCAAACCTTAAACTCTTTACTTGTTTGTTTTTGTTTTATAAGTTGTGAAAAGAGTTTTGCAAAGTCATTAGCTCATTAATAACATATTTAAAATCAAAGAAAACTATTCAACCCCCCCCCCCCCCCCGGTGGCAACAAAAAAAAATACACAAATGTAAGTTGGTTGACTAGTTTGACCAATGCAAATCATAATATTCATCAAACAAGTCAAAAGGTGCATGGTGCACACTTGAATGGGTTTATTATGATTCTCAAGGGCGAAATCCATAAGCAATGAGGGTTCAGGGGCAACATCCATGGTAGCATCCGAGGGCATTTTTAATATTTGGATTTGTCATTAAGATTCATTAGAATTTTAGTTTTCTAAAAAAAATTCATTAGAATTTTAATATTCTGACTAGTCACACGTTAATATCCTGTATGTCAAAATTGAGCACGTACATTTTTAATGCAACTATATTTCATTATGGAAACGCAGTTTCAAGCCCTAATCTCCAATCTCCATATATGACACATCGTCTGTTTGGTTAAATCCTCTAATTCAAAAATCATACGAGTTCTTGTCAAAATTAATGAGTTATATCCTATTGAAGTTTCGGGAGAACTACTAGTATATTTCAATAACGAATTTCAGATTATTCAAGTTTTCAATTCCAGATGCCCAAAAGTTTGTTTGCTGGCTGACATAAAAATTCAAATACATAGTTGATTTCTTATTTGCTTTCATGGTATGTTGATAATTCCATACATGTGTTACCAAGACTTATAGAATTTGGTACTGTTAAATTGTCATTTAACACTTGTATAATTTGATAACAACGTAATTATTTAAAAAACATATTATAATTCTTGTAAATTAATTGTTGTCTTATAAGTAAAATAAATAAAAACAAAAAAATAGCAGTAATGAATACATCAAATAAAAAACTAGTTCACATAAGCTTCTTTTATAAAATGTGTTATCGACAACAAAACACACCATCCACCATGTCGAAGGCGACGCCATGTTATTGTGGAGATTGTGTTTAATCATATTCGCATCCACATCATACTTTAGGTCATCGTTTCTACCTAATTTCCAAATCATAGTCACAAGAGATGAAAATAAACAAAACTTTATACGTATTAGATTTATTTCAGTTTTAAAACTTCATTGAAAAGATAAATTAAAATTTAATGTCGGGTCATACAACTTACCTTAGACTAAGTGTAATGAAAGAGAGTTGGCTTAACGAAAAGTGTCACCAAATCACTGACACATATCCAAATGGGGATTAACTAACCAACTCAAAATATAATAAACAAGTATTATGATTGGTTGAAATGAGGTCAGACCCCACAAAGGAGCTTTCTTGGGCGTGAATGGAATGAAGAGAGAGGGGGAGTTGGGTGGTGTAGGCGCCAAAGGATTGTGGTGATGAAGAGAATGATTGAATGTTGAGGTGGAGGTGGAGTGGCACCCGCACAACCTCCATAACACTTAAGGAAGAGAAGAGCAAGCAGCATACCTAAATTGGGTTCGGTACCCGATAGATGTGACACCCGGTAATTTCCCAATCCTATAAACTAAGTAATCAACCTAATAATTAGGTGATTGTGAATATTAGGCGCGCTATATTAGAATCAGCGCGGGCATTTGTTATGTGCGCCCTGCGCGAGCGCGCCATGTTAGTCAGCGCGGGCATGTTATGTGCGCCCTGCGCGAGCGCGCTATGTTAGAATCAGCGCGGGCACGTTATGTGCGCCCTGCGCGAGCGCGCGATGTAAGAACCAGCGTGGGCATATGTTATATGCGCCATGCGCGAATGTTTTGGCTTTATGTTTTCATGTAACTTAACTTTATGTTGTCTAATGGGTTGACCGTCCCGCATGATGCTAAGGCGGGTGCATCCCAAATCGTTTATGCGCGTGCGGAAGGGGAACTAACCTCCCCGCATGGCGGGAACATTGAGAGTTAGTTTGTCTGAAGCTCCAAGATGGAATTGACTTCAACATAACTGATCACTATGTTGAAACACCAAGACCACCTGGAGAATCTACAAATGAAACTCAATGTCCCTGACTGCGAGAAGGTTACGTACCTACCCGCAGCAAAGAAATGTCCTTCACACAGAAAGCTATGCGCACAAAGCTATACGCGCAGAACACATAGCCTAATCTCCGGATATAAGGGATTATTCCCGCCCAAAAAGGAAACAGTTGCGTGTTTCAGAGATTTCTACTTTTTAACTGTACACTGACAAAAGCACCTGAAAAAGCACTCTGTAACATGAAAAGTCAACCGTCAGCCACCCTACTCCCACCAACCACAGACCTGCATGCCCTGTCCAAATCAAATCAGAATCTTTTATCCACTCCTCCACTTTTAAATAAATAATATTAATTTCCATACTTTATCATCATTACACCTAGATATGAAAAGATTACAATCCCCTAAAGCAAGGGATTGAGTTCCCCTAAATCTTGCCTATAAATATGTAACCCAAATTATCACCCAAACACACTTCAAACTTCTCTCTTAAGAACTGCAAACTTGCACTAATCATCTCCCAAGCATCCGTTTGATTTTCAATTCCGTTCCTGTTACTAGGTAAGCCGAGATTATAACCCTGAGATCTACTTTCCGACCCTTATATTCTCCTATTTCTTGATCTTAATATATATACTTGTTATTTAATCGTATTCTAGACCTTCAATTCCGAGGCCAACACCAAGAAAACCCGAATCTCGATTAATCCCTTAACAAGAACCACAGGTGAGTCTCACAGCCCCTATTTTCACTGTTTTCACTATTTTTAAACTGTTTTCGGGACGAGGGACACGTACCTAAATTATGTTTTATCATGATACTCTTACAAGCAATGCAAGCGATTATGTGTTTAAATAATGTTTCATTATGGTATATTTACGAGCAATGCAAACGGTTATCTATGGTTTTCGATGAGAGTGCGATTCGAGTAAGTGATCACTTTACCATTGGAACTCTAAGGATAGGGACTGCTGGTTTGATCAACCCACTCGTAGGGGTCGCACCTCTTTGCATGGACGAGTGCCTAGTATGGTCATGGGGCAGTACTATGGGATTGAGCCCGCTCGTAGGGGTCGCACCTCTTTGCATGGGCGAGCGCCTTGTTTTCCGGCACAACGTCCGCGCGTAACCCGCGGGACGGTATTATTTCGCTCGTAGTGGCAGCGCCACTTACATAGACGAGCACGGTTTTTCAGAAGTGTCCGCGCGTAACCCGCGGGACGGTATTGCTTATTTCGCTCGTAGTGGCAGCGCCACTTACACAGACGAGCACGGTCCCCAGAAATGATTCGCGCGTAGCCCGCGGAACGATTTTATCAGAATATGTTATCAGAACTATGTTTTACTAAGCACGTGTTTTAATGATGCTATCAGAATTATGTTTCAGAATGATTTCTTTTTTTATCAAGACTGTGATGCAATACGAATTATCAAGTTACTAAAACTTGTGAACTCATTCAGTTTATACTGATTCAAATGTTTTACGTGTCTTTCAGGAGATAACTAGGTAGCGCATGGAGTCACACTTAGAGCACCTCACGCTGAACATCTAAAACTAGCTTTTTGGAAGATTTTAGTTCTATCCCTTCGATGTGCGTGGTTGTTCCCGCCGCGCAAGGGGATATGGCGTGGAAATCTTCAACAGTTTTTATACTTGGATGTTTTTATGTAATTTTTAAACAATGTAATGTATTTGTATTAAACATTTCATGCGCAATGAAAATCTTACTTTGAATGTTTGCAATGGCCCGTGCTTAATTATCAATCCCCACTCGCGTGCGCCCGGCTGTTTCCGCCGTTCAGGGCCGGGTGTGACAGATTGGTATCAGAGCACTGGTTATAGCGAATTAGGAAAAGAAGTTTTAACCTAGACTATAACCGTTGGGGAATCGCATGAAATATTTTTCAAAGAAAATATTTTCAAAAGAAACTATACACACACTTAGGAACACGGGTCGCACAGTGTCTAGTGAATAAAGATAAAGAACATTATGTGCTCAGAGTACATGCGCTAAGTTTGATATATTTTCACTCTTTTAAAGCGAGAATGCCTTCAACTAGAGCCAAGGGAATTACCATGACACCCGAGGAACTCGCGGAAATAATCGCGCAAGCGATCGCAACACATGAGGCCAGCAAGGCCGAATCTGGTCAGGGTCGTCAGAACGAGACCCCAGAACCCGAATCAGGAGCCTTGGACAAAGGGTGCTCCTATAAGACATTTATGGCCTGTAGGCCTTGGCCGTTCAAGGGTACCGAAGGGGCCATTGGGCTCTACAACTGGATTGACAAGATGGAGACAGTTCTCTCCATTAGTGGATGTAGTGAGAACCAGAAGGTCCTTTACGCGACCTGCATGTTTCAAGAAGCAGCTTCGTCTTGGTGGAAGCTTCAAGTGAAGACCTTGGGGCGAGAAGTTGCTCTTCACAAGACCTGGGAGGAGCTGAAGGAAATGATGATAAGAAAGTTCTGCTCTCGCGCAGAAATTCAGAGCCTACAACAGGAATTCTGGAACCACACCATGGTAGGAACGGATATCGACGCCTACAACAACCGGTTCAACGAGCTTTGCCAGTTGGTGCCAGACATGGCAAACACGGAGGAAAAGAAGATCGAGAGGTATATCTTTGGGTTACCTCCTGTTGTTAGGGTTCCGCTCAACGCCGCAGCGCCTCCAACCTTTGATGAGGCGGTAGCGCGGGCCATCACCCTTACAAGGGATACGGTCCGTGCGGGTATATTGACTACGCGCGGAAACGAGCAGCGAACCTCTGACTCCAAGAGGAAATGGAACTCTCACCACCGAGGGTCCGACTCCAAGCAGCCACCGTTCAAGAAGCAGGAGAGCGCAAGGGTTTACGCGATCCAAGCTGCGGAGCCATCAAGGAAAGGATACAGCGGGCCTCGCCCATGGTGCAGCAAATGCAAGTATCCCCACGAGGGTGAATGCGCAAGAATCGAATGCGCCAAATGTGGCAGACCAGGGCACAAGACGATGAATTGCCGTATCAGAGAAGCTGGAACGAGCGACAACTGCTACGCATGCGGGAAGCCAGGGCATTTTAGTCGGGATTGCCCGCAAAAGGGAAACCAAGCTCGCGGGAGAGCTTTTGTGATCGGCGCGGGCGAAGCTAAAGAAGAGCCGAATGTGGTAACCGGTACGTTTTTGCTTAACGGCCATTTTGCATCTGTCTTATTTGATACTGGCGCTGACCTAAGTTTTATATCCGCCGAGTTTAAAGACTCCCTAGGCCTAGCAACCAGTAGGCTAGACACACCTTATACTATAGAACTAGCCAATGGTAGGCAGTTATGCGCGAACGAAAGGACTGAACAATGTGTAATAGTCATAGGAGGTCACGGATTCAATATTAACTTATTGCCAATAGACTTGGGAAGTTTTGACATTGTGGTAGGTATGGATTGGTTAGTCGAGAACCACGCGGAAGTTATTTGCCATGAGAAGCAGGTTCGGATTCCACTGTCGAACGGAGAAACCTTGGTAATTCAAGGGGAAAGAAGGGGAGTTGCGACGAAACTGATTTCGTGCCTAAAGGCGCGCAAGTGCCTAAGGAAAGGGTGCTACGCCTTCCTGGCGCATGTAGTAGAGAAGGAAGGAGATGAGCGAAGAATTGAAGACTTACCAGTAGTGCGCGAATTTCCAGAAGTTTTTCCTGAAGATTTGCCCGGATTACCGCCGCCGCGACAAGTCGAATTCCGTATTGATTTAGTTCCAGGAGCTGCGCCAGTAGCTCGAGCGCCTTATCGATTAGCTCCATCTGAGATGCAAGAGCTATCCAATCAGCTACAGGAACTATTGGATAAGGGTTTCATACGCCCAAGCTTCTCACCTTGGGGAGCTCCAGTACTGTTTGTTAAGAAGAAGGATGGTTCGTTCAGAATGTGTATTGACTACAGGGAGCTGAATAAGCTGACAGTCAAGAATCGGTACCCCTTACCGAGGATTGACAACTTATTTGACCAGTTGCAGGGATCCAGTTATTATTCAAAGATAGATCTACGGTCAGGATACCACCAACTTAGGGTCCATGAGGAAGATGTGCCGAAAACAGCCTTCCGAACTAGATACGGCCATTATGAGTTCTTAGTAATGCCTTTCGGGCTAACTAATGCGCCGGCTGTATTCATGGATCTGATGAACCGCGTGTGCAAACCATACTTGGACAAGTTTGTGATTGTGTTTATAGATGATATTCTGATTTACTCTCGGACCAAGGCCGAGCATGAGCAACACCTGAGATTGATTTTGGAATTGTTGAGGAAAGAAAAGTTGTATGCGAAGTTTTCCAAGTGTGAGTTTTGGCTTAGAGAAGTTCACTTTCTCGGTCACGTTGTAAACAAGAAAGGAATACACGTCGATCCTTCCAAGGTCAAGGCCATCGAAAACTGGGAAGCGCCAAAAACCCCAACTGAGGTGAGGCAATTCCTAGGACTAGCTGGCTACTATCGACGCTTCATTGAGAACTTCTCCAAGATAGCTCTACCTCTGACCGCGCTAACTCAGAAAGACAAGAAGTTTGTTTGGGGCGAAAATCAGGAAGCGGCATTTCAAATGTTAATACAGAAGTTATGTAGTGCGCCAATTTTGTCTCTGCCCGAGGGGACGGATGACATCGTCGTTTACTGCGACGCTTCACATCAGGGACTCGGATGTGTCCTTATGCAGCGAGACAAAGTCATAGCGTATGCCTCGCGCCAACTCAAGACCAATGAAAAGAACTACACAACGCATGATCTGGAACTTGGAGCGGTTGTCTTCGCGCTAAAGATTTGGCGCCATTACCTCTATGGTACAAAGTGTAAAATCTTTACGGATCACAAGAGCCTTCAACATATATTTGATCAAAAGGATTTAAACATGAGGCAACGAAGATGGGTGGAGTTGTTGAATGATTATGATTGTGAAATTAAGTACCACCCTGGAAAGGCGAATGTGGTAGCAGACGCGCTAAGTAGGAAGGAGCGAATAAAAACGCTACGAGTCAAGGCTCTAAGGTTGACCATTCGCGCAGATCTCTCTACCCGCATCCGAGACGCTCAGCAAGAAGCCTTGAAACCAGAGTTTGTTAAAAACGAATCCCTTGGGGGTATGATTAAGAGTTTGGAACTTAAAGAGAACGGCAATCTATATTTCGTTAACCGCATATGGGTCCCTCTCAAGGGAGGATTGCGCGAGCAAGTATTAAATGAAGCTCACAAGACGCGGTATTCCGTACATCCTGGCGCAGACAAGATGTACCAAGATGTTAAAGCGCTGTATTGGTGGCCCAATCTTAAAGGCGCCATCGCGACGTATGTCAGTAAGTGCCTGACGTGTTCGAAGGTGAAGGCTGAATACCAGAAGCCGTCGGGGTTACTTCAGCAGCCAGAAATTCCCATGTGGAAGTGGGAACAAATCTCTATGGACTTCATCACCAAACTGCCAAGGACACCTGGGGGTTATGACACGATCTGGGTTATTGTAGATCGGCTAACTAAGTCAGCGCACTTCCTGCCGATCAAGGAAATCGATAAGATGGAAAAGTTAGCCCGATTGTATATTCGAGAAGTAGTTTCAAAACATGGAGTCCCAGTGTCCATCATTTCTGATAGAGATAGTCGGTTCACCTCAAGGTTTTGGAGATCGTTACAAGGGGCTTTAGGTACTCGTCTTGACATGAGTACGGCTTATCATCCCCAAACGGATGGGCAAAGCGAGCGAACAATCCAGACATTGGAAGATATGTTGCGCGCGTGCGCGATCGATTTCGGAGGTAGCTGGGATACTCATCTCCCATTGGTTGAATTTTCTTACAACAACAGTTATCACACAAGCCTCAAGGCTGCGCCGTTTGAAGCTTTGTATGGGCGCAAGTGTAGATCCCCCCTGTGCTGGGCTGAAGTGGGTGACAAGCAAATGACTGGTCCAGAATTGATCCAAGAAACAACAGACAAGATTTTTCAGATACGGGATCGCCTTAAGACAGCGCGCGACAGACAGAAGAGCTACGCAGATGTGCGAAGGAAACCGTTGGAGTTTCAAGTAGGGGATAGAGTACTTTTGAAAGTCTCCCCATGGAAAGGAGTCCCCCGTTTCGGCAAGCGAGGAAAGTTAAATCCGCGCTACATTGGACCATTTGAGATCCTGGAAAGGATCGGTCCGGTTGCTTATAAACTCCGTTTACCCACCGAACTCAGTGGAGTTCATGATACGTTCCATGTATCCAACCTCAAAAAGTGCTTATCTGACGAAACGTTGATTTTGCCGTTGGAAGAGATTCACATCGACAAACAACTGCACTTCGTAGAAGAACCTATAGCAGTAACCGATTGGAAAGAACAAAAGTTACGCAGAAGCAGAATCAAGTTAGTAAACGTTCAATGGAACTCAAGGCGTGGGCCTGAATTCACTTGGGAAAGAGAAGATCAAATACGCAAGAAATACCCACACCTCTTTCAGAGCATGGCTTCTGCCAGCGACGCCTCCTAAATTTCGGGACGAAATTCTCTTAACAGGGGGAAAATGTGACACCCGGTAATTTCCCAATCCTATAAACTAAGTAATCAACCTAATAATTAGGTGATTGTGAATATTAGGCGCGCTATATTAGAATCAGCGCGGGCATTTGTTATGTGCGCCCTGCGCGAGCGCGCCATGTTAGTCAGCGCGGGCATGTTATGTGCGCCCTGCGCGAGCGCGCTATGTTAGAATCAGCGCGGGCACGTTATGTGCGCCCTGCGCGAACGCGCGATGTAAGAACCAGCGTGGGCATATGTTATATGCGCCATGCGCGAATGTTTTGGCTTTATGTTTTCATGTAACTTAACTTTATGTTGTCTAATGGGTTGACCGTCCCGCATGATGCTAAGGCGGGTGCATCCCAAATCGTTTATGCGCGTGCGGAAGGGGAACTAACCTCCCCGCATGGCGGGAACATTGAGAGTTAGTTTGTCTGAAGCTCCAAGATGGAATTGACTTCAACATAACTGATCACTATGTTGAAACACCAAGACCACCTGGAGAATCTACAAATGAAACTCAATGTCCCTGACTGCGAGAAGGTTACGTACCTACCCGCAGCAAAGAAATGTCCTTCACACAGAAAGCTATGCGCACAAAGCTATACGCGCAGAACACATAGCCTAATCTCCGGATATAAGGGATTATTCCCGCCCAAAAAGGAAACAGTTGCGTGTTTCAGAGATTTCTACTTTTTAACTGTACACTGACAAAATCACCTGAAAAAACACTCTGTAACATGAAAAGTCAACCGTCAGCCACCCTACTCCCACCAACCACAGACCTGCATGCCCTGTCCAAATCAAATCAGAATCTTTTATCCACTCCTCCACTTTTAAATAAATAATATTAATTTTCATACTTTATCATCATTACACCTAGATATGAAAAGATTACAATCCCCTAAAGCAAGGGATTGAGTTCCCCTAAATCTTGCCTATAAATATGTAACCCAAATTATCACCCAAACACACTTCAAACTTCTCTCTTAAGAACTGCAAACTTGCACTAATCATCTCCCAAGCATCCGTTTGATTTTCAATTCCGTTCCTGTTACTAGGTAAGCCGAGATTATAACCCTGAGATCTACTTTCCGACCCTTATATTCTCCTATTTCTTGATCTTAATATATATACTTGTTATTTAATCGTATTCTAGACCTTCAATTCCGAGGCCAACACCAAGAAAACCCGAATCTCGATTAATCCCTTAACAAGAACCACAGGTGAGTCTCACAGCCCCTATTTTCACTGTTTTCACTATTTTTAAACTGTTTTCGGGGCGAGGGACACGTACCTAAATTATGTTTTATCATGATACTCTTACAAGCAATGCAAGCGATTATGTGTTTAAATAATGTTTCATTATGGTATATTTACGAGCAATGCAAACGGTTATCTATGGTTTTCGATGAGAGTGCGATTCGAGTAAGTGATCACTTTACCATTGGAACTCTAAGGATAGGGACTGCTGGTTTGATCAACCCACTCGTAGGGGTCGCACCTCTTTGCATGGACGAGTGCCTAGTATGGTCATGGGGCAGTACTATGGGATTGAGCCCGCTCGTAGGGGTCGCACCTCTTTGCATGGGCGAGCGCCTTGTTTTCCGGCACAACGTCCGCGCGTAACCCGCGGGACGGTATTATTTCGCTCGTAGTGGCAGCGCCACTTACATAGACGAGCACGGTTTTTCAGAAGTGTCCGCGCGTAACCCGCGGGACGGTATTGCTTATTTCGCTCGTAGTGGCAGCGCCACTTACACAGACGAGCACGGTCCCCAGAAATGATTCGCGCGTAGCCCGCGGAACGATTTTATCAGAATATGTTATCAGAACTATGTTTTACTAAGCACGTGTTTTAATGATGCTATCAGAATTATGTTTCAGAATGATTTCTTTTTTTATCAAGACTGTGATGCAATACGAATTATCAAGTTACTAAAACTTGTGAACTCACTCAGTTTATACTGATTCAAATGTTTTACGTGTCTTTCAGGAGATAACTAGGTAGCGCATGGAGTCACACTTAGAGCACCTCACGCTGAACATCTAAAACTAGCTTTTTGGAAAATTTTAGTTCTATCCTTTCGATGCGCGTGGTTGTTCCCGCCGCGCAAGGGGATATGGCGTGGAAATCTTCAACAGTTTTTATGCTTGGATGTTTTTATGTAATTTTTAAACAATGTAATGTATTTGTATTAAACATTTCATGCGCAATGAAAATCTTACTTTGAATGTTTGCAATGGCCCGTGCTTAATTATCAATCCCCACTCGCGCGCGCCCGGCTGTTTCCGCCGTTCAGGGCCGGGTGTGACAATAGATAACATAGCCGTTGTCAACCTATATGGCGTTTAGGGTACCTCAAATAATGCACAGCAAAACGAGCGACTTTTGGTCAATATGACTGTTTTTTTGTTTAATTTGACAGTTAAAACTGGGGGTTTTCAAAAAAAAAAATTTTATACCGACTTTAAATACATACCATCTCATTATAATTTATCAAACTCAATTCACACATTCATCTTCTCTACTCACCATACTAAACATTCTCAAATTTTATTTTCCACCAATATGAATTTTACGGGCGCCGGTATCAGGGTGTTCGTTCCTCCAATCGACTCCGATGACGACGTTCTTTCGAACAATAGTAGTTTGGTTTTTTTTCAACAATTATCATGATTAATTATAATATAACTTTATAGACGTTAACAATATCGGAGCACTTCTAATCGTGGGCGCTCAAAACCATATATCCAAAGTTTCGGATATCCAAACTCGGATATCCGGATCTTTCGGATAGTGGATTTCACTATCCAAATCCAAATCCGAAACTTCGGATATCCGAAGGATAATTAATTGGATATCCGAAAGTCAGGAAAAAAGAAAAACCTGTTTAAAAAATAAACTTACAACATCTCAAGAATTCAAGTTTTCCAATCCAACAAACTAACCACAAATCGTTCAAAATACAAACAAATAAGAACACACAATCCATTGTTCAAAATAAGCACAACCCATTATTTCAAACTAAACAATCTTCTTAAACAAACGTCTTGAGAACTAAAAACAACTTATGGTGACGGACAACGGTCTTGTTAGACGAGGGCTGGAGCCTGGAGGTGGCACAGACGACGGTGTCTCGTAGTGGTTGGCTTCTCAGCGGCGGTGTCTCGTGGTGGCCGATGGGAGGCTGGAAAGATTGGAAGAGAGAGCAAAGATGGAGAGTTAGATTATAGAGATTAGAGTAGATGTAGATATGCATAGGCCTGTAAACGAACCGAACGTCCGTGAACTATTCGTGAACCGTTCGGCGGGAAGTTCGTTTATGTTCGTTTATTTAATAAACGAACGAACATGTACAAAAATTTGTGTTCGTTTAATTAAACGAACGAACATGAACACATGTTCCATTCGTTCATTTATGTTCATGAACGTTCGTTTATGTTCGTTTATGTATTAATAGAAAATAATTAAATATTATCTGGATAGGTCATCTGATTAAAGGTTTTATATTTGTTAATTTGTGTTCATTTAAGTGTTTTCATTTAAGTTCGTTTATATTTGTGTTCATTTACATTTGTTCATACATGTTCGTTTATCTTTGTTCAGTGATGTTCGTTTAGATTTTAAACAAACGAACACATATGTCCATTTTTAAATAAACGAACATGAACATAAATATTTGTTCGATTAATTATCCATGTTATTTTAAAGTTAAATGAACGAACACGAACATGCCATTGTTCATGTTCATTTGATTCGTTTACCGGCTTTCATTATTCACATTGATGAATACATCGATCTCAATCTCTAGACTCTGCCGATTTTATTTGTGTTCGTTTGTGTTCGTGAACCGTTCGTGAACACATTAATTTTGTTAATGAACGAACATGAACATAAAATCCCATTCGGTAAGTGTTCGTGAACCATTCGTGAACACATTATTTTCTTAATGAACGAACATAAACAAGGCCTTGTTCGTGTTCGTTTGGTTTATTTACAGCCCTAGTCATATGCAGAAAGAATGGAGACTGGAGAGTAAAGAATGGAGTTAGAAAGCGGCGTGCTATAGTGTTATGTTTACAAAATTAGGGTTTTAGGCTTTTAGCTCATATTATGGTATATAAAATAAAATTAAACAAATATTACTTTTAGCATTTCTAATAGTTCGGATATCCGAACTATCCGAAAAATCTCAAAAAACTACTATTCGAATCCGAATCCGAATTTTCGGATATCCAGGGTTCAGATATCCGAATTTTCGGATTCTGAAATGTCGGATAATTCGGATACAAATAATCGGATAGTTTGAATACCGATTCGGATTCTCCTATCTAGATTCTCTTAACTATTTTTATTGAGATCGAGTGAATGACTAGAATATACAATCTATTTGTAGGAAGGCGCGGTGTTTTAAAAACTATGCTAAATAATATATAATAGAATTATTTTTTTGATTTTCTACTCATTATAAGACAAGAAAAGGCAAACTTAATTATTTTCATTTCTTGTCGGTAAAGTTTAATTTTTAATTTCACAACTGCAATTATCTTTTTTTCAAAGCAATCTAATATAGTATTTCTTTTTTTTTTTAAATTAGAAGTTGTATTAAACGTACCGACTACCAAAAATCTTGACGGATGAAAATGAGAAAATTGCATGAATAAAAGAGTGTTCTATGTATTTAGAAACAATTAGGCCAAAGGCATCTGATATCTTTTTTCACTCATGGTCTTACTAAAATTGTTTTGAGTAGTTTACAATCCAATAGAGTTGGCTATTTCAGTTGCAGAATTAACTGAAATAATAGGTAAGTTTAAAGTGAAAACAGCAATTAACCGGATAAGTATAATTAAAACAAGCATAGATTAACATGAAATTACTGTTTTATTACGACAAATTTATGTTATTTAAGAAATTTGAGCGTAAAACCTCTAAACTCTTTTGGTGTTTTAAAGTTTTTTCTCAATAGATCACCAACCCCATTGATATATGTTGAATATGAAACTTTTAATTAATATTTGATATTTAATGTTAAACCTTTTTGCTATAACTATTCAATAAATTGAAATCTTATAACAAAATGGATTTAATAATCAACTACCCAACTTGGAGGAATATCATATGCCACAAGTTAAAAGGCTTATGAGTGCGCCATTTTATATCACGTTTGAGGCATGTCAACTTTTTTGTCATTTTAATTCTTATGGAAGATCACAAAGAAAGATTGTTTGATCATTTCTTAAAATTGGTATGCGAAAATAGATTATAGCACTTTTGGGTAATAACTAATAACATATCAGTTTAAGGGTGTGCTGATCGAACGCATAAGCAAATCGGTCGGTTCAACTAATTAACGATTGGGTTTTGACAGTTTAGCAGTTTGAGTGACCGTTTAAAACTTGAAACTGACTATAGAAAGGTTAGTTTGGCCTTACATCATCTTCTAATTTTTATAATATACAGTAGGTATATATTTTAATAATTGTATTAATAACTTACCTTCGTCATGTTTTTATAAATTTAATATATACCAACGCATTTATAAATACGAAAGAAAAATGAACGATACAAACAATAAAAAAATGTAATGAGCAAGTATTAGGCTTAATCCGGAGCTATCTTTTATATAATTTATCTTTAGTTTTGCTTTTTTAACAGCTTATATAATAATATTATATAATAGAATTATTATATAATAAAGAGTTTTTAACAACTTATATAATATAATTAGCTTGAGATTCGTGTACTACATGTTTTCCGACAAAAGATATGCAGCGACCCAAAAAGTAGCGCCATGAAACTTTTTTTTTTCTAAAAACCATTGACTCGGACATGCAAATACTGTTACTTACCCGACAAGTTCAACAAGTGTAATATAATGAAAGTAATCTCAATAATGAAACCACAAAGTGTTAGTGGGCTAGGCCCAATAACCAAAACTACATAATTAGGCCAAATATGTTCGCCCAACTTAATGAAAGCCAGCTTATAAAATTTAGGCCATGTTAAACTTATAGATGCAAGAGGAGAAAGTAATGGATTTGAAGAAGAGGAAAGCCGGAGCTTGTGTCGAGGAAATACAACGGAAGGCCCAACAATCTTTCGTCTAGATACGTCTTTTGGCGTAGATTAAGAAAACGTGTCAGATTTTCATTCACATTGGTCTGTTTTCAAATTTTAATACTTTATATTCACAAAATTATAATATGTTTAGTTGGCCAATAAAGAGAGCCGCAAGCTGTTCTTTAGTTACCTATATATATATATATATATATATATATATATATATATATATATATATATGAGAGGGATAATTTGAAAACTTGTTGAGTTTTAAAAACTTTAAAGTTATCGTTCTTAACCACACATTTAATTAAATAGGTTAGATTATGTGGTTGAGATTAAACATAATAAAAAAATTAAGTAAGAGAGAAAATAAAGATGTGCAGTGATTACACTAATATAAACGTTTGTTACACCTATGTAAAGTCGATTCGGTGCGTAAAAAATAGTATAATTTTTCTAAATACATGTAACCTACATATATTAATAGATATTAATAGGCTTATATAATAACCAGTCTTGCTATATGAGTCTTTTGGGTGAAAGTAATTGCAATTATATAAATGATTATTACGCAACTTGCGATAGTTAGTTTCAAATTCTACATCAATACAACCCCATGCTCCTTATTCTTGTGTTAGTAATTTACTCCTGCTTTTATTTCTTTTTGGAATTTTCTTAGAATGCTTCGCATTTGAGCTTTCTATAAATAATTTGATATCGTTAATGAGCACAATGGCTGTCAAGAGCATGCATCTTGGTAAACTTATGCGTTTGAGAGCTAAATAAATTAATAATTATGAATATAAACTTGCATTAGTTTGTGTTTATTCTATCTTTTCAGATTGTTTCTACAGATCTATCAGATCCACTAAATTTACATAAATAAAGATTTGGATAAATATGCATCGTCGTATTACAGGAATGTTGTTCAAATTATGAACTTTCAAATCACATGGTCAAAAAGGCTCACATAACTTACTATTAGATTTGATCATCATTTATGGATTTTTCATTTTTATTTGGTTGGGTGTGTATGTGTGGGAAAATGAATATGGTGTTGTTTGGCGTGACCTTAGACACGAAACCCGTCAAAACGATTTGTTGGGTTCGTCAACTAATCAAACAGGTCAGCAGGTTACGTAGGTTGCGTGTCAGAATACTAAATGGTCTAGGGGCAGAATGATAGTTCATGGTTAAAATATAATGAACATAAGAACATAACAAACTAATATATACGTATTAAATCAAAACAAAATTCCATTGAAAAATAAAACAAATCTTTATAAAAAATGAAATAGTAAATCGATTAAAAGAAGCCTAAACAAACCCTCGTAAACGGGGGGGCTCAAAGCTATTGTGTGTGTGTGTATAGGATTAGGTTAAAATAAAAACCCACTTGAGTTGTGAAAACTCTAGAAACTCATTCTCAACCACATGTTTTTAATTAAAGTGTAAATCTTGTGCTCCACAATTAAAGTTAATAAAAATGTAAATATAAATATAACTTTTTCTCTCTCCTAAAAACATGTATAAAAATTTGTAAAAAATGTTAAAAATATTAAAACAATTTTTTTTAATTTGTTGATGTTTTGTATTAAATGTTACAACATATATTACGTATGTAAAAAAAACAAAAAAAAAATGATGTTACATAAGGTTTTCACAGACTTTCACAACTCAAATGGGTTTTCATTCTATATTTTCCATATATATATATGGGATGGTTCATTGGAGAAATCATAACAGTGCGAGAAATCAATCTGGGACATTGATTTTTTTAATCAATGGTATATAATTATGATTGAAAACTTGCAATAAATAAAAAACAAAATATGGAAGTTTTTTAAGAGAATGGTATTTTGGTCTTAATGTTTAATAAGTAATGTATGCTTTTAATTAATAGCATATACAATTTACCCCAAAAAATTGTGCACGTTATATTTCAATATTTTTTCAATCCCAAATTAGCTAATTCAAGAATATTGATATTTATATTTATAAAACAAAAATTCAAAAATACCATAACGTGTGTAGGATAACATTTTAGGTTTTTGTATGTGTGTATTATATATAACACATTTTCCTTGTAGGATATGTTATATCGTTTGTGGAGGGTATGATTAAATACTATGTAGGATACCTTCGATTAACCGTGTAGGATATATTTTGGTTATTTTGTGATGTGTAGGACTACCGTGTAGGAATTATGTTTATCATGTATGGAAACCTATACAAGTACAAGTGTGTTAGTTTCCACCAACTATGTAAGATTAATGTTTTGTTTAGTGTGGAAACCTATAAAATACAATTGTGTATGTTTTCCTTATATATAACATATTTTCCTTGTAGGAAATACTATATCAGTTGTGTAGGGTATGACCAAATAATGTGTAGGATACCTTCTATTAATCGTGTAGGATATATTTCGATTATTTTGCACTGTGTAGGAATTATTTTTATTGTATTATTTTCCACCAACCGTGTAAGATTAATATTTTGTTGAGTGTGAAAACTTATAAAAATACAACTATGTATTTTGATGGTGTTTGTGTAGTATATTTTTGTGAATGGAATATAATTTAAATTCGTTTGAGTTGGTTATTTCAGGTAGGGTTTTGTGTACTAAAGTCTGAAATTAACTACTTTGTAAAATACGTTATGCTTTGTTTAAATAATATATGGTTAAAGAATCAAATAATGTTGTACATTATTCAGGCATTTGTATAGTCAATATCACATGAAATTGCTAAAAGCAAATTGGACTAATAATCAATACTTTATATTTGGCTAAAATAATATAAAAAAAAAACAAATTAATTAATTAAGATTTGTAACCTATAATTAATTAGTAATAGTTACCAAATAAAAAAGAAAACGACTTACTTTACCAATATACCCTTATAAATAATTAAATATAAAATAAAAAGAAAATTATTGATTGGTTGGAATGACTTCTCGTACTAAGATCACTTCTCACATGAACATAACCCTATATATATACATATAGGGTTAGGTTAGAATAAAAACCCACTTGAGTTGTGAAAACTCTAAAAACTCATTCTCAACCACATGTTTTTAATTAAAGATTATATAGGGTTAGGTTAGAATAAAAACCTACTTGAGTTGTGAAAATTTTAGAAACTCATTCTCAACCACATGTTTTTAATTAAAAATTAAATCTGGTGCACAATTAAAATTAATAAAAAATGTTAAATTTAATTTACACTTTCTCTCTCATAAAAACATAAATAAAAATTACTAAAAAAATGTAAAAAAAAATAGCAAAACATTTTTTTTATGTTTTCGATATTTTGTATTAAATGTTACAACATATATTACATGTAACAAAAAAAACGATTTTACATAGGGTTTTCACAACTCAAGTAAGTTTTCATTTTATACTTTGCCTATATATATATATATATATATATATATATATATATATATATATATATATATATATATATATATATACACGGTTAAATTCATGTGAGAAATGATCTTAGTGTGTTAGAGCATTCTCATCCAACCCCCTATCTCCAAACCAAAAATTACACTAAAACTTACTTTATTTTCTCTCTCCATTTCAATTAAATAATACTTTTTATACCTTTTATCATTATCTTTTCTCTTTCCTTCACTCACAACCACTTTCAAAATATATTAAAAAATTATGGGGGATGAACAGTAACTTTTCAAATATACAGAAAAATCACTACTTTTTCTAAAATATAAAAACTCTTCAGTCACAACACCTTGAATCACTCTCTAAATTATAAAAACACCCCTCACATAATATGAGAGGTTGGATGAGAATGCTCTTAGGTGTGAGAAAAAGCATAACCAATCATATAATTTCTTTTTATTTTCTAATAAATTAAATAGAATGATATGTTAGTAAAAATGTCAAGATTTCTTTTTTTCGTAACTATTTCTAATTAATGGTAAGTTACATTACAAATCAATATATTTTTTATTAAGATGATTTTTATTTTATTTTACCAAGCATATGCACATTCTTTTAATCTTAAATTTCACGTTGAAATTGGTATTTCAACAAAATAACTGATTCTAATGTACGGGATCATAAATTGGTTTCATTTTCTTAATTTAGTTTTAATTATTTATATACCTACACAAATTTTGAACATCCTACACAACCAATATGCATTTGAAGAACCATATTAAAATACACATTCACAAACTTTAAGCAACCTACACAACCAATATGTATTTGGAGAACCATATTAACATATACCTACACAAACTTTTAGCAGCCTACATAACTAAAAATTTATCTACATAGTTTGGTTGTTAAATCCATGTAATTATTAATTTTTTTTCCGTAATAACAATAAAGGATTTTAGAATATTTGTATGACTAGTAGTTGTGTAGGAACAATTGTTTCTTCACTATACTAGTAAGTGTAGGAATTTATCTAGTTTGCGTAGGAAAACATCCATATATAACCGCACATCTACACATATATACTAAAACAAAAGAATTTATCCATACAAAAATAATCAAAACGCACACGGATTAAAAAAAACAAGTAAAAACATTGCTTTTCTACATACAAAATATAAAAATAACCTTTTAAGTATTAAAGTCAATTAAATGAAGAACTAAAATTTATGAAGTTTCCAAAATTGATTCTTTAAACAAAATACAAAACTGAATTTAAGCATTAAAATCATTTACAATAGGAATATTGGTTTTAAATAATCTCAACTATGCCCTATTGGTAGATATCAGTCCCAATTTTGCACTTGCCTGCTAGCAGTCCCAACTATTGGTATATTTGTTTTTAACGGGTCGCGGCTAACGGATGACTAACTCCGTTAGTGATTTGCTAATGTGGCACGCTTAGTTGTCAAAAATTGCTTATATTGTCACACCCCAACCTAAGGCGAAAATGCCGGGGCGTGATCCGATTGCTCACAGCTCGAAGATACTATCATAAATATAAATGACAATATCTAATTAATTATTTTGTTCAAATAATATACAAAATAATCAAATACAACCAATCAATTCAAATAAATAAATACAACAAGTCTAAATCCATGTATGTCTTCATTATAATCCTAAGGTCTTTCTAAATGTCCATCTTTCAACTCAGGCAACCTGCATATGCGTAGAAAATGGAGTTTTGTCAACAAACATGTTAAGTGAGTTTACCACCTAGTTTTGACACCAAAATAATGTTAATGTGATAAATAAGCAAAACGTAATAAATGGGTAATGAAATCAAACCATAAGCAAGTAAGTTGTCGATTAAACCATTGTCAAGCGAATCGGGCGCCGATAAATCAACCATGAGCAAATAAATAGAATAACACCTTTGCCAAGCGAATCAGGCGGTGGTCAATAGAATGAGAACCCTCTCCAATGGGATATGTCAAATGATTGCATACAAAGACAAATAAACACATAACAAATAGATTTGATTAATCACACACAATTACACGTTTGCTATTTCTGATATATATGTATATAGATATGTATGTATAGTATGATATACGAATATGTCCCCAAAACGTTTGTGAAAATTGAGTAAAATAGGGGAATGATAAAACTCACCTTAGATGGAAGTCAAGTGAATATAATTAAGAATAAACGAGTAAACGGATAAGCGATTCGTCCAATACGCGTCAAACGAGATAACCAATCAGAACCTAAAACTTTGTGATATGAAACTATAAATAAAAAAAAACTTAATGCCACTGGAATCAATCAAAACGGATGAGTAGAACTCTAGTTATGTTGAATTAAACGTTTAAGCGGGCTGGTACTGACCAGAATCCAAACAGCGAGTCGGAAGTCGGGTTTTGGTTAGTAGCCTTAAAATTTTGTTACGAGAATAAAAGTCTTCTGGACCGAATGTTGAATCCGACCAGAAGTATGAGAAAACGTTAAGTCAAACTAGTTGACTATTTTGTCCTTTAACGAGTTCTAAACGATTTGACCAGTCAACACCCTTCAACCACCAAAATTTATTGAAGCTTATTGACTAGGGAATATATATGAATGATTTCTATGTTTACAACTTACACGGAAAGTGAAAGAATCAACAGAAACGATGAGTTAAAGGTCCATACGTATGCAAAGTCAACCGGTTATGAACGTATCTTCAACCAATAAGCAAAAATCGAAGAGTTTGAGGAGGGTCAGAGGAGGCTAAGAGTAGTTTTTTATGGTTTAGGGATGATTTGTGGTAGAGAAATAATGATATGTTTATATAGGATACACTAAATCGATCTAAATATGGTAACTTACTCGTTTAAGAACCGAATGGGCGTTTAATGATTAAATCAATGTTATAACCAGTAAATTTCGTTCTTGATCAAGGGTTAATGAGTATGGACATGTATCTAAGATATGTTAGTCTTCTTGGGTCTTAAAACACTCGATTATGTCCTAAAATAAGCGATTTCGAGCCAAAAACGAACTATGGAAACAATAATAAACGAAACGAGCTGTGCAGGTAGCCCATAGCGCCGCGTGGTGGGCCTAGGCCACCCCACCACGTGGTATTCCGGCCAAAAGGAGGAAAATATCATCATTGCCAACTTTAGTCCCTATAGTTTGGATTTAGGTCATTTAACGAACTTTTTATACATAGTTTAAGATTTGAACAACATATAAAGTATAAGGGGCCTAAAGTGAACATTATAAACTTAATTATTTATAAACACTTAATTTTTAATAATAATAAATGTCTAAAAAAGTTTCGTTCGTAAACGAATACGGGTTTGAAAAATCCGAAATGTTACATATATGGCAGCTTACGTGGCTCAGTATAACAATTTTATCTCTCTCTCCCCTACAATTCACCCACCACCACCACCAAACCCTAGCCCTTTTCAGAAACTCGATTGCTTCTTTTCTTCTTCTTCCTCGATCGCCTTCCTCATTATTTTCGTCTTGAAGAAGTCGACATCATAATCATCCCCCCAAAGACACCGACTGATTCTCCTTCCTCTTCTCCTTCTTCTTCTTCTTATTCGGTGAACACCACAAGCAACCAATACTCCATCGTACCAGTGACACGTTTCTCGACGAATTAAACGAACCGGATCTAGAATTTGATTTCGATTTACCAGTTGATTAATATTTAGGTTTCGAATCTCGATTTCCGTCGGAATATTCGGTGGATTTCTTCATATGCAAGTTGCGTTCGTTTCGATCTCCGTCGGTGTAGGGTGGCGAATTTTCCGGTAATTTCTTCTTATGTAATCGAGGGAGGTGGCAGAGGGTGGGACGGAGGTTGCAGG
The DNA here is from genome assembly GCF_021521415.1 of Bidens hawaiensis. NCBI lineage: Eukaryota > Viridiplantae > Streptophyta > Magnoliopsida > Asterales > Asteraceae > Bidens > Bidens hawaiensis. The sequence continues at coordinate 797,270 of NW_027491522.1, forward strand.
TGGCGGTGGCGGCGGGCGGCAAAGGTGGTTAACGGAGGTTGCAGGTGCTGGCGTAGAAGAAAGCTTGGAGGAGAGGCGTTTGTAGCACGGAAGATCTATTGTAGCGGCGATGGTGGAGGCAGTGACGGATCTTGAGCATCCCGTATGGATGGGCCGAAAGTCACGAGACCCAAATTTTCGTTTCTTACTTCTAAGTTCGAGTCAGCAGTCCAGTTCGGGTCAGGTTAAACAATAGTTCCAAACCCTAACCTACTAAATTGAAAAAAAAAATACAAAATGGTGAAATGCGAATTGCCGAACCTGGACTCTACTTGCTTATGTTGACTGCTTTGAGTAATCGATTTCACATCAACACCAGTCAGTCCGAACGTCAGGCCTCAACAAACACCGGTAGCGCCTAATCAATCAATTAATCGATCTCACACCCAAACTATTTCACTAATTCACCTGCTTGTTTCTTAGCTTCTATTCCGAATTATGTGCCGAACCTCATAAGTCAGTAAGTCGCACACTCACAGTGCACGATACTACGTTTGTTGTTGTGTTCGAACATCAACTAGGTGGTAGGGTTAGTTTTAGGCTTAATGTTCGGTTTTTTCGGTTTAAAATTTATTTGGGCTTGGGCTTGGTCTTATGGAGCTTTATTTCTTAGCCTTTTTTTCTTTCTTTTCGTTTATCGGGTTTAGAATAACTTTATTTTTTAAAAAGATTCAAGTTTGGCCCGGACGCAAATAATATGGATGGGCCAGGCTCAAATAACCTGGATTGGCCGAACTAAATATATGTATATATGTTTTTCATTTTTTTCGAGAAAAATATACCATCGAACGAAAAACGTGATGGGGCCGTGGCCCGCTTTGGCCTATTTAAGAGATATAAGGTGATGCTCCAGCTTATGTTGTTGGGGGTTGCCACCTAAACTGCCACAAAGCAATTTTTTGACAACTAGGCGTGCCACATCAGCAAATCATTAACGGAGTTAGTCATCCGTTAGTCGCGGCCCGTTAAAAACAAATATACCAATAGTTGGGACTGCTAGCAGGCAAGTGCAAAATTGGGACTGATATTTACCAATAAGGTATAGTTGGGATTATTTAAAACCCATATTCCTTTAAAATAAAGAACTCAAATTTACAATATTGCCATTTTTAATAATGGCCACAGATCAAATATAATCAATGGTCCAAATTTATTTCTCACACTTCTCGTATAAGATGACTTCTCCACTAAACCATCCCCTATATATATATATATATATATATATATTATTAAATTAGCATTTTATCGTTTAAAAAATCAAAAACTGATATTATTTAAATCATTTACGCTCTTACTTTAAATTTTACAAAAATTAATATAAAATACTTAACACTTTATCGATCCCAAATCCTTTATAAAACCATGCTTATCGTGCCTAGTTCGCTTATTTCGATTAGATATTTATTTGGTTCATACTTTAAAATTAAGATAAGTTGTCGAGAGTTCTCATGTGACCAACCAACTCACTTAAATCATCTACTCGTTACCGCTCTTTATTTCATGTGAGTTTACATACTCATTTTTCATCTTTTATATACATTGGGGGTAGCATGTATACCTTGTTTGCATTACTTATGTTTTAAGCATCTATTCAAACATAATTCAATTTATGTTTATGGGTGATGATTGCATGACCTATAACTATGCTCTATTTGCTTAAGTGTTTATTTTATGTTTGATGGTCGGTATCTCATCCTCGTCTATCCTCATCTAGTATGATCATACATTTAACCAAGTACGTTGATTTTGTATCAACGGGAACGGGTCCACATCTATTTAGTTGTTTATATTTTCATAAGAATTGAATGCACACTATTTACGTATGATTGTGATATACCTACCTATATATTTATATAAAACTAAACTTGTGTATTCTCACCAACATTCGTGTTGACAAACTCTATTTTTATACATGCTACGAGTACAAGTAGTTGATATTGTTCAAGAATGAAGACATTAGTTTCACCTTAAGATATTTACTCAAAAATATAAGCGTATTAATTGTAATTGATTTTATTTATTGTGATTGTGTACTTGTTCTAATATAAATTAATTAAATAATAATCATCACTTTAATTAGTATCTTTTGAGCCACTGTCCGGTTAACACGTTACGCCCAGGCATGTTCCGCCGCTTTTGGTTGGGGTGTGACAAAAACCCTTCTAAACAATGTTTTTCTTTTTCTTTTTTTTTTCCTTTTTTGCAAAAACAATGTTTTTGGTTGTTAAATTTTATAGAAAAACAATTAGGACGAAAAAATCTTAAAAAATCATATCAAACTGGGGATGACACTTATTGCCACGATTTGAAACACAATTGGAAATTAACACAAAAAAAAATGATTTTGAGTCAACTAACACGACCCATTTAAAAAAACAGGTTGGTGCGTGTTGACATGTAAACATGTTTAAATATTAAGAAACAAACCTTTTATAATCTTTATTATTTATGTTTTTTACCGTTTTCATTTTTATGAAGAAGCACTTTTAATATTCAATTCATTTAGAAGATTTTTAATAATTTTTTAAAAACATTTCATATTATTCCTTAACTGTACCAGTGACTTTAAGGATGGTGGGAGTGGTTATAATATTAAAAAATAAACCTTTTATAATTTTTTTATATTTATGATTTTTTCCATTTTCCATTCTATATATAGATAAATATCAATTCTTTGTGCCACGAAGAAGCATTTTGTTTGAAAAGATTGCAAATATATTGTTCTTATATGCATTGATAAAAAGGATTTTATATTTTTATCATCAGCCAACTTTTTGTTCATATATTGTCCTGGCTGTTGCATCTTGCATCAGCCAACTTTTTGCCCTTTTTTTCTTTTGCCATTTTTTTTTGTTATTGAAATTATATTTGGTAATAATTATTCTTATATGCATTGATAAAAGGGATTTTACATTTTTATTATCAGTGTATCATTGTTATAATTTTAAATTTACTTATTAAGTTATTTTTAATATATTTCTTATGCTTACTAGTATGATTTAGTTTCAATACTGTCGATACGGATCGAATTTGCGTTGTTTCAAAGCGTCAACAAGCAGATTTTGTTATGTAATTATTTTTTGGTTTAGTTTCGGTACTGTAACCCAGTACCAAATGAATTTGTGTCGGTTTGCCACCACAACGCGCGTTTTTTTTTAATGTGTAAATTTGTCGTATTTAAGCATTGACGATTTTTTTTTGTTGATTACACCATCAGCCCAGCGCAACACGCCGGGAGTATTACCTAGTTTGTATGAAGATGCACTTTTAATATTCAATTCATTTAGAAGATTTTTAATATTTTTTAAAAAAACTTTTCATATTATTCATTTACTGTACCAAGTGACTCCAACACCGTGTTCTCGAGTTCATTAAAGAAAGAAATGGAAAGAAATGAGGGATGAAAAAAATATGTTGTGTTCCTGAGTTTAATTTAAGAAAGAAAAAAGAAGGAAAATTTAAAATTGGTGTTCGTGAGTTTCATTAAAAGAAAGAAATGGATGGGAGAGAAAATGATGAGTAAAATAAGAGAATTTGTATCTTTCTAAATTGGAAAGATTTGAAAGGAAAGAAAATTGAAGAGAAAGATGAGATGTCAAAAGAAAATATAAGAAGAGAACTTTATTTTCCTTACTTTTCTTTTCATAAATGAATCCAGGAACACAGTGTAAGGATGGTGAGAGTGGTCACCGTGGCCCTAAGACTATGTTATATGGACCGTAAATCATCAAATTTTTCATAGTGTCACGTCAACATCACATCACACATACTTTATTCTACTCTCTTTCACAATATTAACTAATCAAGGAATTACTCTTCAAGTAACTAATTCACCAGTATCCTTCATTTTCAAATAAAATAATACTATTAATATACGTAAAATAAAAACTAGAATTTAATATAACTATAAATAATACTACATAAAAAATTTACCAACTAATTAAATTGAAAAAAATGATTTATAACTAATATATATATATATATATATATATATATATATATAAACATAAAATTGAAAAAATAAATAAATTTGTGTACTCGTCATCATCGGGTAGTTTGAAAAACGTAAATATATTTAATCAAATTTACCAGTCCAAACACGCGTCAAAGTCATTTACAAGACCGAAATATATTTTTTTTCAGAAAAAAAATTTGTTTTGTTAAAATTTAAACCTAGATGTTCAGATTAATTTTTTATACAAATCTATGCATTTGGGGTTTTTTTTTTAAAATTAGCATATACCAATTATTAACTAAAGATTATTTAATATACAAAATTATTTAAAAAAGGAAAAGGTATGAGGATAGGTGGAAAGTGTAACATTTCGGATTTTTCGAAACCGCATTCGTTTAAGTTTAACCCGACTCGGGAACATTTTAGACCTTTAATATTAATAAAAATCAAATAATTATAAGTAAATAAGTTTTCTAGTGTTCACTTTAGGCCCTTGTATTCCAATCAATGTTCAAAACCAAATTATATTAAAACTAGTTCAATTATCAAAGTATAGGGACTAAACTTGTAAAAAATGAAACTTTTCTTCCTCATCCCCGGAGCGCCGCTCGGGCAGACCCCCCACCCCGTCGCGTGCCGCCTTGAACTCCCTGCACATATCGTTTATGCTCTGGTTCATTTTCTAGCTCGTTTAAGGTATTAAATCGTTTATTTTAGAGATGTTTGAGTGAATTAAGGTCCAAGTAAACATCATACAACTAAAATACCATTCCTAATTCGTTTTCCCTTGTCCAAGATCAGATCTTTATGAATAAATCATTGATTCTTTCCTTAAATCGTATATTCTTACCTAAACGGGCCAAAAGCCCATAGTTAGTTCGTTTTATATTTTCCTATATAAACAAGACATAACCATTTGTTGTAAACTTTAATCTAACCCTAAAGAACATCCCATAGCCATCACCTACCTCTGTTCATCCTCCAACTCTTCGGTTTTTGCATCTTCGTTAAAGATTCAAGACTTGTTCGTTGACTTTGCTTGCTTTAGGATCTTTGATTTCCGTTTCTCGTCAATCCTTTCACTTTTCGGGTAAGTTGTAAACTTTAGAATCGTTCATACCCCTTCCCTAGTCAATAGACTTCAATCAATTTCTGTGATTGAAGGGTGTTGACTGGTCAATTGCTTCAAAACCCGATTAAGGGTAAAATAGTCAACAAGTTTGACTTATCATTTTCTCATACTTCTGAACGGATTCAACGTTCGATCTAGAAGACTTTTATTCTCGTAACGTAATTTTAAGGCTACTTCCCAAAACCCGACTATCGAATCGCTGTTCGGATTCTGGTCAGTACCAGCTCGCTTAAACATTAAAATCAACATAACTAGAGTTCTACCCCTCCGTTTGGATTGATTCCAGCAGTAGTAAGTTCGTTTTTATTTATAGTTTCATATCACAGAGTTTCAGATTCTGATCATTAATCTCGTTGGACGCGTATTGGACAACTCGCTTAAATCATTAATTCGTTTGTCGAATTTATTAATCATTTGCTTTCCGTCTAAGGCGAGTTCTATCATTCCCCTATTTTACTCGATTTTCATAAACGTTTTGGGGACATATGCGTATATAATACTCTATATACATACATATCTATATATACATACATATCAAAATAGCAAATGTGTAAGTGTGTGTGATTAATCAAATCTACTTGTTATGTGCTTATGTGTTATTGTATTGATTCGCTTGACATATCCCCTTGGAGAGGGTTCTCATTCTCATTGACCATTGCTCGATTCGCTTGGCAACAGTCTTATTCTCATTATTTGCTCATAGTTGATTTACCGGCCCGATTCGCTTGGCATTGGTTTAATCGACAACTTACTTGCTTATGGTTTGATTTCATTGCCGCACTTATTACGTTTTCCTTATTTATCATATTAACATTATTTTGGTGTCAAAACTTGCTGGTAAACTCACTCAACATGTTTGTTGACAAAACTCCATTTTCTACGCATATGCAAGTTGCTTGTATTGAAGATTGACGTTGGACACGTAGACAAGACCTTAGGATATAATCAAGATAATCGTAATATGAACTCATATTTGTGTATTTGAATTGTTTTGTATATTTGGATAATGTGCGTAATATTTGTAAATAATTAATTAGATATTGTCACATTTTATATATAATAGTATCCTCGAGCTGTGAACAATCAGATCACGCCCCGACGTTTCTGCCTTAGGTTGGGGTATGATAGAAAGGTCGGGGGAATTCAACCCTTCCCCCCAAACCCTTGTCAATTTACAAACCCCAAATAGAGGTGGAGGGAGGATTGTTCCTCTATTAACCAATATTATAGGATATCAATCGGTGGATTGGTATCCATACCTCACAACCTAACCATCTCTAATTCTCTCTCTCTCTCTCTCTCTCTCTCTCTCTCTCTCTCTCTCTCTCTCTCTCTTCTTCATGTTGTGTAGGTTCCCAGCCGGATCTACACGGAATATCTCGTTCTACGTAGGTGCGGAATCCCTACGTAAGACGATACGAGCGTAGAAGACGATACACGTTAACACAATCAAACACACGTTACAATAAACAAAGACACGTTGTATTGCAACTGGAAACACGTGATTCACTGATCACCGATTACAAAAACTCTGAACAACTCATAAACTGATTCATCTAATTCAGCCGTAACCTAGCCGTATATAACAGACGACAACTTCGCCTAACATGTTTAGGCGAAGTTGTCACTAACTTCGCTTGTTCCATAAGTTCGCCTATATAAGCGAACTTGTGAGCTAACTTCGCTTAATACAAAATACAAATCCAAATAACTCGATTACAGACACTAGACACTGAACTACTGACATCATGTACCAACAGACTCCCCCTTGGCAGTAGCTTCATATCTCTATCTTCAAACACGTGTCTTGTAATCCCAAAAATCTTGTATCTTTCATCTTCAAGCATGAACGCCTTCTCATACACAAACCGAAACAACTCTTTGATACTTCTTTGCTTCTTCTTTCCAAGCAGGAATATAAAATATCTTTTTCTCGTTCAGCACCTGCAGATCAGCTTGAGACAGATTCACTAGATGCATAGGATCATAAACTCTCATCAGCTCTTGTTCATCTTCATCCTCCATTACTGCTTCAGCTGTTTCACAATCCACATACCACCACTTCAGATCTTTGAGCACATCCTTGGGCATTTGTTTCATCGGCACTTCTTTTAAACACCGGATCAGCTTATACTTCATGATCTTCCAAGGCTTGTCATCTGCTCTCATTCCTCTGTCTTTGTCTTCAACAAGCTTTCCTTTCTGTGGTTTCAACAGCTCGATATGCTTTCCTTCCAGACTATCTTCCCAATGACCCTAGCCATGTTATCATCACTCCTGTTTATCAACCCCAACATGGCTAAGTCCTTCACTTCACACTCAGGCAACGTATTCAACGATCTCAATAGCCTCTTGAAATACTGAACCCCATCATACCTTTTAATCACAAAAAGCCTCAACTGCTCATCATATAACCAGCATATAATCCCCTTTTTCGATTCAGCATAACCCCTGATGTTGTAACTTTTCTTGAACATAGTAGGGACCGCCGGTTTCTTAGTCTTTACGAACCACTGAGCGTAGCCTTCTTTCCATCTTGGCTGCTCCTCCCATTCCGTCTCATCGCTTCCCATATCTTGACCCATATCTGCCTTATCAACTTCCGGAATCTCGTGCTCAACGTTCTCCTTCTTCAATCTCACTATCAATGACAATCTCAGCCCCTATCTTCTCTATCTCCTCCATCGGTAACACATCCTCATCACCTATAACATCATCTAACACCTCCTCAGCATCCACAACCCCCACATCATCACCCCCTGAACCGCCAGCTGCACTCTTTGACTCCCCCAGAGATGTGGAAGTCCCAAGAGCTTGTTCAGTTCTTGGCAACTCTCCACCTGCACCTTTCGATGCATTGGGATCATCGTCTCGATCATTACGCTTCTTCGTCCTCAGCTCATCACCCTTACAGCCCGTCTCCCCCTGAGATGCCAAGAACTGTTTCAAGGCATCAATTATTTTACCATGTGTAACATCCTAAAAAATTTTAATGATGAATAAAGGAAGTTATGTTTAGTGATTTCGCGTAATTAATTAATATCGGGTAGGGAGCGGGTCTTGGACGTGGATTAATTGAGATGGGTTAAATGAGAATGGGATTTCAGGGATATAAATACCCCCAAAATCCCAAAATATCTTCATTTTCACCAAACTCCCTAACACCCCAAACACACACACACACACACACACCACACGCATACCGCCGCCGGCCGGCCGAGCCAAGGGAAGAGTCGGGCAGGTCCGAGAGAGAGCGATTAGTGTACTAGCAAGTAAACGAGATCCAAACAAGCCCAAAAAGGTATGATTCTTGATCTTTGAAGTTTAAAGATCCAAGCTTTTTTAGTGTATAAGCGACCGAAAATGGTCGGGAAGCGTAGTGGGTGATATTGAACCATAGCAAGGGTGTTAAAATCGCTCAAAATGCTGGAAAGAAACCGAACAGCGGCTGTCTGGGCAACTTCGCCTGCATCTGGGCAACTTCGTCTTAAAAGCGATGAATTTCACCTGCAAGCTAAGTTCGCCTGATGAACTTCGCCTGCAAGCTAAGTTCGCCTGATGACAACTTCGCCTGAGGCCAAGTTCGCCTGATGACAACTTCGCCTAAAGCCAAGTTCGCCTGATGACAACTTCGCCTAAAGCCAAGTTCGCCTGATGACAACTTCGCCTAAAGCTAAGTTCGCCTAAGGTTTAACTTCGCCTAAAGCTAAGTTCGCCTAAGGTTTAACTTCGCCTAAAGCCAAGTTCGATTAGGAAGTAAACTAAAAATCTAATGAAAAATGTGTTAAGACAGTTAATGGAAATAAAATTTTTCCAAGCTGACCTGGCAGCTCGACCCCAGCCAGGGGCTCTGCCCCTTGGACCCTGCTAGGGGCTGCCGCCTCTAGACCCTGCTGCTAGGGGCGCTGCCCCCGGACCCCCGTTCGTTGTGGGTCATATAAAGATAGACATACATTATGAGAAGTGATAGTTAATTGATACGTATACTTGTTATACAGTCAGCCGTGCACAACTGAAGAAAGGAATTACGATTAACGGTGAACGTAACCGTGTTCAGGTGAGTTTCTAGCCCCATTCCTTGTTATGTTTTCGGGGCTGTGTGCATACTTGATGTGTTGTTAATACATTTATCCTAAGTGATAAGTGTATGCCCTATGTGATATATGTGTTATGTAAGAATGATTGCTTGATGGTACGTGAACGATCTTCGGATATTGCACGTACTGTCAGGTTGTAATGCTATGTATAAGGTAAGTATAATATGAATGCTTATGCGTATGAACGTGATAGAGATAATAAAAGAAGGAAATAATGATGTATGGTCGTATGGTTACGAAAAGGGGTACCGAGCCCTAATAATACTCGAGGTATGATGTATGGTTGTATGGTTACGAAAAGGGTACCGAGCCCTAAAAATACTCGGGGTATAATGTATGGAACGAAGAGGGAATCGAACCCTACTAATATTCGAAAACTAGGGACCAGACCCTTATAATATCTGTGATGTTAGGGACCAGACCCTTATAATATCTGTGATGTTAGGGAATCGAACCCTTCTAATATTCGAAACTAGGGACCAGACCCTTATAATATCTGTGATGGTAGGGACCAGACCCTTATAATATCTGTGATGTTAGGGAATCGAACCCTTCTAATATTCGAAAACTAGGGACCAGACCCTTATAATATCTGTGAGGTTATAGGGCGAAAGGCTCTTTAAAACGTATGATTATGTATGTAAAGAAAGTATGAAGGTAAAAATGAAAGTAAAAGCACTTAAGTGTGTATGAAAGAAAGTTAAGAGGTTAAGTATGAAGTGTAAAGAATGTATTGTATGATTATGTGATTAACTAGAACTCACTCAGCGTAGCTGACTTTTAGTATGCACGCAGGTGAGTAGGATGAGACAGCTGGCTTGAGCGGGGACACATGGCAGAAGAATAAGAGCCTGGCATCTGAAGACTTACGATGTTTTAATTTTAATGTTTTAATGTGAAAGACAAAGGACGTTTTGAGACAAGTTATGAAATATTGTAATGCTTTATGAAAGTTTTATATTCCGTGTAAATGTTTTAATTAACTCTGATATTTAGAACTGTGTTTATGAGTAAATCCAACACGAAAGTAGGGTTACCGGTAACGGGGCCTTACAAGTTGGTATCAGAGCAAAGTTCGAGAGATTTAAGCATCCTACATGCTTAGACTCGAACAGAGTATGGGATATAAGTAAGAAATGAAAGAAGATGCCAGTCCAAGAATGCCATGTGTCGCTCAAGCAAGATCAGTAAAGGTAAATTGTATGATTAAATGATATATGTTAATGAGAAAGAAAATATATGTGAACAAAAGGGATAGGAATAATTGATTGTTGATTTGACTAATTGCTTAAGTAGAATCAGCACAAATAGACTCATAAAGGGAAGTGTATAGGACACGGAAAGCAATGTGATCAGCTAGTCACAGCTGGCCACTGTTATTACCTGTTAGCCTTGCTATCCTTGTACTAAATAGTTCCTTGAATGATGATGTCTGTGTTTTCCCTTTTAGAATACAGTGGCTGGAGCTGGAGACATTGTTGGAGCCGGAGGTCGCACTGGACGACGCGGCAGGCCTCGTCGTGTCCAGCAACCTTCGGTTGAGACCGCTTCCAACACTGAAGCTGAAGGAAGCGCAGCGGGAAGGAACCCGGAAAACAATGAAGGAGTTCAACTGGATCCTGCAATTCAAGCAGCTATTGTTCAAGCTGTAGCCACTGCTGTGAAAAATATTACCCCGGGAAGGTCTGCTGGAAGCCGTGAAAGAACTGTTGAAGGGGCGGGTGGTAATGGTAGGAAGGATGACGAGAAGGAAAGGGGTGACTCAAGTGAGGTAAGGTCTGTGAAAGATGATGATAGGAAGAAGGGCCGAGGCGGTTGCAACTATAAGTCCTTCAAAGGTTGTGACCCGCCTAAGCTGACTGGTTTAGGAGACGCAATCGCTACTCTTCAGTGGATAACCGCCATGGATAAGGTTATCCGCATTAGCGAGTGCCGTCCCGATCAAGCTGTAGGTTATGCTACTCAATCATTCGAGGATGAGGCTATGTATTGGTGGGAGAGTGTGGAGCAGAGGAAGACCCGAGAAGAGATCAAGGAGATGAGGTGGGACGATCTGAAGGAGTTAGTAATGAAGAAGTTCTGTGCTGACGCCGAGGTTGAAAGGGCGGAGATGAAGTTCCTAAACTTGAAAGCTGGGACGATGACACATCGTGAGTACACTACAGAGTTCAATCGAATGTCTAGGTTGGTACCCGATATGGTCAGCACTGAGGCTAAGAGAATCAAGTGTTATGTGAGGGGATTACCACAGAGAGTCCGCATGTTAGTCAGGACAAGTAAACCTGCTACTTTCGATTCTGCTGTCGAACTCGCAGAGATGGTCTATGCAGACCTGGCTGCGGATGATGTGGTGGTGGGAGACGAGAAGAAAGAGAAGAAATGGGCCGCTCCTGCTAAACGACCCGGTACTCAGTTATGGAACCCCAAAGATAAGAAGCAGAGAGTGTGGGAGAAGAGATCGTGTAAGACCTGCGGAAAGATGCATGGTGGTGAGTGCAAGTGGGGTAAAAGTTCTGGTGTTTGTCTCAAATGTGGAAAGGCTCACGGTGGGGAATGCCGGATGGGGTCTAATGTGTGTTATAAGTGTGGGAAGGTAGGGCATTATGCCAATGAGTGCAGTGCAAAGCCAGCATGTTACAAATGTGGCAAGACAGGCCACATGGCGAGAGAGTGCACAGATGGTGAAGCTGGAGGTAGTGGAAGGAAGGATGCCGATCAAGCTAGGCCAAGAACTAGAGCCTACATGCTGACCCAAGAACAAGCCAAGCAGATTCTGGATGTCGTCACAGGTACGTTTCTAGTGAACGGTGTTTCCGCTTCTGTATTATTTGATTCGGGCGCAAACAAAAGTTTCGTAGCCACACCATTTAGTAAACTAGCTAAAATGAAATGTTGCCGAGTGTCTGAAACTTTTGTAGTAGAAACCGCCAGTGACACTTCGGTTAAAATAACAAAAATGGTTAAGAACTGTAAGATAGAATTGGAAGGACATGAGTTCCCGGTTACCTTGTACATTATGACCTTGGGAGGGTTCGATGTGGTTTTGGGTATGGATTGGTTGTCTGAGTTTGAGGCTCAGATAGTATGTAAGAGTAGGATGATAAGGTTAAAGTCATTGGATGGTAGTGCGGTAACGGTTTATGGTGATAAGGAAAGTTCTGGGCTTAATGTCATTTCGATGATAAAAGCCGAGGGTTTGCTAAGGCGAGGGTGTCGTGCCTATCTGGCGTATGTCGTCAACGCTGCGGCCGAGACGAAAGAAATGAAAGATGTTCCTATTGTACGCGACTACCCAGAAGTATTCCCTGAGGATCTTCCGGGGTTGCCGCCGGAGCGAGAGATAGAATTTCAGATAGATTTAATACCAGGAGCCCAACCTGTCGCGAAAGCGCCTTACCGTCTAGCACCGTCCGAGATGAAAGAATTGATGTCACAACTGCAAGAACTCCTCGACAAAGGTTTCATAAGACCGAGTGTTTCCCCGTGGGGCGCACCAGTGTTGTTCGTGAAAAAGAAGGATGGAAGTATGAGAATGTGCATAGACTATCGTGAGTTGAATAAGCTTACGGTAAAGAATAGATATCCGTTGCCAAGGATTGATGATCTGTTTGACCAACTTCAAGGTTCAAGTTGGTTCTCACGAATAGATCTCAGATCAGGCTACCATCAGCTGAAGGTGAAGGAGGCAGACATCCCTAAGACAGCGTTCCGAACGCGGTATGGACACTACGAGTTCCTCGTAATGTCATTCGGTCTAACAAATGCTCCTGCAGCATTTATGGACATGATGAATAGGGTGTGTCGGCCGATGTTGGATAAGTCGGTTATCGTCTTCATTGACGATATATTGATTTATTCAAAGAACGAGTCTGACCATGCTGAGCATCTGAGAGAGGTATTGGAGACTCTAAAGAAAGAGAAGTTGTATGCCAAGTTTTCGAAGTGCGCGTTCTGGTTAAGAGAAGTGCAATTTTTAGGTCACGTGATTAATCCGGAAGGGATTACCGTTGACCCAGCTAAGATCGAAGCGATAACGAATTGGAAGACTCCGCAGAACCCGACTGATATACGAAGCTTCCTAGGGTTAGCTGGCTACTATAGGAGATTCATCGAAGGTTTCTCCAAGATAGCCGCACCGCTGACCGGTATGACTCGAAAGTCGATAGTATTCAGTTGGGGAAAGTTTCAGGAAGAAGCCTTTGAAAAATTGAAGAAGAGACTCACGCAAGCTCCAATCCTTACTCTACCCGATGGTGACGAGGATTTCGTTGTTTGTGCTGATGCTTCGCATCAAGGATTAGGTTGCGTGTTGATGCAACGAGGGAAGGTGATAGCTTACGCGTCTAGACAGTTGAAGGTCCATGAAAGTACTTATCCGACGCACGATTTGGAGTTAGCAGCTGTAGTCCATGCTCTTAAGATATGGAGGCATTATCTGTACGGTACTAAGTGCACTATCTATACAGATCATAAGAGTTTAAAGTACTTATTCGAGCAGAAAGAATTGAACATGAGGCAGAGAAGATGGTTAGAATTGATAAAGGATTACGACTGTGAGATTAAGTATTACCCCGGTAAAGCTAATGTGGTCGCTGATGCGCTAAGTCGTAAGAATGAGGAAGTCCTTGCAGCAGTGAAGTCATACAAGTTGATCATGAACTCAAGTCTTTTTGAAGAAATCATCAAAGTGCAGTCAGAAGTGTTAGTAGACGAAGGGTTAGTAAAGAAAGAAAGGATTTATGGCCAGCAAGATGGGTTGATGTAAAACACTCATGGAGTTAAAACTAGGTTCGACCGTATGTGGATCCCACGCCATGGTGATCTTAGAAGTCGAATCTTAAATGAAGCTCATAAGTCAAGGTACTCAATCCATCCTGGAGCTACAAAGATGTACCAAGACTTGAAAAGAGATTACTGGTGGCCAGGAATGAAGAACGATGTAGTGGATTATGTTGGTAAGTGCTTAACTTGCTTACAAGTCAAAGTCGAACACCAAAAGCCTTATGGGAAAATGCAACCGCTAGAGATACCTAAGTGGAAATGGGAACAAATCACCATGGACTTCATAACTAAGCTATCTCGTACAGCTAAGCAACATGATACCATCTGGGTGATTGTGGACCGTTTGACCAAGAGTGCTCACTTTCTGCCCATACGAGAGGCCATCTCGTCAGAAACGTTAGCAAGCTTGTTCATCAAGGAAGTTGTAACCAAGCATGGAGTACCGTTATCAATCGTGTCTGATAGGGATACACGGTTTACTTCGAGGTTCTGGAAGAAATTCCATGAAGCTATGGGGACGAGGTTGAACATCGGTACGGCGTATCATCCTCAAACCGATGGACAGTCTGAAAGGACGATCCAAACCACCCTTGAGGATATGCTACGTGCTTGTGTCTTAGACTTTGGTGGAAGTTGGGATGATCATCTGCATCTGGCAGAGTTCTCCTATAACAACAGTTACCATTCAAGTATTGGTATGCCACCATTTGAGATGCTTTATGGTAGACGATGTAGAACCCCGGTGTGTTGGGGTGAGATTGGTCAGAAAGAAATGGGAAGTCTAGAAGTGGTTCAAGAAACGTCTTCAAAGTTCGATCAGATCAAAGCAAGAATGAAAGCCGCGCAAGACAGACAAAAGTCTTATGCAGATAAGCGGCGACGACCAATTGAGTTTAACGTTGGTGACAATGTGATGCTCAAGGTCTCGCCTTGGAAGGGGATTATCCGTTTTAGGAAAAGAGGAAAGTTGAGTCCAAGGTACATTGGACCGTTCAGGATTGTAAATCGTGTGGGTGAAGTAGCTTATAAACTGGATTTACCCGATGAGTTAGAAGGAATTCATTCAACCTTCCATGTTTCTCATCTGAGGAAGTGTCTAGCTGATGACACGTCTCACGTGCCATTAATGGACATCGAGGTTGATGAACAATTGAACTACATCGAGCAACCGATAGAGATCGTTGATCGTAAGGAGAAGCAGCTTCGTCACAAGACTATACCTTTGGTAAAAGTGATATGGAAACACCGCAAAGGATCGGATGCTACTTGGGAAGCCGAGGATGAGATGCGCAAGTTTTACCCTAGTTTGTTTATGTAATAGTTAGGTTTCGGGGACGAAACCTCTTTAAGGGGGGAAGACTTGTAACATCCTAAAAAATTTTAATGATGAATAAAGGAAGTTATGTTTAGTGATTTCGCGTAATTAAATAATATCGGGTAGGGAGCGGGTCTTGGACGTGGATTAATTGAGATGGGTTAAATGAGAATGGGATTTCAGGGATATAAATACCCCCAAAATCCCAAAATATCTTCATTTTCACCAAACTCCCTAACACCCCAAACACACACACACACACACCACACGCATACCGCCGCCGGCCGGCCGAGCCAAGGGAAGAGTCGGGCAGGTCCGAGAGAGAGCGATTAGTGTACTAGCAAGTAAACGAGATCCAAACAAGCCCAAAAAGGTATGATTCTTGATCTTTGAAGTTTAAAGATCCAAGCTTTTTTAGTGTATAAGCGACCGAAAATGGTCGGGAAGCGTAGTGGGTGATATTGAACCACAGCAAGGGTGTTAAAATCGCTCAAAATGCTGGAAAGAAACCGAACAGCGGCTGTCTGGGCAACTTCGCCTGCATCTGGGCAACTTCGCCTTCAAAGCGATGAACTTCGCCTGCAAGCTAAGTTCGCCTGATGAACTTCGCCTGCAAGCTAAGTTCGCCTGATGACAACTTCGCCTGAGGCCAAGTTCGCCTGATGACAACTTCGCCTAAAGCCAAGTTCGCCTGATGACAACTTCGCCTAAAGCTAAGTTCGCCTAAGGTTTAACTTCGCCTAAAGCTAAGTTCGCCTAAGGTTTAACTTCGCCTAAAGCCAAGTTCGATTAGGAAGTAAACTAAAAATCTAATGAAAAATGTGTTAAGACAGTTAATGGAAATAAAATTTTTCCAAGCTGACCTGGCAGCTCGACCCCAGCCAGGGGCTCTGCCCCTTGGACCCTGCTAGGGGCTGCCGCCTCTAGACCCTGCTGCTAGGGGCGCTGCCCCCGGACCCCCGTTCGTTGTGGGTCATATAAAGATAGACATACATTATGAGAAGTGATAGTTAATTGATACGTATACTTGTTATACAGTCAGCCGTGCACAACTGAAGAAAGGAATTACGATTAACGGTGAACGTAACCGTGTTCAGGTGAGTTTCTAGCCCCATTCCTTGTTATGTTTTCGGGGCTATGTGCATACTTGATGTGTTGTTAATACATTTATCCTAAGTGATAAGTGTATGCCCTATGTGATATATGTGTTATGTAAGAATGATTGCTTGATGGTACGTGAACGATCTTCGGATATTGCACGTACTGTCAGGTTGTAATGCTATGTATAAGGTAAGTATAATATGAATGCTTATGCGTATGAACGTGATAGAGATAATAAAAGAAGGAAATAATGATGTATGTTCGTATGGTTACGAAAAGGGGTACCGAGCCCTAATAATACTCGAGGTATGATGTATGGTTGTATGGTTACGAAAAGGGTACCGAGCCCTAATAATACTCGAGGTATGATGTATGGTTATATGGTTACGAAAAGGGTACCGAGCCCTAAAAATACTCGGGGTATAATGTATGGAACGAAGAGCGAATCGAACCCTACTAATATTCGAAAACTAGGGACCAGACCCTTATAATATCTGTGATGTTAGGGACCAGACCCTTATAATATCTGTGATGTTAGGGAATCGAACCCTTATAATATTCGAAACTAGGGACCAGACCCTTATAATATCTGTGATGGTAGGGACCAGACCCTTATAATATCTGTGATGTTAGGGAATCGAACCCTTCTAATATTCGAAAACTAGGGACCAGACCCTTATAATATCTGTGAGGTTATAGGGCGAAAGGCTCTTTAAAACGTATGATTATGTATGTAAAGAAAGTATGAAGGTAAAAATGAAAGTAAAAGCACTTAAGTGTGTATGAAAGAAAGTTAAGAGGTTAAGTATGAAGTGTAAAGAATGTATTGTATGATTATGTGATTAACTAGAACTCACTCAGCGTAGCTGACTTTTAGTATGCACGCAGGTGAGTAGGATGAGACAGCTGGCTTGAGCGGGGACACATGGCAGAAGAATAAGAGCCTGGCATCTGAAGACTTACGATGTTTTAATTTTAATGTTTTAATGTGAAAGACAAAGGACGTTTTGAGACAAGTTATGAAATATTGTAATGTTTTATGAAAGTTTTATATTCCGCGTAAATGTTTTAATTAATTCTGATATTTAGAACTGTGTTTATGAGTAAATCCAACACCAAAGTAGGGTTACCGGTAACGGGGCCTTACACCATGCTCGATCAGGAGGGACGACTGAATCTGATTCTCCGCAACGAGGCGCTGAATAGCATGAGTCTGGATAAGATTTACCCTTGATTGTTCTGCCATGACCCTTTCTAGCGCTGCTATTCTTTCCGAATCGGATAAGGTTGCATCGAAATCAAACCTCATATATGATATGTCTTGAGCGTACGGAGGAGGGATTCCCAATGTAACCGGCACCTCAGAAACAGGTGGAAACGTAACCGCAGGTGGTATCGTAACCGACAACCCTGCAGTAGCAACAACTGTCGACTCAACAAACCTTGCTACGACCTCCGTTGGAGTAAGAGTTGGAGGTGGCAGGGACACAATCTCCGGAGCCGAGAGCTGGAATGTAGTGGGTGGGATGCCGAAGGAAGATGAGGTAGTCACCACGGGAACATCCGTGGCGATTGGCCCTGTAACTTGCAATGGTGTAGGGACTATAGTCATACCAGACAGTGCGGGTGAAGTGAAACGAACCACCCTTGAGCTCTCACCAGTTCCTGAACCTGCTCCTGCCCGTTCCCTTCTCGATCTATGGACCAACTGATGTAAATTTTCCTCAAAATCCGACTCACTGTCATCATTGTCTCTCTTCCTCTTCCCATGAATCCTTTCTTGTGTAACCAAAATCCGTTTAGCTTCAGCCACATCATCATCTGAAGAATCAGAATCAGCCTCAGTCGTAGCTGCCCTAGCAACATCCACACTAGTAACCCGGGCTACCGAGACCTGTACCTCTTCCTCAGGGTCAACACGATCCATATCAAAAAATCCTTGACCGCCAAACGCAGCTTCAAGGTCTACATTTTCCTCCGGTGCCACAACAGGAGCAGCAGGTAAAGCTTGTTGTACCTCAGGTGGTGGTTTAGGTGCTCCAGCCTGTTGTGGTGCCGGATCCCGAAACTCGTCCCCACGAGCTGGAACATACTCTGGGTTGATCAAGTACCCAAATAATGGAGTATGTCGAGGACGGAGCTCAGGCTTGCTTCTTGCACTTGATGATCTACACTGAGCGAAGATCCTCTTGCTTACACTCTCCACATATCTAATCGGGCGGCGCTGAGGTAACGTGGGAGCAACATGATTCAAGATCATTTGAAGGAATCTTGGATACATCAGAAATCTCTCACGCGCCACCGCTCTTCTTTGACGGTCTATCTCGTAGAATACCATCTGACTAAAGCTATACCGCTTATTGTAAGTCAGTGCATTCATCACCGACTGCATGGTCGCACCCATTCCATCCGTACCAGCCTTTCTCCTTGACATACACACGATCATCACGTGCATAAGAAATCGCCATTGGTCTAACAAGAATCCCTTCGTCTTTGAGTATCTCCCAATGGACCAGAATATCCCATCCTCAGAAAAGCACCATCTCTGAATGGAGCCACGAAGTCTGTAGGATCGTCTCTCGTTTCATCCCCAAACTGTAAAGCCACCCTGATCTGTTCAGACGAGAACTGTACTATCTGATTGTTAACCGTTGCACGCATAACCGGGGGCTCGACTCGACAGTCATATTCCACTGTCTGCCAGAAATCTTCTATGTTTGGCAATGAGATAGGCAGTGTTGTAGTAATAGCGTGGAAGATACGCGAGCGGAGTAGAAATGTGATGATCTCGCGGAAATCATCAACACCGCTCGCATCCGGGTCCAATGTGATGTACATGTTATGCCCCGTGAAAAACTGTCGATGGTTATCTCCTCCTTCGTCACCACCTGCACCACCTGCTCCAGCTACAGCTGCCATTTCTGCAACAAAAACAGACTAAGTTAGAGAATCGTCGAGGCAAATCACAAGTTCGCCTGTTACCATGAGCGAAGTTATGATTTATTCTGTATAGGCGAAGTTAGAGGTGGGGCGAAGTTGGGAACAACTTCGCCTCAACTTGAACTTCGCCTGATCAATGTTAAGTAAAAAGGGTCAGGCGAAGTTAATGATAACTTCGCCTAACCACAACTTCGCCTCATGTACTGTTACATAATTAATTATCAGGCGAAGTTAACCCTCAGGTGAAGTTAAGGATAACTTCGCCTAAACTGTAAGTTCGCCTGAATATGAATCAGCAACAGTTTAGTTGTTCAAACGAATTGATTTGGTCAATTTGGAGATTGCGGACTATTAAACACATGTTTTTATGGAGATCTAGACGATCAATATGATTACGACCACGTGAAAATAAGTTTGAAAATCGGGTGTTGGATGTTTGAAAGAACGAGGTCACTAACGGGTCGAAACGACCTTTGATTAACGCCAATGACATAGATTAAAAGATGCAACAACCCTACACACCTTTAACACGGAATGAACTCGAGAAAAAATAACACAGATTGATCGAGATATAACTTCGCTTAGGGTTACTGGGAATAAGTTCGCCGGATTATGAAAAACAATACTGAGCATTTGACCAAAAACTTCTTTATATAGGGTCAAGGTTATACAGGCGAAGTTATGGATAACTTCGCCTATTGCAGGCGAAGTTAGGGATAACTTCGCCGATATTAAAATTTACAAAACAAACCCCTATAATTTGAACAATTTGCAATTAAGTTTTAAAACATCCTTTAAAGAGTTAAATGATACGATCAAGACCAAGTAACTAGGTATAAAATCATACAACTACATAAGTAGGATAAAACTTAGAAATAAGGTACACGGGATCAAATTTCAGTCTCGACAGGGACTACCACGTTTTAGAAAAGATCCGAACAGGAATCATACTAATTACGTGACTGTCACATAGATCCATGTTCAGCTGTATTATGACCTAAAGAGACAGGTTGTAAGCAGGTAAATAACTTAAAATGGTTTTCATCGCTTCTGTGATACGGGTTAGGTTCAATTAAGCTCAAAATTTAAATGGGCAACATATCAGAGATTGTGATGTCTCCTATCTGTGTCAATATCCAGTTTCAATCAATATCCCATTCACAACCTCAACTCCATATCCAGAGTTGACACGTATTTGTTCACACGTAAGACCAAGAGATAACAAGTTTCACTCGTTGACGGAACAACGTCTTCGGTCTCACAATAATCGTGTACACCTGGCCATACAGACGAAAACTCCAAACAATTTTTTTTTTTTTTTTTTTTTTTTAACTTCGCCTAAAAGTCAACTTCGCCCCTCCTTAACTGCCTGTCCATAACTTCGCCTGTCCATAACTTCGCCTGACTGATAACTTCGCCTAAACCCTAAAATTTAAGCGACAACTTCGCCTGAACCCCATAATTTCGCCTGCGGCGGCTGTTCGGCCAAAAACGCATCAGAAACGTGCCAGAAACACCAAAACGCAGATCTCAAACCATAGCATAAGAGCCTAAGGCTCTGATACCAATTGTAGGTTCCCAGCCGGATCTACACGGAATATCTCGTTCTACGTAGGTGCGGAATCCCTACGTAAGACGATACGAGCGTAGAAGACGATACACGTTAACACAATCAAACACACGTTACAATAAACAAAGACACGTTGTATTGCAACTGGAAACACGTGATTCACTGATCACCGATTACGAAAACTCTGAACAACTCATAAACTGATTCATCTAATTCAGCCGTAACCTAGCCGTATATAACAGACGACAACTTCGCCTAACATGTTTAGGCGAAGTTGTCACTAACTTCGCTTGTTCCACAAGTTCGCCTATATAAGCGAACTTGTGAGCTAACTTCGCTTAATACAAAATACAAATCCAACTAACTCGATTACAGACACTAGACACTGAACTACTGACATCATGTATCAACATGTTGTCTCTAACAATTTTCAAACCCTGGTAATGATCATCTGTCATTCCAATCCATCTTTCTACCACTAATTTAATTTATAGATAGTGAGAGAGAAAATGGTGAGAGGGGGGCGGGGAGAGGCCGAGTATTTTTTTTTTCCGGGACCGAGGCACCCAGGCTGGTGTTTGTAGTAGGGCCAAGACACCCAGGTGCCTTCGAGGTGACCACCCGCCCACCCTCATTTATATTAATCTTGATTTTAATTTTATTTTTTGAAAAATGGGTTAACTTGGGCATGTCCGGTTCGACCCAGACATTTGATATATATTAATATTGGTTGGGTTCGGATTGCATACTTTAACCCCCACCAACCTATAATCAGTTGCCCGTCAACACGACACGACTAACATTCCTATATGAAACTAGATTTTCACTACGAATGGTGGATTTATTTTTTTTACTATTTGTTTTCTAAGGCACTCTAGATTTATTTAAGCATAACAAATAAAACATATTAAACAAATTTGAAATAAAACCAAAAAAGAAAAAAACTAAATGTGGTTTAATTCAAGTTTGAAATCTGAAGCTTATCTCATCCCCCAATATAACTTTTTTTTTCATAATTAAGAGTCAAAGATTAAATCTATGTATAGCAAATGTGGTATTGATTTTGAGTACATCTTAAATATATATAAAGAAAGGGAAAATTCTTAAAATAAGCATGTTTGAAAATAATTTTTTTAATTTTAGGTACTATTTATAAAAGACTTTAGAAATAGGTATTATAAACTAGTCGTGACGAGTAGTTTGTAGAAACTAATTAGAACTTGTCACGTGTCCTTAAACTAACCATAACGAGGACGTTCACTAATCATTTACTCGTCACGACTAAATAAGTTTCATGTCTCGTAATCAAAGCCCACGAGTAATTCATAAGTCCTTTAGTCGTGACGAGTAAATTATAAGGTTAAACTAGTCGCGACGAGTTAACTACTAATAAACTACTCGTGTAGGGAATGCAAACCGGGTAAACTAGTCGTCACGACTAAAGGACTTATGAATTACTCGTGGGCGTTGATTATGAGACATGAAACTTATTTAGTTGTGAAGAATAAATTATTAGTGAATGTGCTCGTTACGGTTAGTTTAAGGGCACACGACAAGTTTTAATTTGTTCTTCAAACTACTCGTCACGACTGATTTATAATAAATATTTCTAGAAATTTTTGTAAATGGTACCTAAAACTAGAAATTTGTTTCATAAATGCTTATTTTGGGAATTTTCCCATAAACAAAACCATTAAAAGTTTTTTGGTTGCTTCCTATATCATATTGTTTTATTTGTAAATGAAGGTTTCTCATGCATTTGACCCGAATTCACAGGTATGGGTTTCACCAAACCCAGATAACTCTTAAACGGGTTATAACATCGCATTATATTAAAAATTAATCTAATCAAATATTTGATATGAAAATCCTATAAAATAAAGATATACTAAAAATTAATATATGATTTTCTTAAAAAATATATTATTTATAATTAAGAAATTATGTTATAGTAAAAAAAATAAGTAGGTCATGAGTCTCACCAAATCCCGATAGCTTTTAAACGAGTTATAACATCTTATTTATTTGTGAAACTCTTTCATCATCAAACCTTAAGTATATTATTAATTTCTTTACAATAAATATAATTAAAATCAAAATATATATATAAATATTATATAAGAAAATTTAAAATAACCCTGTAATAGAAGGGGGATCACACCTAGTTATGTTATATAATTATAGCATATCATGCTGTTAAAATAAATAAATAAATTATAGCATGTCATATTACACACGAAAATAAGTTTTCATTTGTTGAGTATTAACTTTTTTTTTCTTTTGTAGATTTTTAAATAAAAATATTGAAATGGCAGCTTTTATGCGCATTTAAATTTATGACTCTTTTCAAAAGTATTATGTGAAAGTTCATATTTTGTATATAATATTTATTTTTAATCTATTATAATATACTAGGCAGGTGCCCGCGCGATGCGACGGGTGTTTGAACGCAAACCCTGCGAATCACATAACAATTAAGAGTGTTCATGGTTTGGTTTAAAGCCTTTAAACCTTTTAAACTAGTCATCAGTTTGGTTTCACGATCGTTTTTTTTTTTTTTTTAATACAAGTAAACATGACTATTGCAACTTTAAATTAACCTAATTCCAGTACAATTTTTTATAATCTTCGTTTTTGTTATAATTTCGCATCCTATATGTTTCATTAATCTTTACCATTTATGTAGCTAAAATTATCATTTTTCCTATTTTGTTATATATAACAGAGTTGGTAACGATTCGGTTTCAATTTTCAATGGTTCAATTTTGGTTTGGAGAAAGAAAAATCGATACTAATGGTTGGGCTCACAAGTTTAACTTACAAACCATAAAAAACCGACATCGAGCACTCCTACGTAACTTATTAATTTTTTAAAATTGAAAAAATTATAACAATATCATACTCAAATTAAAAATTATAAAATGCTTGATTTTATGGTGCACTTTTTTTACAAAAATATTAGCGTACGAAAAAATCATGGTCGTTTAAAAATCGTGATGGAAAGTTAGTTTAAAATTAAAATTAAAAACATAATATGGTTAAAGATGAGGGGACAAACTTGTAAGTTAGGTGAATTGTGTTTAAAAGACAAGTTTACCCCTTCTTACACATATATTTTATGCATTAGGATTTGTAAAACTCTTAAGATCAAGTGTCTTAATTTACCATTGTCTCATGTATTATATATAGTATAGATATTAATCTTAAGATGTAGTTCAAATTATGGTTAAAACATAATTGGTAAAGTATTTATAAGGCAACTTTATAAAATAGCAATCAACTTTCGTTATCGTATTAATTTGGTTACTCTAATATTTTAGTCATAATTGGTTACTTACAAACTTTTTTTTGTCTCATTTCGATCACTCAACTTTCACATGTATACTAATCAATTTTTTTTATTATTTTGGTAGGTTATTATAATAACATGGAATACTTTCATTTAAAAAAATGTTGATGATGACGTGGACTGATGACAGGGAATTTAAAATTAGTGACATGGATTTTATTAATAATTGAATTAAAAGAAATTCAAAAGATCATGTTTTTTTAATTATTAAAATTTGAATAAATTTAGTTTCTTTTTATTGAAATGCATCGGTATTCAATTTTTTTTTAAACGGTAGAGTAAAAAGATTAGTTCTTTTCTTAAAAAGCGTCAGCATTCATTTTTTTTATTAAAAACAAATCTATTTTCAGTTTTATTAAAAAAATTATGTTCTTTTGAGTGTTAATTATAATATCCATGTCATTAATTATAAATTGTATGTCACCAATAACAATGTAAATTAAAATACCATATCATTATAATAACCTATTAAAATGATAAAAGAATTTTTTTTTAATTGATACATAGGTGAAAGTTAACTGATATAAATAAGATAAAAATGTTAGCAAGTCACGTAATTAATACAAATAAAGTTTATGAGTAACTTAATAGAAATTAAAAGAAAAATTAGAGAAATCAAATATAATAGAAAACGTTGATTACTAATATGCGAAGTTTTCTCAAATATTTATACTAAATAACCCGGTGATCATAAATAAAAAATAAATACTTATTTTGCAATTTGAGGGTGGTGGAGAAGATTACCATCTTTGTAATTAGCCCAAAAAGTGCTATTTAATCATTAGAAGGGATGGTCACACCGATGTCATCACTATCCCATCATCCACAGTACCATCCTCAATACCTCCTACCCTATCTCCCTACGATCTTTACTCAAGTATAATCCAATATTTGATACTATATTCTCTAGTAAATTTTTCAAAAATCTTTGTCATATTATAGGGTTTTCTAGAGACACCAAACACCCTATATATGTTCCGTATATGACTATATAGGGGGTTATTTCCCGCCCTTATAGGCTCCCATATAACCCTATACGAGACGTATAGATGATGTCCTTAATAGAACCCTAATTATAACCATTTGTAAAAAAAAATATATATATATATATATATATAGTAAAAATCTTAACATAAACAGTTAAATATTGTTATAATAACTTAACCAAATACTTATCTTGCCACATAACCAGTGGTGTGTGTTTCAGAGGGGAAATCTCAATTGCATTAATAATATTTATTTTTTACTAATAAAATAGGTAGCATCATCTCATTCTCCTTGCCGGCCCTTTCACATTTTTAGCCCATTAAAACACCCCAAATTTCTAAATCCTTCATTCCATTTAGCTTTTACAATTCATATGTGGCTACGATATCACAACAATTAATAAACAATTGACTTAACAAATAATGTGTCTTTTGGTCATGACGCTAGATCGATCAAAGGTTATTCGGACAGCGTATGATCATACTATACGAGGATGAGGGTGACGTGACCCAACTATCAAACAACAAATAAATAAACACATAGACAAGTGGCATATAAGCCCTGCTTGCGGTGCACGCATATAATGTATATATGTGTGAACCCTCGGGTGGGCAAAAGCGAAATTGCACTAATTTTGACGTTATTTTACCAATATCGTGAAAATAACGTTAAAAGTGGCGGAAGGTTAATCAGGCATCATGTGGTGGCGTTGATAGCCGAAAGACAAGGGTACACGCACCAATCGGTCGGTGTCCCGATGGTTGAGTGTTATGTGTCTTATGTCCAAGGCTTGATGCAAAACTACTATCGAGCCGAGGGTCTCACCGGAAGCAGCCTCTCTATCCCTATGGGGTAGAGGTAAGGCTGTCTACATCTTACCCTCCTCAGACCCTACTATAGCTTTGCTATTGGTGGGATATACTGAGTACGATGATGATGATGATGATAATGATGATAGACAAGTGGCATATATTTAACCAATTGAGCAATACACGTAAACACATAAAGCAGAATTGGATTGAGGACTCGTTTACATAAACAATTGATATAACACATGTTACCTCCAAAATTAAATATGAGAAGGGGTGTGATTGCTCAACTTTAGTGTAGGCGAGCTAAACAAGAGAAATAAAGAGTGCGAGAAATAAGCGAGCTGGCTTATCTTAAGAAAAATATCCTTAAATTTTAAATGAATGAAACTATATTTAAAATTCTGTTGAATGAACAAGAATAATAAAGAACCTAAGATGTAAATATAAAAATTAAAGAAAACACGGTAAACGAGTGTTGGTTCGTGTTTGGTACGGATGTCAGTATGAGACCGAATTCAGATCCAACATGACCAAAATTGAATAATAAGATCGGAAGCTAATTTGGGTCGATTCATGATTTCATCAAAAAAAACCCCAATTTAGTTCTTAACATAAACCCTAATCGGGTCTTGATAAAATTGACCAAAGAAATCTCATCATCCATTGAAATTGAATGAGGGCTTTCGTTTAGATGATAAATTAGAACAAATTTATTGCTTTACACTTACCTGGAAAGCTTTAAGAACAAGGAGAATCGAGAGGATGAAGACATGTTGACTTCCAAAAGTCAAAGATGAGAAAGTCTTGCGATTTAGTGCACCGATTCACGTTTGTAGGTGTAAATAAGAAGTAAAAACGAGTTTGCAGAGGTTAGGGATGTTTTTATAGGCTTAACAAACTTAGAGAACAATTCAAATTCGTTTAAACGAAAGATTGCTTTTTTTTTTTTACTAATATAAACAAGTTTATGAAAATAAATCAAATCTAGTGCTTTATTCCAAGATATCAATGGAATATGCTTAGACATGATGTCAAGACATATTCTAATTGTTCTACAAAGAAGATACATGAAATCAGATCGCCAAAATAAGCGTAACCGACATCAAACAAAAAATAAAATAAACTGCGCATTTCCACAAATGTCACGGGGCACGAAGGCCGTTCCTTCGAGACGGACGATGGAAAATCCTAAAAAGATACTTATTACTTTTTTAATGTTTTTTTTTTTGGAAATTGATGGATGTTATAAGTAAAGATATAGATGTGATCTTATATGTTATCATACTGGTTTGAGTAAATTGTCATTTTCATCCTTCTGGTTTGACAAACAACGCGAATCTAGTCCAAAAAGTTTATTTTTTGTATATGGACCCTCCACGTTTCCCAATTCTTGTCAATTACATCCAAATCACTAACCCCGTTAAATTGAATCGTTAAGTCAGGGGTAGACATGCCTTTTCACTTTATTAATTATACGAGTACAGTGCCAAAATCGTCCCTGAAGTTTGGTCACATTTGCGAATTTCGACCAAAAATATTTTTTTCGCAATTAGACCCTCGATGTTTCCCAACTGTTGCCAATTTCGTCCAAATTGTTAACTCGGTCTAAATTCAACGTTAACTAAGGGGTGTTACTATCCTTTTACATGTTTATTATTATTATTATTATTATTATTATTATTATTATTATTATTATTACACTAAGCCAAACCCTTTGTATGACTAAAAATAAAGAAGAATAAATAAACGGATACTATATTGGATTCAAACATATGAATCGTGAGATGTTATATATGTAATCGAACAACAACAACAACAACAATAAATATGTAAAAGTACAGTAGCACCCCTCAATTAACTTTGAATTTAGACCAAGTTAACAATTTGGACAAAATTGGCAACGGTTAAGAAAAATCGAGGGTCTAATTACGAAAAAAAAATTATTTTTGGATGAGATTCGCAAATATGACCAAATCTCAGGGATGATTTTGGCACTTTACTCATATAATAAAGAAAGAGTGAAAAGACATATCTACCCATGACTTAACGATTAAATTTAACGGGGTTAGTGATTTGGATGTAATTGGCAAGAATTGGGAAACGTGGATGGTCCATATGCAAAAAATAAATTTTTTGGACTAAATTTGCATTATTTGTCAACCCACAAGAACGAAAATGATACTTTACTCTATTGGTTTTATTTTCTAATTAGAGGAACCGTTAGAGATTTTTACCAAAATAGGGTGTTGGAGAAAATTACTTACCAATATGGATGATTTTAAAAGTATTTACAAAATTGGGTTTTAATCAAATTGGATCCACCATTTTTCTTATTAAAAAAATAACAAATTCAGCACCTACCTTTTTTTCATCTTCCTCGACTTAACTATAATTGGATTGCCATTGTTATCAAGGAACTTTTTTTTTCCGGCAAAATTCTCATCCACCACCACTAACCACTAATTCAGCTACTTCATCGTTCTGGCCATCCATTCTACAACCTAGGATACACCACACCCAATATTTTGTAGAGATTCCACCAATCTTTTATTGTCATAACTCACGCGATGTTTTTCCGGCGACTTAATCTCCGACGACTAGCATCATTCTTTGAACTAATGCCAAGCCCCAACACCACCATGCAACCTTCCCTTCTTGGCTGGTTATCACCGTCGCAACCTAGGTGTCCGAATCACCACCTTCTCTCCCCGTTATCGGAGAAACCTGTAACTTCAGACCAAAATAATACATCCCTCTCTCCCTCTTCACTCAAACTCGAAGTCGACAAGAAATTTGGGTTTGTTGTAGTGGCGGTGGTGCTAGTGGTGCAAATCGAAACCGACGGTGCATTTTATTGGATCGTCTAACACACCGAATCGGCCGGAAAATGACGAAAATTGCATGGTTGGGACGGTGTTGCAGAATATGTTGTGTGTGGTTCAGATGGTGTCTGAGTGTTAACGGTTGTATGGTGGGAGGGGGAGATTCATGAGTATTTGTGTTTGAAGAGGGTTGCCGGATAAGCCCGCGACAATCGGAAAAACTGAAGAAAGCAAAGCCGTCCATGTGTTGAATAAATAAGAAAACAAAGGAAAAAGTAGTTAAAAAAAAAAACAAAATTAAAAATACCTATTTTGGTAAATAATTTTCAAATCACCTATTTTGGTAAATATTTTTCCCCACCACCCTATTTTGGTAAAAAAACACTCGAACCCGTTATATGAAAATTAATTATTTTTATATTGTAAAAGTTATTATACCATTGTCATTAATTATTGACAAATAAAAGTATTCCATTACAATAGAGTGGCAGGTAAGCGGGCAACCCGCTACCCCGCTTTTAAATAGAAAAACCGAACCCACTGAAAACAAAGTGATCGTTCTTCGGCTTCATTGAGTTACTGTGCACGACCCACTGAACTCTTTTCATAAACGTAGCAGCATCGGGGGAAAGAGACCAAAATGTATCAAATGCAAAAGGAATGAAGGCATGTTGATTCTTAACAAACATCTTCTCGTGCTTAGCAATTTTTCCTGGTTCTACCTTTAACAAGCCTGCTTAGCAACAAACCCGGTGTCCCTAAGCCCGACAAGAGGGAACGCCCCAGTAAGGTCCACACAAGCATGCTCCCCCCCCTCCCCCCCGCGCCCATCCAAACACAAGAATGTGTACTGATCGGAGAGTAGACCTTCCTTCACGCGGATCCGACAAGAAATTCACAGGAGCCTCTTTTTTGCCAAGATTCCGCTCGTTTTAACACATCACAAAGGACATCCCTGACCAAATCATGTCTATATTTAAACACTGGGAGTTCTTTGCAATAAACCACATATTCACCAAAATTATCTAAACAAACTTTACGGAAGACCGGGCAGGGCTTATCAACTGGGAACAGGGGATCATTAATGATATTCAATAATGGCCTGGTACTCCATTGCTGACATGTGCTAGCCTAACCCTTCGATGGGGGTGATAGTCAAAAAGTCTTGAATATGAGGAGCCTGAAGACATTCTAATACCGCTCTCTAACGAGAGAACATGCCAAATTAAATTACGTTAATAGTTTACCAACTTGTAGTTTGTGATTAAAAGTTATCTTCTAAAAGTTTATTATACCAAACCATTGAAAGCAAATTAATCAAGTTTATATTAAGATTATGGGTTATGTAATTTCATGATAAAGTTACGAGTAAAATGTCAAAATCGTCTCTGAGGTTTTGATAAATTATGCGATTTTCGTCTAAAAAGTTTACTTTTTGCAACTAGACCATCGAGGTTTCCAAATTGTTGCCAATTTTGTCCAAATCGATAACTGAGTTAGGTTTTTAATGTTCAATGAGGGGTAAAACGATCTTTTTAATCCTCTTATTATGTGAGTGAAAAATGAGGTTTCAGATGGTGGTTGGTGGTGGTAATAGGGAGATAGGAGATGATGGCTATAGAGTAGAAAGGTTGATGGTGATGATGGTGGGAGAAGAAAAATGGTGGTGGGACTTATTTATTTATATTTAGTACAGATTTAATTTTCTTATATTCAAGTGCCCTATACTCTTTAAAAATAAATTAAATTAAAAAAAGCATATATAAAGACCGTTTTACCCCTTATTTAACGTTAAAAACTAACGGAGTTATTATTTTGGACGAAATTGGTAACAATTTGAAAACCTCGATAGCCTAGTTATAAAAAATAAATTTTTAAAAAAAAATCATATAATTCACCAAACATCTAAGATGATTTTGACACTTCATTTTAAAGTTACTAATATATGCAAGAGATTGCATCTTTGTTTTTCAATAAAACAATCAACATACTTTTTTATTATACATGCTGAGTTTTGGGGGTGTACAGCTGGGGTATCTTTGTGTAAGTAACCCATTACACCATAACAAGTAACAATCTTAAGTTGCAATAAAGTAGCATGCTATTGATGTCAACATCATACGTAACGGCAACTCATAGTTAGGTCATAAAGCAACTTTTCATCTTTCTTAATTTTGTATTTATTGATACTCTTAAAACAATTTTTTAGACCCGCCCGAACATCAAACCTGTCGTCTTACCAGATCAGATTGGATTGAAGATCCGAACGTCATAGTTATTTTGAATATAATATAATATAGGAAAATTGGTTTTTATTGGTCCCAATTATTTCATTTTTGTCGGCGCTGGTCCCAACTTTCATTTTGGCTGGCAACGGTCCCAACTTTCACATACGTTTCTTCCACCAATCCGCGACTAACGGAGTACTAACTCCGTTATGTCATTGCTGACGTGTCCATTCTACTTGTCAAAAACATATGACATGGCAGCCTACGTGGATATTAGTTTTTATATAACAATTTTACATTCATAATCAAAATCCTCAATTATCTCCTCCACCAACTCCGGCGACGGTTCTTTTCCGGCAACCAGAGAAAGAGATCGCTAGCCATCCTCCAAGATCGCAACTCATCCGTAGTGCATATCGGAGGCTTATTTACAACCTTCTCACCGTTAACCGTTAATTCGGATTGGAGGACGGCGACACCGGAGTTGAACGCCGATGCGGCGGAGGAAGTTGAACGATAACGGGTGATGAGGGTCAAAAATTGTAATTGATTCGATGAATTAGGGTTCTTGAGATAAATTGGGGATTTTTATTTGCTTGTGCCTTTGGAGTCAAACCCCACAATTTATCATATATGATCAGGTTCCTGAATCGGAACACGGGGGGTGGGTCGCTGGAAAAATGGGACGAGGCGATTGGATACGAACTGAGATGAATAACGAATATGGAGGAGACGGCTCGAGCAGATTAAAAACTCCACAAGCATGATGGTGCCCGGAAATGGTGAACGTGACGGTGACCGATGCGGCGTTGGGCGGTGGTGGGGGGTGGCGGGAGTGGCGGTGGTGTGGGGATGTGGGTTTAAGTTTGATGGCAGCGATGGGTGGGAGGTCGGAGTCCGGTAGGGGTTTCTGATTCTCCGATCTTTGACAACTCAGATAGCTGCCACGGTGTCCGCCACGTAACGTTTTTTTGACAAGTACGATGGACACGTCAATAATGACATAACGGAGTTAGTACTCCGTTAGTCGCGGACTGGTGGAAGAAATGTATGTGAAAGTTGGGACCGTTGCCAGCCAAAATGAAAGTTGGGACCAGCGCCGACAAGAATGAAATAGTTAGGACCAATAAAAACCAATTTTCCTATAATATAATATAATATAATAATCTATAATCTATAATATATATAAACGAAACCCCTAAAATCCTATGTGTCGCGATGTGGTTGCTCCCCCTGTTTATGAAAGCCACCAGATTGCTTGATTTTTAAATGGAGGACTCTCATTGATTTAACCCAAAGTCATGGGTATGGGTCTTACCAAAACCAGATAGCTCTTAAACGGGTTATATCATTTTATTAAATTAAAAAATAATCTTACCAATTATTTGATATGAAAATCCTATAAAATAGGGATATACTAAAATTTAATATCCAATTTAAAAAGAAAAAAATATTATTTATAATTAATAAACAATTTTATAGTAAAAAACATAAGCGGGTCATGGGTCACCAAATCCAGATAGCTTTTAAACGGGTTATAACATATCATTTACTTATGAAACCCTTTCATCATTAAACCCTAAGTATATTATTAACTTTCTTACAATAAAGAAAATAAAAATCCAAGAAATATAAATTAATAAACGAAAAATGCAAAACAACCATTCTCTCAAACCATCAGATTGTTTTTTTTGTAAATAAAGGTTTCTCACGCATTTGACCCGAATTCACGGGTAAATGTCTCACGAAACCCAGATAGCTCTTAAACGGGTTATAACATCTCATTATATTAAAAATTAATCTCATAAAATATTTGATTTGAAAATCCTATAAAATAGGGATATACTAAAAATTAATATCCCATTTTATTTAAAAAAGATATTATTTATAATTAGGAAACAATTTTATAATAAAGAAAATAAATGGGTAATGGGTATCACCAAACCCAGATAGCTTTTAAACCGGATTATAACACATCATTTATTTATGAAACCATTTTATCATCAAATATCAAATATATTAATTATTAACTTTCTTACAATAAATAAAATTAAAATCCAAATATACATATATATATTAAAAACGAATAATGAAACACAACATGGATCACCAAATCTAGATAGTTTTTAAACAGGTTATAACATATCATTTATTTGTGAAACTCATTCATCATCAAGCCCTAAGTATATTATTAACTTTATTATAATAAAGAAAATTAAAATACAAAAAATAAATATTAGAAAACGTAAAACAACTCCCGTAATACGGGGGATACAACCTAGTATATATATTAAAGAAACCTTTAAAATCCTACGTGTCGTGATGTGGTCGCTCTCCTCTTTTATGGAAGCCACCAGATTGCTTGATTTTTAAATGGAGGCTTCTCATGCATTTGACCTGAATTCATGGGTATGAGTCTCACCTAACCCAGATGGCTCTTAAACGGGTTATAACATCTCATTAAATTAAAAATTAATCTTACAAAATATTTGATTTGAAAATCCTATAAAATAGAGATATACTAAAAAAATAATATTGGAATTTTTAAAAAGATATTATTTATAATTAAGAAATAATTTTATAGTAAAAAAAATAAGCGGGTCATGGGTCACCAAATCCAAATAGCTTTTAAACGGGTTATAACATATCATTTATTTGTTAAACCCTTTATCATCAAACCCTAATGGGGTGTTTGGGATTCCTAATTTTTTCCTTTTTGTAACTTATTAACTTTTATAAGTTAAAAAGGTGTTGGATAATGTGACTTTTTTAAGTTTTTAAAGAAGGAAAAAGGAGGTTTTGATAATTTTGGAGGGAGTTAATTATCAAAAACATCTTATATAAGTCAAAAGGAGGTGCAAATAAGTATCAAAAACATCTTATATTATTAACTTTCTTAAAATAAAGAAATTTAAAATCCAAAAAATAAATATTAAAAAACGAAACATGTAAAACAACTCCGTAAATATATCATTAACTTTCTTATAATAAAGAAAATTAAAATCTAAAACATAAATATTAAAAAACTAAAAATGTAAAACAACCCACATAAGATGGGGCGGATCATGGGTCTCCCAAAACCCATATATCTTTTAAGCGGGTTATAACA
Source organism: Bidens hawaiensis (assembly GCF_021521415.1). Taxonomy (NCBI): domain Eukaryota; kingdom Viridiplantae; phylum Streptophyta; class Magnoliopsida; order Asterales; family Asteraceae; genus Bidens; species Bidens hawaiensis. Next base: position 831,508 of record NW_027491522.1, read on the forward strand.
TCTCATTTATTTGCGAAATTTTTTTATCATCAAACCCTAAGCGTATAATTAACTCTCTTACAATAAATAAAATTAAAATAAAAAATATATAAATATTAGAATGAAAAATAAAAACAACCCCCGTAATACGGGGGATAAAATCTAGTATAATATAATATAATAGCTTAATCTTAAATATATATAAACGAAATATTTAAAAGTTCTCTAGTTGCTCACCACCTCCTTTCACACGACCAGATTGCTTTATTCGAAAATTGAGGCTTCTCATGCATTTGATCCAAATTCACGGGTATGAGTCTCATCGAACCCAGGTAGCTCTTAAACGGGTTATAATATCTCATTATATTAAAAATTAATCTCACCAAATATTTGATATGAAAATCCTATAAAATAGTGATATACTAAAAATTAATATCCGATTTTTTTTAAAAAAAAGATATTAATTATTATTAAGAAATAGTTTTATAGTAAAAAAAAATAAGCGGGCCACGGGTCTCAACAAACCAAGATAAGTTTTAAATGGATTATAACATCTCATTTATTTGTCAAACCTAGGAGAAAAGAAATGAGAAGGACGAGAAAGATTTGTGACAACAAAAAAAAACCCCTCAAAAAATTAATAAAAAAAAAGCATAACTCAAAATAAAAAAAATAAAAAAAAGCAAAAAAACAATAATGTTTCTCCCGTTTTTCTCGTTAAAAAAACATAATGTTGACGAAAAAAGATCATTGTGTCTTTTTGCTTATCAATGTGTTTTTTGTTTATTTTCGTCATTGATTGTGTATTTTTTCCTTGACATTATGTCTTTTTTTTATATTTTGTTATATTACTCAACGTTGTGTTATATTTTGTTCGACATTGTGTTATATTTTGTGATCTATTATGTATTTTTTATTTATATTTGTGTCTTTTGCTAATTTTCATCATTATTTCTTTTTCTTGGCATTGTGTCTTTTCGTCTTCTTTTTGGAACGTGAATGACGTGGGAAACATTTTGGTTTTTAAATGTTTTTTGTTTTTTATTTATATTTTGAGTTATGATTTTTTTTTTATTTTTTTGGGAGGTTCTTTTGTGTGACCACAAATCCTTCTCACACTTCTCAATTTTATCTTCCTTTGCATTTTAACTTCACCCAATATATAATTAACTTTTTTACAATAAATTAAATTAAAATCTAAAAAGATATGTAAGTATTAGAAATGAAAATTGTAAAACAATGATGTAATAGGAGGGAAAAAGCTAGTAATATAATATAATACAGTATAATATAATTTTACATAATGCAAAATTCAAATATAAAAATCAATTATATTTTATATTAATTTAAAAGTAACAACCGGTAAAAAATGATAAACTAAATATTAGAATTGATAAGAACTTAGTGTTGTTTATTTTTTCATAAATAAGGTCTGTACAATCTCTTTTGTTGTGTCGTGCAGACCACGCGCAGATATTGCTATCTTTAGACTGTTTGTTTATTCGAATACACTTCATTAAAAAAATGTTTGCGCGAACTTTTCTTGATGCAAACTTGACCCATCCACTTCTAAGATCTTCTAAGGTTTGCAGAGGGTTAAGCACCACCACCACCCACTGTAACATCATAGGCAAATCCCACATCGGCCATGGACAAGAGAGATCTTTGGTTCATAAGTAAATGTCATGCCTCTTAAATCACCAACGCGTTTTGGCATAATGGTAGTGGACGAGAAGAGAGCTCCACAGTTAAGCGTGCTCAGGTGGGAATAGTAGCAGGATGGGTGACCTCCTGGAAAGTCTTCACATGGGCAACCAAAAACAAATCCGTGAGCTCTTCGTGGGCAAAGCGGACAATATTGGTGATGCGAGGGGCCGGATGTTACAAGTGGTATCAGAGCCACTCTTGTGCCATTTGGGATGGGGGGGCAAACCTCATTAGAGACGGTGAGTCCCCGGGGATGTCGCGAGGAACACCTTAGGTGAATCCCACATCCTGGATTGGATGGTGGGGCGAACCTCATCTAGGACGATGAGTCCAAAAGATCCTTGGTTCATAAGTAAATGTCCTGCTTCTTAAATCACCAACGCGTTTTGGGCTTAATGGTAGTGGACGAGAGGAGAGCTCCACGGTTAAGCGTGCTCAGGTGGGAGTAGTAACAGGATGGGTGACCTCCTGGGAAGTCTCCATATGGGCAACCAAAAACAAATCAGTGAGCTCTTTGTGGGCAAAGCGGACAATATTCGTGGTGCGAGGGGCCGGATGTTAAACCCACCGTCCGCCACCACCTACCACCCACCGTCCTCCACCACCACCGTCGACCACCACCACACCCACCACGGCCTTATACCACCATCCAACACCACCACAACCTACCACCCACATACGCCACCACCACCGTCCATCACCACCACCACCACTCGCTGTTCTCCAACACCATCATCCATCACCTATCACCACTGTCCACTACCACCACCGTCCACCACCGCTACCCTCTACCACCGTCCGTACACCACCACCGGTTTATTTTAGTAGTTTACAAATGTTAAAAATCAAACAGTCTTTTTCTTGTAGACTACATTAGAGGTTTGATCTATCTCTTATTCTACAAGTATCTACAGATGTGGTTAGACAATTTACCTCTGAAAAAACAAACAACACCTTAAAGAGGATGACCATATTTAAAGAATTAAAACAAATTCTAGATATAGGTGTTTACTTCAATAAATGGTAAGTAATGTGGTTTTAAAAAATTAGGTTATGAGTTTAAGTCTAAATCCATAAACCGTGTTTACTTCAATAAATGAGCGCATATGTTTCCGAACGCATAAGTTGGAGCGCTAGGAAGGAGCTAGGTACCGTATCGGTACCAAAAATCCTGATCCCGAAAATTGCAAAATATGGTACCGGTACCAAAATGTTCGGTTTGGTATCGATTCGGTACCGGTACAAGTATTTAAGGTAAATTTCGGGAAATACTGATACCTGTTGGTACATGTTTGTCAGTAGTTCATAGTCTAGTATTTGTTATCGAGTCTGTAATATAGTTAATGGTTTGTTTATGGTTTGTTTTGTAAACTAGCGAAGTTATCAGCAAGTTCGCTATGGCGAACTTGCTGATCTAGCGAGGTTACTGACAACTTCGCCAGTGGCGAAGTTGTCGTGTTTAAATAGAACGTTTCAGCAGAGAACGTGGGTTAAGGGTTTTGGTGTTACGTTTTGTTTCGTTTTGTTCTCTGTAACAGTGACCTACTGTCACGGGTTTGGTTATTCAATATAACGTGTTTACCTTATAGCTCGTGTTCATTGTTCGTGTATTCAATCTCTACAATATCTACACTCGTACCTATATACGCAGGGATTCCGCACCTGCGTTGTTAGAGATTTCCCGTGTACGATCCGCGTTCAGGAACCTTCAATTGGTATCAGAGCCATCGGCTCGATTGTGAGGTTCGGGATTTCACGCGGGTGTAGATTTCGTCTCATTTCGGGTGTTACCGGGACGAGTTTTTGGTGTGTTTAATCATTCAAGCTACCTACCAGTGTGTTTAAGCCTTTAAACCTTCAAAATTCTCGTTAAAATCCGAGTTTCAGATCTGAACTGTTCTTCGTGTTCATCGGGCGAAGTTACCGTTCATCGGGCGAAGTTGCTGAATTCAGGCGAAGTTGCCGTCACTGGAGATTAGGGTTTCGGCGAAGATATAAGGATTAGCGAAGTTAACCACAACTTCGCTTACCTCATAAGTTCGCCACAGCGAAGTTATCCGTAACTTCGCTTACCACCCAACTTCGCTTACCACCCAACTTCGCTTACATCCTAAGTTCGCCCATTTTAAGCGAAGTTATTTTTAACTTCGCCAAGCCAAGCGAATTTAAGATCCAGCGAAGTTCTTGTTCAGCGAAGTTAACTTCCAGCGAAGTTATTCTTAACTTCGCCATCTGAGCTGTTTTAATATTTTTTTGTGTTTTTCAGGTTTTTCAGGTTTTCGCAAGGATGTCCGCGATTAACATCTCAGATTTAGTCAAGATGGAGGTAGAGGCGGGGTCAGCCACTAAGGCCCCGAGGTTGATGAAGGGAACGGACTTCGTGGCATGGAAGGACAGGTTCATCCAGTATATCAAATATCAGGACGCCAAGATGTGGGTGTGCATGCAGGATGGATATGTACCCCCAACCATGCAATACGAAGGACGTGATGTGGTGAAGAAGTACAGTAAGATGGATGACGAGGAGAAGAAAATGTATGAGGCTGAGAGTAAGGCCCATGCTGCTATTACTATGGCACTACCTCAAGAAGTTCTTCATACATTCCGAAAGTACACTTCTGCAAGAGAGCTCTGGGATGCTCTGGAAAACAGATTCGAGGGGAACGTGGGTATACGTGCCTCAAAAATTAAACTTTTAAAAACCCAATTCTCCGTCTTCAAATATTTGAAGAATGAATCCTTAGATGATATTATCACCCGATACTATCACTTAATGACAGAGCTTAGCAACTATTCAATTGCCTATCGAGAGGAGGAGATCGTTGAAAAGCTTCTAGATGCTCTCCCACCGAAGTGGGAAATGTATACCGTGTTAATGAGGGAAGACAAAGACTTTCCTAACTGTGACTTAGAAACTGCAGTGAACAAGCTCAGAACGTATGAGCTAAATATGGTTCGAAAGGAGACACCCACAGACCAGATACAAGACCCTGGTATGTATGGTGCTAAAGTTAACTCAGGCTCAAGTTCAAGGCCTGAATCTGCTGCATTTTATTCGAAGGGGGAGTCAGGTTCTGACTCTGCACATGAAGGAAATGTTTCTGTGAACTCAAATGGGGACGTATGTTTTGTTGCTGGAGGATCTAGTGCTTCAAAGCCTCAATCCTCTACAAGTGGTTATTCAGCTGGTCCCACAAGCAATAATTACACCAAGATGCCTATGAGTGTAAAATCTGCTGAAGAGCAGTTTGCAGTCTACGCTTCATTTATTGCTTCATACGAGAATTATATCCAGGGGAAGATTATGGACCCTGCCGTTCTTGATGAGGATTATGACCAGATTGATGCTGACGATTTGGAAGAAATGGATTTGCAATGGCAAATGGCAATGATCGTGAGACGGGTAAAACGTTTTATGAACAAAACAGGAAGAAAGTTTGTTGGTGGTAGGCCTGGATTTGACAAATCAAAAGTAAGGTGCTACAATTGTCAACAGTTCGGGCACTTTGCTAGGGAATGTAGGAATGAGAGAGTTGAACGGGGACAAGTTAGGCCTAACCAACACTCTGGAATTAACCGCGAGATCAATGCCATGTTAACTAGAGAGGCAGGAGAATACAACTGGAACCAACACTCAAGTGGTTTGGGTGAACAAGCACACATGGCTGAGACTGAAGCTGTAGAAGTTGAGAAGGTTGATGGAGAGAAGAAAGCAAATGAAGAAGAAACTGCTTTCATGGCGAACGATCAGGATGGTAGATCCAAGGTATGTCCCAAAATTATTTGTGCTAATTGTGAAAATTTGACTGAGCAACTAACCAATATAACTGATCAGTATGTCAAATTAGATGCTGAGTTTAAAACTGTTAAAGAAGATCACCATTTCATTAAAGCAAGAGAAAACAGTTATAAAGTTAAGATAAAGGCTTGTGAAAAAGACATTAAAAGTCTTAAAACTAAACTTGCTGAGAAAATAGAAATTATTGATCTTAGTTATGAGGTTTTGGAAGAAAAGACAAAATTGATTGCTGATAGAGATAAACAGATTGCTGACCACCAGGTAAAGGTGGTGGAACTGAACCGCAAACTTGAGCAGTTCAGAAACTCCTCGGCTATCCTTGATCACCTTGTGAGTGATCCAAGTACCTCTGCAAAGAGGGCAGGAATCGGATACCACGAGGTTCCACCACCCTTTAACCATAATTACACTTATAATCCAAGTGTTCAGAAATCTGTTGATTTTGAGATTGCTCAGTCAACCCCAATTAGAATTACTAGTGTCAAACCAAGTGTTAGCTGTGGCGAAACAAGTTCGCCTGTTTCTAGTGTGAATATTTCTGTATCAAGTCCAGTCTCATCAGATTCGGATATGTTGTCCGAATCTGGTCAGACAAAAGAAAAGGTAGAATTACCCACCAGTGGAGATAATGATAAAGTTTCTAAAAAGAGTTCTCCACTCAATCCGTACGTCCCACCTTATGTGAGACGAACGGCTGGTAATACTACCTCTACATCCAAACCAACATTTGACAAGAAAATGGAGAATAGATGTTGCTTTAGATGTAACAGGTTAGGACATCTTGTTGCAGATTGTCCTTTGAAACCGAGATTTAGAGATGTGAAGCCAAATAAAAATGAGAATAAGCGTCATTTTATTCCAGCTAAAAATGAAAACTTTAAAAATTGCCAAAATGTAACGAATTCAAGTTTTCATAAAAACCAACCTCATTTTTACAACCAAACCACAAGAAATAACACTTTCTATTCTCAAAGGTTTGGAAGGCATTACACTCAATCTGCAGGGAGATTCCCTAACAGGACGTACAGAAATTATCCTGACGCTAACTTAAGAAAGCCAGGGTACGGGATGTATCGATCCAAGACCAACTGGTCTTGGGTCCCAAGATTCTAACTCATTGTTTTATTGTGCAGGAACAGTTGAACAGGGCTGCCAACAATCTTTGGATTGTAGATAGCGGCTGTTCCCGGCACATGACTGGCAACAAACACTTGTTGCAAGATTTAAAACCTGTTCAGGGAGCTAGAGTTAGTTTTGCTGGTGAAAGTGGAGGACGAATAACTGGAAGAGGAACAGTGTCAAATGGGAGGATGACACTAGAGAATGTGAATTTTGTGGAGGAGTTAAAGCACAATCTGCTAAGCGTGTCGCAGATTTGTGATAAAGATTATACTGTCCATTTCACGAAAGATGAAGCGATTGTGTTAAAGCCTGGTTTTCAAATACCAGAAGAATGGATTGTGATGAAAGCTCCACGTGAGACAAACACTTATGTGATGGATATGAGGTCAACTGTAATGTTAACTGGAGAATCATGTTTACTGACAAAAGCTAGCGAATCTGAATCGGAGCTGTGGCACAGGAGGATGGGACATATTCATCTTCGGAAGATGAACTACCTTGTCAGAAATGGGCTTGTGATTGGTGTTCCTTTAAAAAATTTCAACTTTGAAGATAAATGTATTGCATGCAAGAAAGGAAAACAACATAAGAAAAGCCATCTCACCAAGAAGATTAATTCAATAGGTGGTACTCTAGAGTTACTTCATATGGATCTCTTCGGTCCAGTGAATGTACAAAGTCTTGGCGGTACTTCCTACTGCTTGGTGATAACTGATGATTACTCGCGATACTCGTGGGTATACTTTCTGAAAACTAAAGATGAGACTGCTCAGATGGTAAAGAATCTAATTACAAAAGTTGAGAATATCATGAGCAAATCAGTTAAGTACATCAGAAGTGACAATGGGACAGAGTTCAAAAATTTTGAAATGGAAATCTTCTGTCTTCAGAAGGGCATTGAGCATCAATTCAGCGCTCCGTATACTCCACAACAGAATGGAGTGGCTGAAAGGAAGAACCGAACGTTGATAGAAGGAGCCAGAACTATGCTGGCTGACTCAAAACTTCCTGTGATGTTCTGGGCTGAAGCGGTGGCTACAGCCTGCTATGTTCTGAATCGGGTGTTAACGGTTAAGAAGCTTGGAAAAACGTGTTATGAGCTTATGCAAGGAAGGAAGCCCAACTTGTGCGGTCTTGAGCCATTTGGGTCTCCTTGTTCGATTTTGAAGCCTAACTCGAAATTTGGGGAAGTAGCTGATGAGGGAATCCTCGTTGGTTACGTTGTTGGGACCCCCAACAGACGGATCTTCAATACTTCCACTTGCAAGGTGGAGGTGGTCTGTAACACTGACATTACTAGTTACCAACCGCCAAAACCAAGCAATGGACCGGCGGAGCTCTTTGATTATGTTAAACTTTTTAAGTCGTTTAACGTGCCTGATCTGGAGATTTCTGAAGTGGAAGAAACTACTGCGACGAAGATGATTTTTGATGAGGAAGAGAATTTACTGCACCATCAGATGACTGAAACATCTCAACCTTCCACATCAAACCCTTTCAATACCCCTGCGGCCTCAACTGAAGACGAATTCATTAATCCGTTTCACTCTCAGCCTGAAACAACCATAGATGAGCTCTCTTCAAACTTAGAAGACAATCTGCATGTCGGTGCTGTACCGACCACGAGAATTCACAAGAATCACCCACTGGAGAATGTTATAGGTGATGTGTCCTCCGGTGTACAAACCAGAAGTAGTTTGACCGAGAACACCTGTGTCTATACCAGCATAAGAGACACAGGTATACTGAATGAATGTTTGTACTCCTGCTTTATAAGCCAAATTGAACCAAAAAATTATCAAATGGCTTTAAAGGACAGCTCGTGGGTCGATGCCATGCAGGAAGAGTTGGCTCAGTTCAAGAAGATGGAAGTGTGGACTTTGGTTGAAAAACCAAAGCATGTGCATGCTATAGGCACAAAATGGGTGTTCAAATGCAAGAGAGATGATAAGGGAATAGTCGTGCGTAATAAGGCGAGGCTGGTGGTTAAAGGTTTCAATCAACAAGAGGGTATTGATTACAATGAAGTTTTCGCTCCTGTTGCCCGGTTAGAAGCAATTCGACTGTTTTTGGCATTTGCTGCTTTTAAGAAGATGAAGGTTTTTCAGTTGGATGTTAAGAGTGCGTTCCTTAACGGGAAAGTTGATGAGGTTGTGTATGTTGAGCAACCTCCGGGTTTTCCAGACCCGGACTTTCCTGATCACGTATACAGGTTGAGCAAGGCATTATATGGGTTACATCAGGCTCCTCGGGCCTGGTATTCAACTTTATCTGATTACTTGCTGGAAAATGGTTTCGAGAGGGGGTTGATAGACAGCACGCTTTTTGTAAAGAGAGATGGATGTGACTTCCTGCTGGTTCAAGTCTACGTGGATGACATAATTTTTGCAGCCACAAGAGTATCCATGTGTCAGGATTTTGAGGACGTCATGAAGAAACGATTCGAGATGAGTGCAATGGGTGAACTAACTTTCTTTTTAGGTTTGCAGGTGGATCAAAGGAAGGATGGTATGTTCATTCATCAAACGAAATATGTTCATGATGTGCTGGAAAGATTCAAGATGGGGGACAGTTCTCCATTTGACACACCAATCTGCGTCAATCACAAACTGGGAACTGAATCAGACGGTGACGCGGATGTGGACCCTACTCAATATCGGGCGATAATAGGTTCTTTGATGTATTTAACTGCTTCTAGACCTGATATTATGTTTGCTGTTTGTCTTTGCGCTCGTTTCCAGGCAAACCCAAAGGAATCTCACATGAAAGGTGTGAAGAGGATCTTGCGGTACCTCAAAGGCAAGCCGAAACTAGGGTTGTGGTACCCGAAAGGTGGAGACTTTGAACTGATAGCATACTCGGATTCTGACTATGGTGGTTGTAATCAGAGTCGGAAGTCAACAACGGGAGGCTGCCAATTTCTTGGAGGAAGATTAGTTTCATGGCAGTGCAAGAAACAAACATCGGTTGCAATTTCAACATGTGAAGCTGAATACATGGCAGCATCCAACTGCTGCTCCCAGGTTTTATGGATTCAGCAACAATTGCGCGACTACGGTTTGAATTTTCTACTCTCTCCCATTTTAATTGATAACACTGCCGCAATCTCAGTCATTAACAATCCTGTGAAGCATAGTAAAACAAAGCATATTGACATTCGTCATCACTTCATACGGGATTGTGCTGAGAAGAGACTCATTAAGATCGAAAAAGTTGATACTCTTGAAAATCTTGCTGACTTGTTCACAAAAGCTTTTGATAAATCAAGATTTCTTAACCTGATTGAGCTTAACGGGATGGTCAATCCCGAGTAACCTTGTTTACCTTAAAAAAAAAAAAAAAAAAAAAAAAAAAAAAAAAAAAAAAAAAAAAAAATGTCTTTATTGCTTAAAATTAGTCGGTTATCTCAGTTTGATGGACATCTCCTCGGATATGTTTTGGTCCTTGTTTTCGATTTAGGAGATGAGGATAGCCATTAACCGGAAGACTGAAAGTAACTGGGGCAGTCTTGACATGTTTTCTTTCAGTTGCTGAAAATTAGTCGGTCATTCTTAGTAAGAAGGACACATACTTGTATGTGGTCGGTCCAGTTGATCCAAGGATCTTCAGGATAGCCGTTTACCTGATGACTTTGACATGATTGGGGCAATTGAAGTCAAAATTTTTTTTTGGGAAATGAAATTACTTTTCAAGTCTATTACTTCGTAAGAAGTTCTTTGCTATGTTTAACAGAAAATTGATCCAACCTTGGAAAATGATAGATATACTGATTGTGTGTGCTTAGCTAGTGAAGTTATTAGGCTTAAAAGGCTTTAGAACAGTCATTGTATGTCATGGTGATTTTAATGGTGCGTAAAAGTGTATGTGATACTAACTTAAATTTACTCGAATTTATGTGGAAACTCCTTAAGAGTTTTGCATGGCTTCATACATATCTTTTCGAATGATAGGCAGAAAGGCGACTACCCAGTCATACACGAGCCCGTGAGTGTTCTGATTCCCGTAAAGAAAGCATCTCAAGACACTGCAGTGATCCAGATTCGGGACTTGCAGTAGTTTAGTACTCCGATGTAAATACTGATGTTGATTCAAAAAAAAAAAAAAAAAAAAAAAAAAAAAAAAAAAAAAAAAAAAAAAAAAAAAAATTTTATTCATGTATCATTTTTGTACTTATGAGAAATAGTGACAATCAAGACGAGAACCGAGACTTCTCAAGATTTCTCAAGTTTGGAGTAAGAAGAAAACGGGAAGCAGACAACAAGTATCTACAAGTTAATCAGACACTATGGGTCGAAGTCAATTCGGGGTGACGTGGGTATAGCCAAATACGCTTTGAGAATAGATAGAAGTCATCATTACCTCTGAGTTGTTGCCATCTTAAATTTTTGAGCTTAACCGAACCTTAATCCGTATCACAGAAACAATGATAACCATTTAAGTTATTACATGCTTACAACCTGTCTCTCTATGTCATAATACAGCCAAACACGGATCCAAGTGACAGTCACATAGCTAGTATGATTCCTGTTCGGATCTTTTCAAAAACGTAGTGGTCCCTGACTAGACTGAAATTTGATCCCTTATTTCGTTAAAATTATATAAGTATTTTCTGTTACGTAGTTATTTTATTTTTATTATTTTATTATTATTGGTTACTTGGACATAATCATTTTAGTTATAACTCTTTTTGGAAGTTTTCAAGGTTAAATGACAGATTTTTCAAACTTAAAGGGCTGATTTTGAAGGTACTGGCGAAGTTGTTGAATTTGGCGAAGTTGTTGAATTTGGCGAAGTTGTGCTTAACTTCGCCATGGCGAAGTTAATCGTAACTTCGCCAGACACAACTCCGCCCTATATATGTTCTGAAACACTGTAGCTCTTTCATAAATCTTCCGGCGAACATATAACCTCAAATCCTTCGGCGATCTTTATACTCAATCGTCTTTTCGATCTTGTGTTTCTTGTTACTATTATTCTTGTGGTATGTGTTATCTCTTGCGTCTTACCTCTCTCGTTCGTAATAGTTTACCCGGTTCGAGACCTCGGATCGTCGGTTTTTCAAAACCAAGTTTTTCCGACCCTTTGTTACGTGCTCATGGACGAGCCTTACGTCTCAAATCCTTTGAAATATGTTGTTCTTCACTTATAAATCATCGATTTTGTCCGAAAACCATCGGACAAAATCGATTGAATCTCAACAGTCGCTGGTTCTGGTTCTGGCGAAGTTTAGGTTTTGGCGAAGTTATCATCAACTTCGCCAGTGGCTGAAGTTCGCCAATGGCGAAGTTGTCCCCAACTTCGCCCTCGGCTTAAGTTCGCCAGTGGCGATGTTAACCGTAACTTCGCCAAGAATTTAACTTCGCCTATTTCCAATGCCTTATCAGTTTTCAGACGAACTTAAGGACGAAGCGAAGTTGTCTCCAACTTCGCCTCATCCTTAACATCGCCTGTACTGGTTACCTCACAACTTCGCACTTGGTAAACCGCGAGCTGGTGATTTCGGTTTTAAACGGTTCTAACTTGATTTGTTTTGTGCAGATATGGCTGCTGTTGGAGGAACTGGTGGTAATGACGGTGATGACCAACGACGACAATTCTTTCCATCCCACAACCAATATATCACCTTAGATCCGGATGCACGAGGCTTAGATGATTTCAGGGAGATTATCACATTTCTCCAGCGATCAAGGATATTTCATGCTATAACGACAACATTGCCCATCTCCCTACCAAACATTGAGGACTTCTGGGAGACAGCTTACCTTGATTGCAGGGCTGAGCCTTCGGTGATTAGAGCAACCGTAAATGGCCAAAACATACAATTCTCTTCTGAGGATATACGGTTGGCTCTGCAATTCGGTGCAGAAACCAGAGATGACCCTACGGAATTCACAGCTCCTTTCCGTGATGGAGCATATTTGAGAATGGGCTATTCGGGTCCACTGGGGGACTCACAAAGGAGGAAAGGCTTTCTGCTGGACCAATGGCGGTTCTTGATGCATGTGTTGATTGTTTGCATGTCCGGCAGGAAGGCGGGGACAGACGGAATGGGGGCGACGATGCAATCGGCTATGCTTGCGCTGACTTATAATCGCAGATACTCATTTAGTCAGATGATATTCTATGAGATTGATCGCCAAATACGGGCTGCGGCGCGCGAGCGATTCACTATGTATCCGCGCTTCTTGCAGATGATTATCAATCACATTGCTCCGTCTCTACCGCAAAGGCGCCCGATACGATTCGTTGAGTGTGTCACTAAGCGTATCTTCGCTCAGTGCAGGACGTCAAGCGCTCGGAGCAACCCTGAGCGTCGTCCCAGGCATACTCCTCTTTTCGGGTATCTAATTAACCCAGAGTATGTCCATGCAGGCGGGGATGAGTTCAGGGATCCACAACAACATCAGGCGGCAGCACCTCATGCTGTATCTGCTGCGCCTGTTGTCACTTCTGCTGCTGTGCCAGCTACTTCATCGCAGGCTGTGTCTACTGCTGAAAACATTGATCTGGATGCTGCTTTCAGTGGACACGGTCTGTTCGATATGGATCTCTCGGGTAATCAGTATTTGGGTACTACCTCAGCGGCTACTTCGGTAGCTGAAACCGAGCTGGATGAAACATTTGCTGAGGCCAGACGGTTGTTGGTGACTCGGGAGAGGACAACGGGTAAGCGGCCGAGGGCTGTGGATGAGGATGAAAATGATGAAGATGAGGAAGAGGCAGTCCAAGTTGTGCTGAGACGCTCACGTCGAGAACGACAAGGTATGGCCACTGGAGCGGGGGAGACTTCAAGGTACGTACGATTTGCTCCGCCTGCCTTGTCAGGTATGTCTCTATTGCCTACTACTGCACAGGTTACTGCGGTCGAGGCGTCGGCACCAGTAGTTGTGTCGCTACCACCCCAACTGGTTGATCCCCCGGTGGTAGTTGCACGCTTCGTCGAATCAACAATTACAACAACTGCAGGGTTACCTAGGGTACCACCTGCGGTCACTTCTGCTACTGAGGTTCCACCAACTCCATCGCCTGCTTCAGACTCTGAACGGATTGCTTCGCTGGAGCGTATTGTTACTGAACAATCGAAGACCATTGAACGCCTAGTGGAAGCCAATCAAATCCAAGCCGCCCTCCTGGTAGAACACGGACGAGTTATTGATGCCTTCAAGGAATTCTTGGCATCTCAGGGGGAGACGACTTGCAGGGGCGATGAGTTGAGAACAAAGAGACGACAAGATCATGACGATGATCCCAATGCACCTTCGGGTGCAGGTGGTGAGCTGCCAAGAACCTCTCAGGCTCTTGGGGCTTCCACAACTGAGGGGGAGTCAACTGATGCAGCGGGTGATGATGTTGTGGATGTTGATGACGATGCTGATGTTGAAGATGTCATCGATGCTTTGAAGGACTTAGATGAGGAGGAGGATGATGACTGTGTGAATGATGATGACGTGTTGCCCGTGGAGGAGATAGAAAGGATTGGAGAAAAGATTGATGTGGTAAATGTGTTGGAAGAAGGAGAGATCGTGGATGATGCAGTGGAACATGAGATTCCAGCTGTTGAAAGAGCAGATTTTGGAGATAAGAATGTGGTAGATGAGATGGTGTGGGAAGAGCAGCCTAGATGGAAGGAAGAATATGCTCATTGGTTTGTCAAGACCAAGAAGCCTGCTGTTCCAACCATGTTCAGAAAGAGCTACAACATTAAAGGGTATGCAGAGGCGAAAAAGGGGATTATTTGTTGGATTTATGATGAACAGCTCAAGTTGTTTGTGGTGAAGCGTTATGATGGCGTTCAATATTTCAAGAGAATGTTGAGATCGTTCAACACATTGCCTGAATGCGAAGTAAAGGACTTGGCCAGGTTGGGCCTGATAAACAGAAGCAACGACAATATGGCTAGAATGATTGAGAAGATAATGTGGAAAGAAGGAGTAAAAGAAAAGAAGTTCGAGTTGCTAAAGCCACAAAAGGGAAAATTAGTGAAGGATACAGAAAGAGGTATGAGAGCAGATGGTAAACCGTGGATGGTGATGAAGTACAAACCAGTCCGATGTATCAAGGAGGTACCCATGAAAACTATGCCTCAAAATGTACTGAAAGATCTGAAATGGTGGTATGTGGATTGCGAGACAGCTGAGGCGGTTATGGAAGATGAGGACGAACAAGAAGTACTTCGGGTTTATGACCCGATGCATCTTGTTAATCTATCGCAGGCTGATCTGGAAGTGCTGAACAACAAGAAGATCTTCTACATTCCTGCTTGGAAGGATCAAGCGAGGAAATATCAAGGAGTTGTGTCGGTTTGTGTGAGAGAAGGGGCGCACGCGTGAAAGTGCAAGATTACAAGACTCAGAGATCAAGATATGAAGCTACTGCCAAGGGGGAGTCTGTTGGTACATGTTTGTCAGTAGTTCATAGTCTAGTATTTGTTATCGAGTCTGTAATATAGTTAATGGTTTGTTTATGGTTTGTTTTGTAAACTAGCGAAGTTATCAGCAAGTTCGCTATGGCGAACTTGCTGATCTAGCGAGGTTACTGACAACTTCGCCAGTGGCGAAGTTGTCGTGTTTAAATAGAACGTTTCAGCAGAGAACGTGGGTTAAGGGTTTTGGTGTTACGTTTTGTTTCGTTTTGTTCTCTGTAACAGTGACCTACTGTCACGGGTTTGGTTATTCAATATAACGTGTTTACCTTATAGCTCGTGTTCATTGTTCGTGTATTCAATCTCTACAATATCTACACTCGTACCTATATACGCAGGGATTCCGCACCTGCGTTGTTAGAGATTTCCCGTGTACGATCCGCGTTCAGGAACCTTCAATACCGTACCGTACCGGTCCCGAAAACTCAAAACTTTGGTACCAAATCGGTATAGATGATTTTGCCCATCCCTATGGAGCGCATATGTTTCCGGGCGCATAAGTTATGCTCCAGAAATTCAGAAAACTGTTTTGCGCATAACTTCTTCGTTATATCTCCGTTTTACGTGCCGTTTTCTCCCACGTGCTCATATTCAAATTCTCTGTCACTCCATGTAATAATATATTCATTTCTACTCTGTCTAAAATACACTCCAATTTAACTTCTTTAAGCTCCGCTCACCTTCATTTGATAAGAAACGAAAACGATAGCTGTATGCACTAACATAACATGTATATAATGTGTTTTCATATAGCTTGGATGATGTATCCATTAAATTTCTCTGCCAGGCCATGGTGTTAACAATAACATCACATTTTATTTGAGTATTAAGGAAGAACCTTGTATAGCAGTTTGGATTTTCAACATTTATTTTTTTCATGTCATCCATTGCTTTATTGTAGTCAGCCTCACAATAGGACCTGGCCGCTTTCCAGTATAGCTCTTTCAATTCTTCACCCTTGAAAGTTTTCTGCCAGTTTGCATAAATGTGCCTAGCATAGTTTCCATGTTCTGTATTTGGCCAAATCAATGTAACAACATTTAGTAGTCCCTACCACATTCAAACATAAATGTTAGATCTAACCACCATCATTACCACAATCATATATATCAGTTTGCATAATGAGGTATGTACCTTCTGTTGGTCATAAACTAGTGTCCATCCATTACCACCATCATGTATCCCCAAAATTTTTCTTAACTCTTCCATGAGCCACTCCCAACTATCATTATTCTCTCCCTCAACTACTGCCCATGCTAATGAAAACATCTGGTCATTATAGTCCCTTCCAATAGCATCTAATTGCATACCTATAATATAATATAAGTAACATAATTGGTAAATACCTTAAATTATACTCCCTCCGTCCCATTAAAAGTGGTCCCTTATTGATCCATGGAGCGTCTTATTAGCACAACGTTTTGCATTATAGGTGAACCAATTTTTTTATTATAACCTTATACTTCTCTTCCACTACGATTGGATCTCCTTAGCACTCCAACTTGGCTTAGCTTTGAATAATGACAAGAACTCACAAGCTATGAATTTAGCCATCAACTGCCCATTATTTAACAACGTTTCTCTGACAAGTGTGCTTGTTCCTTACCCTTTTAACCATATAGCATTCTTTACCCTTATGAAATGAACAAAAGACACTGAAAGGACACCCTTCAACACACTTCACACTTACATAGACCTGTTTATTTTGGTTACTCTTTGAAATGTAAACATTCCTACCATTAAAAACTGCATATCTTCTTATGGCATCTTTAAAGGCATCCCTTGAAGTGAACTTAATTCCAACAACCCAATTAAAATTCTTCAAATTAGTTTGGTCACTTACAACTGGAGCATCTGCACTGTGCTACTCCCCCCTGATATCATCATCTTCACTCTCACCAGGTGTTTTAACATCACCATCAGATTCTTCACAACTAGTATAAGCTTTAAAATGTGACCCCCCTCCCCCCCGTCAACAGTCTCAACCAATTTATCTTTTGTTCCCTTTAAAGACTCCTCAAGAAAATTCCTATTAGTTGTTGTTTGTTTTTCAATAGCTTTTCTAACTTCATCTTGAGACTCTCTCCATTTATCATCTTCTCTATCTAACCTAGCTACTTTAACAAACCTTTCCTCGCCATAACCCTACTTGTAACATCTTGGATTTTCGTATTCGTATTTGTCACACCCCAACCTAAGACGGAAATGCCGGGGCATGATCCGATTGCTCACAGCTCGAAGATACTATCATACATAAAGTGTGACAATATCTAATTAATTATTTTATTCAAGAATACACACAATATCCAAATACAACAACACTAATCAAGTAATTAAATATAGCAAGTTTAAATTCATGTTTGTCTTCATTATAATCCTAAGGTCTTTCTAATTGTCCATACTTCAACTTCAAGCAACTTGCATATGCGTAGAAAATGGAGTTTGTCAACAACACATGTTGAGTGAGATGATCACCAATTTTGACACAAAAACAATAATATATATATATATATATATATATATATATATATATATGATAGATAATTGATAAATGGTAAGTGAAAAATGCGCAAACTAACCATGTGATAGTAATCAATCAAATCATAACAAAACATGTATATAACCAAATCACAACCAAAGACTTGATAGTGTGCCAATGAATCATCGCCAAGCGAATCGGGCATTGATTACAATGACTGAGATTGTCGGTTTACCTTCGCCAAGCGAATCGGGCTCCGGTTACTAAGACGGTCGTATGATCATGTTAATGAGAATCCAAGACTTGATAGAATACAAACACACTTAAACAAGTAGCAATTAGCAAATAGCATTTAATTGATACAACACACAATGATCATGTTTGCGATTGTTTAAGATATATATATATATATATATATATATATATATATATATATATATATATATGATAGAAAGTAGGAATATGTACGCATATGTCCCCAAAACGTTTGAAAACAGTATATAAAAAAGGGAATGATTAAACTCACCTTAGATTAATGACAAGCGATTAATAAATGCGATTAACGAGCTATGAATAAGCGAGTCGTCCACTACATGTCAAATGTTATGAACAATTCAGAATCTGAGATATTAGGATATCATAATATAAGTAAAAACGAACTTGTTTCTGCTGGAATCAATCTAAACGGACGTTTAAAACTCAAGTTATGTTATATTTAAGATTTTAAGTGAGCAGGTACTGACCAGAATCTGAACAGCGAGTCGAGAGTTGGATTTTGGTCATTAGCCTTAAAATTTCGTTTCAAGAATAAAAGTCTTCTGAACCGAATGTTGAATCTGACCAGAAGTGTGAGAAAACGATAAGTCAAAGTTGTTGACTATTTTACCCTTTGACGGGTTTTAAGGGAATTGACCAGTCAACACCCTTCAACCACTGAAATTGATTGAAGGTTATTGACTAGAGAATATGTATGAACGATTCCTATGTTTACAACTTACCCGGAAAGTGAAATGATCAACGAGAAACGGAAGTCAAAGGTCCTAAAGCAAGCAAAGTCAACGAACAAGTCTTGAATCTTTAACGAATATGCAAAAACCGAAGGGTTTGAGGATGATCAGAGGTAGGTGATGGCTGGAGGAGGTGTATTAGGGTTAGATTAAAGTTTACAGCAGATATCTAAGTGTTGTTTATATAGAAAAAAATAAAGCGAACTAATTATGGCCTTTTTGGCCCGTTTAAGCAAATATGTGCGATTTAAAGGAAAGAAGCATCAATTTATTCATAAAAATCTGATCTTGTACAAGGGAAAACAAATTAGGAGTTGTATTTTAGTTATACTATGATTACTTGGTCCTTAATTCACTAAAATATGCCAAATATAATCGATTTTATACAAAAAAATGAGCTAATAAACGGAATCAAGTAAACGATCTGGTGCAGGTACCCCATAGCGCTATGCGGCCAAGTGAGGGCATCCCCGCCGGGCAGCGCCCCGGGTTCAAGGAGTTGAAGTTTGTCTTTTGACGATATTGGTCCTTGAAGTTTGTTATTTGGACATTTAATGAATCTTTTATGCATAGTTGAAGAGTTTGAACAATATATAAAGTATAAGGGCCTAAAATGAACTTGTAATCTTTAATACTTATAAATATTAATTTCTTGATGAATAATAATGATCTAAAACTGTTACAGGGTCGGGTTATATGCAAACGAATACGGGTTTGAAAATCCAAAATGTTACAGTATTTGTTTACCCGATTCGAGAACGTAATTCATACCTTTCGTATTAATAAAATCATGCATTTATTAGTAATTAATTTTCAATTGTGCCAAATAGTCGTTAGAAACTCTTAAAATGGCTTAAAATGCATTTTTGGAACTTCAGGGACTAAAAATGCCAAAAAACAAAAATCTGATAGAAACCCACCCTTCACGTGGCGCGAAGGAAGGGCCTTGGATCCTTTGCGCGGCGCGAAGGAAGGTCTGTTGAGCCAAAATCGTTTATGATTCTCATTTAATGCTAAATCTTTCCTTAAACGACCCTAAATCACGAAAATTAAACTACAAGTTAACTAAACTGCTATTATGAAGTGTCTAGGTTCATTCCTTGTGATTTTATCAAAATATTGGAGATCACAAGACTCGATTTTGTCATCAATATATTATTCGATTACCTAAACGAGTTGATTTTCTGGTTCTATAAATTGAACTACTAGTTATTTAAACAAACCACACCTCCAAACCCTAGAATGTTACTGAAATATTAACTCTCAACCATCACTTTCATCATACACATGATTTCTCCTTCGTTTTTGCTATTTTACTCAAGATTGTTAGTATTCGTGTTGGCTTTCAAGTATTCTCAACCTTTGACTCCGTTTTCTCATCGATTCAAGTACTTTCCGGGTAAGTTGTTCATTATTACTCGTTAGTCAGTAACCCTTAATCAATTTCTGAGATTAAGGGGAAATGACGGGTCACCAACCCGTTTAAGGGCATATTAGTCAACAACTTTGACCAATCAATTTTAACACTTCTGGTCAGAAATGACTTTCGGTTCAGAAGAATTTTATTTTTGTTTCAAGATTTTAAAGCCACTGACCAAACCCGACTTCCGACTCACTGTTCGGATTCTGGTCAGTACCAGCTCACTTAAATGTTAATTATCTCATAACCGGAGTTCTAGACATCCGTTTGGATCGATTCCAGCGGCTATGTTCTCGGTTTTAATCATAGTTTATTATCTCTAGGTTTCAGGTATGTTCGGATCTATCTTAGTCAGCACGTTAAAGGACGGTTCATTCGTTTAATCGTGCTTTTATTCTTATTTCTTGCACACTCGCCTAAGCGATAAGGTGAGATATCATTTCCCTTTTATTTTACTCTTTTCAAATGTTTTGGGTACATATGCGTATCTAATTCATATTTTTGCATCATATATATATACACAAACTTGCAACCGTAAATATTGTGTGTATTTCAATTAAATGCTAATTGTTACTTGTTTAGTGTTTATTTTATCGCATTCGGAGAGGTCCATCATAATCACATTAAAGTATGATCATACGTCGTCTTAGTAGCCAAAGCCCGATTGGTATGGCGATGGTCAACTGACACTCTCATATCGTATCCTAGTCATAGTAGCCAATGCCCAATTCGCAAGGCAATGGTCAACTGACACATTATTTGCTCACGGTTTGATTGATTATTACTCACATTATTTTGTTTGCGCATTTATCGTTTATCATTTATTATATATATATATATATATATATATATATATATATATATATATATATATTGTTATTAGTGTCAAACTAGTGATCATCTCACTCAACATGTGTTGTTGACAAATCTCTGTTTATTTCGTACGCATATGCAGACTGTCAGTTGATTTGAAGCTAAGGTGAAGAACACATAGAGAGACTTAGGCATTAAAAATAAAGAACATTTAAATGCTATTTTGTTTTGGATTATTATTATTATGTTTGGAACTTGTGCACATATTTGAAATTTGAAATAAATAAATTAAATACATATTGTCATATTTTATATTGTATGATAGTACTTTATTAGCTGTGAACCACGTTTCGCACCCTGGCATTTTCACCTTAGGTTGGGGTGTGACAGATTGGTATCAGAACCGAAGGTTATAAGATAGGTGGTTAGAAATGTCCTAGTATTATGCTTAGGACCCTATACGTGCCTACTTGATTGCTTTATGTGCTTATTATGTGTTTACAGCTTACTTGAATTATTTATTTATTTTATTATTTTAATTATTGTGCACACGCAAATTCTGAGGCTATGCCTCACATTCAAAATATTTTCAAATTCTTTTACTTTCTAGTAGATTGCTTTTATTTTGGGAAATTCCTTAAGAATTCCCTTGTTTTTGTTTTTACTTCTGCACCTTAAAGCATTGGGGCATGACATGTTTTGTAGTAACCGTAATGGGGAGAGAACTGTGAGTCGGTCGTTGGCAAAACGGTCCCGAAAACCCAAGGTAAGACGCTATTCCTTACCTAGAGGATAACCTAACCACAGTTTTTGATCTTATAGGCCAAAGCGGAACAAATGCCATACGACCGGAACTTTAAGTGATCAACGTGATCGGTCGGTTACATTCCTTTTATAAAAGCCGCATTCACGATGGCTCGTGGCTAAATTCGAGAAAAAATTCCAATATTTTATTTTTATTTATTTTAAAATGCTTAGTTGGGTGAAAAATCTATGACAACCCATGAACACTCCAACTATCCATTTCTCAACTCGTTTTCGATTTGATTTTTGGTTGGAATGTATCACCTGTTGTGGTTCACGAGATACTCCAACTGCTCATATTTGGATCCGTTAAATTCGATATTTAGTTGACTTCAGTTAAAATGCCATGTAACGCTCATGGGTCGGCCAACTCCATTAACTTGATAATTCGTTATTTAGTTGGGTCAGTTAAAATGTCATGTAACGCTCATGAGCTAACCAACTCAATTGCTTTGTAATTAACTCGTTATTTTAATTGGGCCATTTAAATTGCCATGGAAAGCTCATGGGAGGCCCAATTCACAAAATTTCTGTTGCGTTACTTAGTTGGGCCATTCAATTTACCATGGAAAGCTCATGGGAGGCCCAATTCACAAAATTTCTGTTGCTTTACTTAGTTGGGCCATTCAATTTACTATGGAAAGCTCATGGGAGGCCAACTCATTAGATATGTTTCGTCTAAGCCCAACCCAATAAAATTTTATTTTGAATTTCTCTTTTAAGATAAACTTGGTTTATTTATTTAAATAACTCCAAATTATTCACATTGTTTTAAATCTCGGCTCATCTTCAAGTCATGATATGTCACTAGCAGAACTCATCCTCCAAATTAATGGCAGGTAACTGTTGTAAACCAACTTTTTTTTTAACTGGAATTCTTTTTTTTTTCAATTATTAATTTTTTATTTTTCCATCCCGGGAAAATCAATCTAGGCAAGTGTTATACTTCTCTTGCTGATTATGATTTGAAGAGATGAGCCATATCGATTGCACATGCATACAAGAAGGTAAACTCGGTAGAAAAATCAATACACTTTAAAGAACCCGTATTCTCATACGGACAACTATATGTCGTCTTATCAAAAGTTATAAGCAGACATAGACTATAGATTTTGATTCTTGATTAACAAGGTATATTGACTAATACAACCATAAATGTAGGGCACAAAGGAAATTTTTATTTATTTGTAAAATATTTGTGTAATGCCCGTTTTGTGATTCTTGTAATTTTAATGTAAATTGTAATTGTATTAACATTATATATAAATATATAGTTGACTGTACCATGCTTAACGTTCAAAGTTTAAAATTTTCATCAATTTCTGACGTATTCACAGATCTCAAACTTGCAATAATAATAATAATAATATAAAAGACGGGTGTGCTAGAGTGATATGAGATGGCGATAGGTGCAGCCGTCCACTTCGATTTGGTTTTAAGATTCCATGCATCAATTGCAATCTTATCCCTGTTCACGCGTTTACAAAGTAATTATTTAGATTTAGAAGATCAAATGTAATTTAATTAATATTTGAGATCTTGCTGACCTTTAACTGATCATGTATTGGTGGCTGATTTTCATACACTTTCTAATTGTTTTTCATATGAGATACTGACGTCATTATTGACAACACTATTTCAGATTCTGGCTGCTGATTATCAAACCAGGATTTGACACATTATTATGGATAATGTTAAAATATAATTTACAACAAAAATAAAAAAAAGGTGAGAATGATTCTAATTTATTGATTTTAAATTTGAATGATAGAGATTAATTTAAGACTAAAAATTGATGGGATAGTTATTAAGATAATAACCTCACTTATAATTACTTTCTCTCTCCACATTCAAAACACATGTCAAATCCCCAATCATTTAAAATGTCAATAACTTTTTCATACGATATTTTTTTAAAAGAAAATTTCACCATAATAACAATCATTTTTTTATCTTTAATATGAATATCATATTGTTATATAAAAAAATAATTGGGTTTTTCTATGCATTATGTTATAAATTTTGGTCATTGTGTTTCTCAATTGGTATTCATATTAAAGATAAAAATTAAAACAAAGATTACGTCATTGTGTCTTTTTGTTCATCGTTGTGCTCAATATTTGTCTTTCTACTTATCATTGTGTTTTAGTAATTGTGTAATACATTCATTGTCTTTTGTTCGGAATTGACATGTAGCATTCAATTAATTTGAGAATAATAGTATTATGTTCAAGTCATTGCGAAATATATAGTTTCCATTGTGTTTTACGTTTCAAGTCATTCTTTTATATGTATTCACAATTGTGTCTTACGTTTTCAGATCATTGTGTTACATGTATTCATCATTGTGTTTTATGTATTAGATAATTTGTTGGTATTTTTCATTATATTTACATATTATTATTATACAACAATGTTATTAGTATTTAAAAAAACACAATGATGAGTTGAAAGGCACAATGACGAAAAAAACACAATGACAAACAGAAAGACACAATGACGAAAAAAGACAGAATGGTAAACAAAAAGACACAATGACGTATTTCTTGTTTTAATATTTATATTACAAAATCATACTCATATTAAAAATAAAAAAAACGTTTTTTTATTATGGTGATTTTTTTTAAATATCATATGAAAAAGTTATAGACGTTTTAAAATGATGGGGGAATTAACATGTGCTTTCATGTGGAAAGAGAAAATGTGTACTATTACTTTCATACAATTTTTCCTTTGGTCCCTAATTGACATATGTCAATTAGTTATGTTTTCTCACGCTTCTCATTTTTATTGGCATTTGTAGAATAACTCAACCCACATTTTTATAACATCAAATTATCTTGAGGAGTTTTTAAATGCAAGCCACTCGACAAAAAAATCTAAAGTATATCGTAAAAAAAATACAAAAATTATCCATTATGTTATAAACTCAGATCATTTTGTGTAAAATGTCAAATTGTTCCGGAGGTTTGGTCAATTATATGATTTTCGTCCAAAAAGTTATTTTTTGCAACCAGACCATTGAGGTTTCTTACCTTTTGCTAATTACATCCAAATCGCTAACCTTATTAATTTTTAAACTCGAGTCAAGGACAATTACATCTTATTATAACATTTTTGTTTATTTTAAGAAATAAAATATTGAGTTAACATAGATGGGTCCCAAGACACAATGAGATCCACCCAGAAGCAGCCACACCCACTAATCTTAAGACGAATTGATAACGGAAACACAAACGAGCACACAATATTTAGGGTAAACTTCACGTATTATTATACTTAAGAAACTAGCTCAAAATTTGAATACAATAATCCCTCTCACAATACAACAACCCTAACATGGCTATGTATTTATAGGGAGACCCTAACTTGGCCAACAAGTAAAGCCCAAATATAAAAGCCCAATTGTAACCCCATAAACTCATTACATCATTAATGAATTCCATAGGCCCATAGGTCTAACCCGGTCACCTAAACATGACGGGCGTAATAAGATGGAAATTACCAATAATCACCCCCTAATTTCCGACTCGAAACTAGGAGATCTTCAACGCCGAGCAATCTTCTTATCTCGTCAAACTTGATTCTCGCAAGTGCTTTCGTAAGAATGTCAGCTCGTTCTTCCTTGCCACTAATGTACTCCACCACTAACAATGCTGACTTTACATCCACATGATGTAATTGCCATCCATCAGTAGCTGCAATGGCAATGAGCATGCGTATGGTTTCAAGTCTCGCTACCGGAGTAAAGGCCTCGTCAAAATCTACTCCGGGTTGTTGCACATAACCCTTTGCCACGAGTTTTGCTTTATATTTACTAATTGAACCATCTGCATTTCTTTTCACCTTGAAAACCCACTTCAATCCGATAACTTTAGCCCCTCTCGGTAACTCGGTCAACTTCCATGTGTCGTTTCTTCTAATGGATTCGAGTTCCGTTTGCATAGCCTTTACCCACTCCGGTTTGGATTTTGCTTCACCAAAATTCCTTGGTTCACCTTCTTCTAACAAAAGAAGTTCAATGTCCTCCACTTCCGAACATAGGACATAATCATTGAACTTAACCGGTGCGATCGAAACACGTGTAGATCTTTGTAGGTTAATTTCTGGTTCGTCAAGTGCTGCTGTCGCTAAACAGTTGATAACGAATTGATAACGGAAACACAAACGGGCACACAATATTTAGGGTAAACCTCACGTATTATTATACTCAAGAAACTAGCTCAAAACTTGAATACAATAATCCCTCTCACATTACAATAACCCTAACATGGCTATGTATTTATAGGGAGACCCTAACTTAGCCAACAAGTAAAGCCCAAATATAAAAGCCCAATTGTAATCCCATAAACCCATTACATCATTAATGAATTCCATATGCCCAATAGGTCTAACCCGATCACCTACACGTGATGGGCGTAATAAAATGGAAATTACCAACATAATCTTCAATGTTCATCCAATCCGTCTTCAACTCTTCATCACCCCCAAAAACTTAACAAGTTTTTCCGTCGACCACTTGCAATCACCGTTCCGACCACTAATTTTGGCACCCCACCATCTCTTCGTCTCTATATCACCACTACCCTACCTTGATTTTCAATCTTGAAACCCCTCAAATTTGGTTAAGGTTTATGTGTTGAATCGAAGCATAAGATGGTTCAGATCTGAAAACGGGCACACCTTCAAATTTTCTCTAATCGAAGAACCTTCATATTTTCTCTACAACGAAGCGTCACCTGACTCAGACCAAGGGTCAAGTGCAAATGCTTCGTCAATACCGGAAAGGCTTCCGGTAACCTTTTCCCATAATTAAAGTTGAAAATAAACGGAGTTAACGATTTGGATTAACTTGCAAGGAGTGGGAAACCTCGATGGCCCAGATGCAAAAAAAAAAACTTTTAAAACGAAAGCCGTATCATTGACTAAACCTCAGGGACGGATTTTACACTTTACTCTATCTATTTTATTATATATCAAAAATAAAATCATATACTTTTTTCGAAAACTTCACATTTTTATAAATTCAATGTAATGGTCAATACTCTTGTAGTGAAATTCAGAGATTATTAATCATAGTATTATATAAAATACAGAGTTATATATTAAAAAATAGTTATAATGTAAAAGGGAAAAATGAATGTTCATGGAGCTTGAACCGACACTCAGATTATGTGTTGCAGTTGAAGCCGGCGTGTGAATTCATCCAATCATATTGTGCCACATGGAGCCGACTGGAACTAACTCTTCAACCCTTATCGGTCGCCCACTGGTGATTTCACCCCGTTGTTGTTTGCCCCTGCTGAATTCATCCATTCGCGAGCCAACCCATCAATTTTCTTCCTTTAGCCCAAGTGAGAATGCTCGCCTGGGGTTGCGGCGCTTGCTCGCGACGAGTGGTGAA
The DNA here is from genome assembly GCF_021521415.1 of Bidens hawaiensis. Taxonomy (NCBI): domain Eukaryota; kingdom Viridiplantae; phylum Streptophyta; class Magnoliopsida; order Asterales; family Asteraceae; genus Bidens; species Bidens hawaiensis. The sequence continues at coordinate 858,464 of NW_027491522.1, forward strand.
GCGAGGGTGTTATGGTGTCCGTGGCTCGCGCCACTTGTTGAAGCCGGTCGCCCGCTTGCCACAACGCATAGTCTCAGTACGATTGCTTGTTGTGACACCCAGCTTAAGCAGAAACGCCCGAGCATGATATACAGATTGTTCAAAACACAAGTGACACTATTAAGTGACAATATATTAAGTGACAATATTATCATTAATTAATTTACAATTCAAGTACACAAGTTTGCAACAAGAAATACAAGGAAAAGTATAAATATAACTAAACATTTTGTAGTAATCGTAGCATATATATAAAATACGGTCAGCTAATTGCATAGTTGGTGAGTTCACACAAGTTCTATATAAGTACGTAAAAACCATGCAATTTCATGAACAAGTGTAGTAATTGCGCAATGTCCTTTCCAGTTGGTAACAATCAACGTACTCGGATCCGGGGTTCCTTTTTCACTCATAACAAAATGGTCCTGAGTGCAAGGGAGGGGGCGTATGATCATACTTATTAAAGCAACCATTAGCAAGTAATCAAGTAAACACACACAAGTCCATGATACGAATTGCAGTTTTGTATACGAATATGATAAACAGTTTGCTTGGATAGGATATATATGCTACCCGAAAAGTATAAAAGCATTAAAAAGGGGGTGTGAGAAACTCACCTTTGAAATAGATGATAAACAAGAAACGAAATCCGAAAGCAACCGAAAGTGCGTTAAAGACCCCGAAACGAATGAACTTCTCGAACTATAAATAAAAATAAAGACGAAAATTTAAAGGCTAGCTAATGGGATTATATAGGTTAATTATTTAGTTTTAAAGATGACGCGTTATATATTTTATTATTTTAAGGCGTGGATTATTTTAATATTATTCCAAGTTATTGAATTAAAGTTAACGAATTAAAAGATAACGACCTTTAAGTTAACAAATTGGGATTAACGAATTATAAACTAACAAACGAAAGATAAGCTAAAAAATTTCTTAAAGTTAACAGGTTACGGTTGACAAAATATAAGTTAACGAATTAAAACAAACGGTTTAAAGCTTAACGACTAAAAGTGAACGAATTTATACTAGCGAGTTAATATTTTAATATTATCTAAATTACAAGATTAATACTAAGTTTATATACTATAACGTTTACGGAATTTTGGTGTTAACGGTATATTTTATTTTGAAAACGAAGGTGCTAACGAATTATAAAGTTTAACGAACGATAAATATAAAAATGTTAAACGAGTTAAAAACGAACTTGACGGGTTTTAAAAGTTTTGTTTTTAAGTGAAAATGATAAGATATAAAATTATAAATAATTTTATTTAGTTGAAAAAATCTTTTTATTTGGTATAAAGTAATGTTTTTTTAATTTATTTTGTTTTATTAAGAGTAAAGTGCCATTTTTGTCCTTGTGGTTTGGGAAATAATCCGAATTTAGTCTATAAAGTTTATTTTTTGCATATGGACCATACACGTTTCCCAGTTATATGAGTACAGTGCCAAAATGTTAAATTGAATCGTTAAGTCAGGGGGGTAGACATGCATTTTCACTCTTTCTTTATTATATGAGTACAGTGCCAAAATCGTCCCTGAAGTTTGGTCATATTTGCGAATTTCGTCCAAAAATAGTTTTTTTCGCAATTAGACCATCGATGTTTCCCAACCATTGCCAATTTCATCCAAATTGTTAACTCAGTCTAAATTTAGCGTTAAGTCAGGGGCGTTAATATCCTTTTATATGTTTATTATTATTATTATTATTATTATTATTATTATTATTATTATTATTATTATTATTATTATTATTATTATTACACTGAGCTAAACCCTTTGTATGACTAAAAATAAAGAAGAATAAACAAACGAATACTATATTGGATTCAAACATAGGAATCGTGAGATGTTATATATGTCATCCAACAAACACAAAATAATAATAATAATAATAATAATAATAATAATAATAATAATAATAATGTAAACAAACATGTAAAAGGGACAGTAACACCCCTGAGTTAGCGTTGAATTTAGATCGAGTTAACAATTTGGACGAAATTGACAATAGTTGGGAAAAATCGAGGGTCTAATTGTGAAAAAAAATATTTTTAGACGAAATTCGTAAATGTGACCAAACCTCATGGACGATTTTGGCACTTTACTCATATAATAAAGAAAGAGTGAAAAGACATGTCTACCCCTGACTTAACGATTAAATTTAACGGGGTTAGTGATTTGGATGTCATTGGCAAGAATTGGAAAATGTGGATGGTCCATAAGCAAAAAAGTAAACTTTTTGGACTAAATTCGCATTATTTGTCAAACCATAAGGACGAAAATAGCACTTTACCCGTTTAATTAATAAAGAAAAAGGGTTTAAAAAAATACAAATTAAGCTGCTCTGACCCGGGTTTAAACCAGGGTCCCTTGATTTACAACCAAATGACTTAACCACCAGACCAATCTGTTTAATTGTTAACATTATAGAAACAATTTTTATATAAACTAACATGCATGTTCATCATCTCCAACCTCAAACCCTAGGGTTTAAATTTCATAAACTGATCCATGTATGACAAAAATAAGTTTAGGGCTTTTGATTTATGGCTTATGACGATCATTATGCATATAAAAGTTACCTGAAACTGTTATTGTTTGACGGTGAATGAGGTTGGCCGAATGTAATGAACTTGGACGATCAATCATGGATTACAGAAAGTTTGTTTGATGAAATTGATGATATGGACGAGTTTAGTTTGATGTTAGGATGCTATTTATACTAGTAATTGGAGCGCTATTGATTAATTGACGTTAATTAGAAATTAATGAGACTTCCGGCCAGTTCGCGAGTTGATTTTGATGATTAAAGGACGTTATGACGCAATTAAAATGTTTATTAAGGATTATTATCGTAGTCTATGGTCGTTACATCAAAAAAAAGGGGGGGTCAAAAAGCATGATTAAAGGGCTGAAAGGAGTTTGTCGGTGCCGGAAACGATGGTCGCTAGAAAACCGAGGTCATGGAGGGGCGGGCTGGGAGTTATATTATATATTATAATATATTTTTTTAAATAATTTACATTCTGTCCCCCTTAACATTCATATTGAATTAAAACTGATTTAAAGTATAAATTACAAAGTAAACCTTAATATTTGAAGTATGTTATAAATGAAACAAAGAAGTTATATTATTTGGATAATTTTTATATTTTACCTGTATAGTTGGAGGATCGTTTAACTAGAAACTTTAAATCCCGAAGTTTTATTAATTGAACGAAAATAATAGAAGACAATCGAATGAACATTTCAATTATCGATCTTTTATAATTGATAAATAATAAATAAAGCACATTGAAACGACCCAACGGGTCGGGTTAACGAATATACAAATTCAAATCCAAATGAAAAATGAAGAATACGTGCGACGAAACTTGTGATATATATATATATAGGGGTGGGATCCAGTGAAAACTTCTCTTAAAGAGAAAACTTAAAAACTCCTAAAAAACTATTTTTAACTTAAAATTTTATTTTTTTTTTAAGTTTCTTTTTTTTTTTCAATTATTCTTATATGTTGTTATTGGTTCCGGAAAAAAAAACTTGCCGATAACCTCGTCGGTGTAGTGCACATGTGTAATAGTGTGCATTGTATATATGCAAAAGTGTTTGTGTTGCATAGAATACAACACTATTGCACATATTTGATACACACTATTGTATATATGCAATATAAGACTAATACGCACATCGAATACACATTAGTACGTATGTGTATTACAACATTAACGCACATGTGCACTACATCGACTTTTATTTTATTCTTATTTTTTTTCCATATAATACAACACTACTACACATATACAATACACAAATATTGAATATATGCAATTAAACACTACTAAACTTAAAAATACATAGTAATACACATGTGTAATACAACGGTATCGCATAGTAATACGTATGTGCATTACAGCGGGTTTTTTTATTATTTTTTTAATTTTCTTTTATATTTTTTGAGCAAAGAGTAAGAAAATATAAGAATAATGGCAAAAACAGAAATTTGAAAATATTTTTTTATTTTTAATTAAAAATATTTCTTTAGGAGTTTTAAGTTCTCTTTAAAGATAAGTTTTCTCTTGATCCTCTCCCTATATATATATATATATATTAATAAACAAAATCGAAAATTTAAAATAGGTCGGGTTTTCGGGTTTGAAAAGTAACGAATGTTACACTTGTCGCCCCGGTAGCTGCCACACAAGTACTTAATTACTTTAGCTCATAAAAAGAAACTATTTAACTCGTTTTTTTTAAACGATCGACTAATAATGGGCTACATCTCTAGAAAACTCTCATGTGAAGTTGTGAATCCTAATCTACCTAGTGATGTTTCACCCAAGTTAAAACCTAAAAATATAACACATGAGTGGCATTTAAACTCGTAACATTATACAGAAGAAGACCCCTAATTTTAACTTAAGGTAATTAAAACACCCGGCCACCCAACCAAAATGTTGATAACTAAAACTCATAATCCTAAACATTAATATTCATAATCTAATAATTCTATAGTAAATTAGTATAAAAGGTGCATCAAATACTAGTACTACGTACTAATTATAATAATAATAAAAACATGTTGATTCTTATTGCTATATAGACTGAGGTGATTCCTACTTATATATCACTATAACTATATAATTTTGACAACCTTAGTAAAACCGTCAAAATATTAACATGATGATACGTGTATCACTTCATGTTATTAATATATTTATTAAGTGAAAACTATTTATTATTTACACGTACTTATTAAAGAAACTAGCTTAAAAATAACTTACAGGGTTAGATTAAAATACAAAGTAAAAAAAATAAATAAAAGAGAATATCTCATAGAATAGTAATTAACTTTCAAAAATACTCAAATTAGGTCATTGATGCATATTTTTCTCAAATCGGATCACTAAATCTTCAAATCAAGTCTCACCAATTTTTTTGTGCGTCAAGAAAGAAATGGAGGATAAGATGTGGGGGTCGTAATTTGCAATATATGTAGTTAAATTTAAAATTTTTTTTAAAAAGTTAATTATATTAAAATTTAAAAATAAAAAATAAAATTGACATCGTCACTTAGCGTCAACTTTAAAAAAAAGATAAAAAGTTGAGTGACTTAATTTAATAAACATGTTAAAACCTTTAATTTAATAAAAATATGAAAGTTGAGTGACTTAATTAAAACACTTTTTAAAGTTGAGTAATCTAATTGGAACACTTATAAAAGTTGGTTACTACTCTATGATGTTACCCATAAATAAAAATAATTAATTTAATTGATTTTAAATTTGAATGGTTGTAATTAATTTGAGAGGAAAAAAATTATGGAAATGACATAAATGAAATACCCTAAATTTGTTGACTTTCTCCTCATAGAATAGTAATCAACTTTCGAAAGTACTCCAATTAGGTCATTGATGCATATTTTTCTCAAATCGGATCACTAAATCTTCAAATCAAGTCTCACCAATTTTTTTGTGCGTCAAGAAAGAAATGGAGGATAAGATGTGGGGGTCGTAATTTGCAATATATGTAGTTAAATTTAATTTTTTTTTAAAAAAGTTAATTATATTAAAATTTAAAAATAAAAAATAAAATTGACATCGTCACTTAGCGTCAACTTTAAAAAAAAGATAAAAAGTTGAGTGACTTAATTTAATAAACATGTTAAAACCTTTAATTTAATAAAAATATGAAAGTTGAGTGACTTAATTAAAACACTTTTTAAAGTTGAGTAACCTAATTGGAACACTTATAAAAGTTGGTTACTACTCTATGATGTTACCCATAAATAAAAATAATTAATTTAATTGATTTTAAATTTGAATGGTTGTAATTAATTTGAGAGGAAAAAAATTATGGAAATGACATAAATGAAATACCCTAAATTTGTTGACTTTCTCCTCATAGAATAGTAATCAACTTTCGAAAGTACTCCAATTAGGTTATTGATGCATATTTTTCTCAAATCGGATCACTAAATCTTCAAATCAAGTCTCACCAATTTTTTTGTGCGTCAAGAAAGAAATGGAGGATAAGATGTGGGGGTCGTAATTTGCAATATATGTAGTTAAATTTAAATTTTTTTTTAAAAAGTTAATTATATTAAAATTTAAAAATTAAAAATAAAATTGACATCGTCACTTAGCGTCAACTTTAAAAAAAAGATAAAAAGTTGAGTGACTTAATTTAATAAACATGTTAAAACCTTTAATTTAATAAAAATATGAAAGTTGAGTGACTTAATTAAAACACTTTTTAAAGTTGAGTAACCTAATTGGAACACTTATAAAAGTTGGTTACTATTCTATGATGTTACCCATAAATAAAAATAATTAATTTAATTGATTTTAAATTTGAATGGTTGTAATTAATTTGAGAGGAAAAAAATTATGGAAATGACATAAATGAAATACCCTAAATTTGTTGACTTTCTCCTCATAGAATAGTAATCAACTTTCGAAAGTACTCCAATTAGGTCATTGATGCATATTTTTCTCAAATCGGATCACTAAATCTTCAAATCAAGTCTCACCAATTTTTTTGTGCGTCAAGAAAGAAATGGAGGATAAGATGTGGGGGTCGTAATTTGCAATATATGTAGTTAAATTTAAATTTTTTTTTAAAAAGTTAATTATATTAAAATTTAAAAATAAAAAATAAAATTGACATCGTCACTTAGCGTCAACTTTAAAAAAAAGATAAAAAGTTGAGTGACTTAATTTAATAAACATGTTAAAACCTTTAATTTAATAAAAATATGAAAGTTGAGTGACTTAATTAAAACACTTTTTAAAGTTGAGTAACCTAATTGGAACACTTATAAAAGTTGGTTACTACTCTATGATGTTACCCATAAATAAAAATAATTAATTTAATTGATTTTAAATTTGAATGGTTGTAATTAATTTGAGAGGAAAAAAATTATGGAAATGACATAAATGAAATACCCTAAATTTGTTGACTTTCTCCTCATAGAATAGTAATCAACTTTCGAAAGTACTCCAATTAGGTCATTGATGCATATTTTTCTCAAATCGGATCACTAAATCTTCAAATCAAGTCTCACCAATTTTTTTGTGCGTCAAGAAAGAAATGGAGGATAAGGTGTGGGGGTCGTAATTTGCAATATATGTAGTTAAATTTAAATTTTTTTTTAAAAAGTTAATTATATTAAAATTTAAAAATAAAAAATAAAATTGACATCGTCACTTAGCGTCAACTTTAAAAAAAAGATAAAAAGTTGAGTGACTTAATTTAATAAACATGTTAAAACCTTTAATTTAATAAAAATATGAAAGTTGAGTGACTTAATTAAAACACTTTTTAAAGTTGAGTAACCTAATTGGAACACTTATAAAAGTTGGTTACTACTCTATGATGTTACCCATAAATAAAAATAATTAATTTAATTGATTTTAAATTTGAATGGTTGTAATTAATTTGAGAGGAAAAAAATTATGGAAATGACATAAATGAAATACCCTAAATTTGTTGACTTTCTCCTCATAGAATAGTAATCAACTTTCGAAAGTACTCCAATTAGGTCATTGATGCATTTTTTTCTCAAATCGGATCACTAAATCTTCAAATCAAGTCTCACCAATTTTTTTGTGCGTCAAGAAAGAAATGGAGGATAAGATGTGGGGGTCGTAATTTGCAATATATGTAGTTAAATTTAAATTTTTTTTTAAAAAGTTAATTATATTAAAATTTAAAAATAAAAAATAAAATTGACATCGTCACTTAGCGTCAACTTTAAAAAAAAGATAAAAAGTTGAGTGACTTAATTTAATAAACATGTTAAAACCTTTAATTTAATAAAAATATGAAAGTTGAGTGACTTAATTAAAACACTTTTTAAAGTTGAGTAACCTAATTGGAACACTTATAAAAGTTGGTTACTACTCTATGATGTTACCCATAAATAAAAATAATTAATTTAATTGATTTTAAATTTGAATGGTTGTAATTAATTTGAGAGGAAAAAAATTATGGAAATGACATAAATGAAATACCCTAAATTTGTTGACTTTCTCCTCATAGAATAGTAATCAACTTTCGAAAGTACTCCAATTAGGTCATTGATGCATATTTTTCTCAAATCGGATCACTAAATCTTCAAATCAAGTCTCACCAATTTTTTTGTGCGTCAAGAAAGAAATGGAGGATAAGATGTGGGGGTCGTAATTTGCAATATATGTAGTTAAATTTTAAATTTTTTTTAAAAAGTTAATTATATTAAAATTTAAAAATAAAAAATAAAATTGACATCGTCACTTAGCGTAAACTTTAAAAAAAAGATAAAAAGTTGAGTGACTTAATTTAATAAACATGTTAAAACCTTTAATTTAATAAAAATATGAAAGTTGAGTGACTTAATTAAAACACTTTTTAAAGTTGAGTAACCTAATTGGAACACTTATAAAAGTTGGTTACTACTCTATGATGTTACCCATAAATAAAAATAATTAATTTAATTGATTTTAAATTTGAATGGTTGTAATTAATTTGAGAGGAAAAAAATTATGGAAATGACATAAATGAAATACCCTAAATTTGTTGACTTTCTCCTCATAGAATAGTAATCAACTTTCGAAAGTACTCCAATTAGGTCATTGATGCATATTTTTCTCAAATCGGATCACTAAATCTTCAAATCAAGTCTCACCAATTTTTTTGTGCGTCAAGAAAGAAATGGAGGATAAGATGTGGGGGTCGTAATTTGCAATATATGTAGTTAAATTTAAATTTTTTTTAAAAAAGTTAATTATATTAAAATTTAAAAATAAAAAATAAAATTGACATCGTCACTTAGCGTCAACTTTAAAAAAAAGATAAAAAGTTGAGTGACTTAATTTAATAAACATGTTAAAACCTTTAATTTAATAAAAATATGAAAGTTGAGTGACTTAATTAAAACACTTTTTAAAGTTGAGTAACCTAATTGGAACACTTATAAAAGTTGGTTACTACTCTATGATGTTACCCATAAATAAAAATAATTAATTTAATTGATTTTAAATTTGAATGGTTGTAATTAATTTGAGAGGAAAAAAATTATGGAAATGACATAAATGAAATACCCTAAATTTGTTGACTTTCTCCTCATAGAATAGTAATCAACTTTCGAAAGTACTCCAATTAGGTCATTGATGCATATTTTTCTCAAATCGGATCACTAAATCTTCAAATCAAGTCTCACCAATTTTTTTGTGCGTCAAGAAAGAAATGGAGGATAAGATGTGGGGGTCGTAATTTGCAATATATGTAGTTAAATTTAATTTTTTTTTTAAAAAGTTAATTATATTAAAATTTAAAAATAAAAAATAAAATTGACATCGTCACTTAGCGTCAACTTTAAAAAAAAGATAAAAAGTTGAGTGACTTAATTTAATAAACATGTTAAAACCTTTAATTTAATAAAAATATGAAAGTTGAGTGACTTAATTAAAACACTTTTTAAAGTTGGGTAACCTAATTGGAACACTTATAAAAGTTGGTTACTACTCTATGATGTTACCCATAAATAAAAATAATTAATTTAATTGATTTTAAATTTGAATGGTTGTAATTAATTTGAGAGGAAAAAAATTATGGAAATGACATAAATGAAATACCCTAAATTTGTTGACTTTCTCCTCATAGAATAGTAATCAACTTTCGAAAGTACTCCAATTAGGTCATTGATGCATATTTTTCTCAAATCGGATCACTAAATCTTCAAATCAAGTCTCACCAATTTTTTTGTGCGTCAAGAAAGAAATGGAGGATAAGATGTGGGGGTCGTAATTTGCAATATATGTAGTTAAATTTAAAATTTTTTTTAAAAAGTTAATTATATTAAAATTTAAAAATAAAAAATAAAATTGGCATCGTCACTTAGCGTCAACTTTAAAAAAAAGATAAAAAGTTGAGTGACTTAATTTAATAAACATGTTAAAACCTTTAATTTAATAAAAATATGAAAGTTGAGTGACTTAATTAAAACACTTTTTAAAGTTGGGTAACCTAATTGGAACACTTATAAAAGTTGGTTACTACTCTATGATGTTACCCATAAATAAAAATAATTAATTTAATTGATTTTAAATTTGAATGGTTGTAATTAATTTGAGAGGAAAAAAATTATGGAAATGACATAAATGAAATACCCTAAATTTGTTGACTTTCTCCTCATAGAATAGTAATCAACTTTCGAAAGTACTCCAATTAGGTCATTGATGCATATTTTTCTCAAATCGGATCACTAAATCTTCAAATCAAGTCTCACCAATTTTTTTGTGCGTCAAGAAAGAAATGGAGGATAAGATGTGGGGGTCGTAATTTGCAATATATGTAGTTAAATTTAAAATTTTTTTTAAAAAGTTAATTATATTAAAATTTAAAAATAAAAAATAAAATTGACATCGTCACTTAGCGTCAACTTTAAAAAAAAGATAAAAAGTTGAGTGACTTAATTTAATAAACATGTTAAAACCTTTAATTTAATAAAAATATGAAAGTTGAGTGACTTAATTAAAACACTTTTTAAAGTTGGGTAACCTAATTGGAACACTTATAAAAGTTGGTTACTACTCTATGATGTTACCCATAAATAAAAATAATTAATTTAATTGATTTTAAATTTGAATGGTTGTAATTAATTTGAGAGGAAAAAAATTATGGAAATGACATAAATGAAATACCCTAAATTTGTTGACTTTCTCCTCATAGAATAGTAATCAACTTTCGAAAGTACTCCAATTAGGTCATTGATGCATATTTTTCTCAAATCGGATCACTAAATCTTCAAATCAAGTCTCACCAATTTTTTTGTGCGTCAAGAAAGAAATGGAGGATAAGATGTGGGGGTCGTAATTTGCAATATATGTAGTTAAATTTAAAATTTTTTTTAAAAAGTTAATTATATTAAAATTTAAAAATAAAAAATAAAATTGACATCGTCACTTAGCGTCAACTTTAAAAAAAAGATAAAAAGTTGAGTGACTTAATTTAATAAACATGTTAAAACCTTTAATTTAATAAAAATATGAAAGTTGAGTGACTTAATTAAAACACTTTTTAAAGTTGAGTAACCTAATTGGAACACTTATAAAAGTTGGTTACTACTCTATGATGTTACCCATTAATAAAAATAATTAATTTAATTGATTTTAAATTTGAATGGTTGTAATTAATTTGAGAGGAAAAAAATTATGGAAATGACATAAATGAAATACCCTAAATTTGTTGACTTTCTCCTCATAGAATAGTAATCAACTTTCGAAAGTACTCCAATTAGGTCATTGATGCATATTTTTCTCAAATCGGATCACTAAATCTTCAAATCAAGTCTCACCAATTTTTTTGTGCGTCAAGAAAGAAATGGAGGATAAGATGTGGGGGTCGTAATTTGCAATATATGTAGTTAAATTTTAAATTTTTTTTAAAAAGTTAATTATATTAAAATTTAAAAATAAAAAATAAAATTGACATCGTCACTTAGCGTCAACTTTAAAAAAAAGATAAAAAGTTGAGTGACTTAATTTAATAAACATGTTAAAACCTATAATTTAATAAAAATATGAAAGTTGAGTGACTTAATTAAAACACTTTTTAAAGTTGAGTAACCTAATTGGAACACTTATAAAAGTTGGTTACTACTCTATGATGTTACCCATAAATAAAAATAATTAATTTAATTGATTTTAAATTTGAATGGTTGTAATTAATTTGAGAGGAAAAAAATTATGGAAATGACATAAATGAAATACCCTAAATTTGTTGACTTTCTCCTCATAGAATAGTAATCAACTTTCGAAAGTACTCCAATTAGGTCATTGATGCATATTTTTCTCAAATCGGATCACTAAATCTTCAAATCAAGTCTCACCAATTTTTTTGTGCGTCAAGAAAGAAATGGAGGATAAGATGTGGGGGTCGTAATTTGCAATATATGTAGTTAAATTTAAATTTTTTTTTAAAAAGTTAATTATATTAAAATTTAAAAATAAAAAATAAAATTGACATCGTCACTTAGCGTCAACTTTAAAAAAAGGATAAAAAGTTGAGTGACTTAATTTAATAAACATGTTAAAACCTTTAATTTAATAAAAATATGAAAGTTGAGTGACTTAATTAAAACACTTTTTAAAGTTGAGTAACCTAATTGGAACACTTATAAAAGTTGGTTACTACTCTATGATGTTACCCATAAATAAAAATAATTAATTTAATTGATTTTAAATTTGAATGGTTGTAATTAATTTGAGAGGAAAAAAATTATGGAAATGACATAAATGAAATACCCTAAATTTGTTGACTTTCTCCTCATAGAATAGTAATCAACTTTCGAAAGTACTCCAATTAGGTCATTGATGCATATTTTTCTCAAATCGGATCACTAAATCTTCAAATCAAGTCTCACCAATTTTTTTGTGCGTCAAGAAAGAAATGGAGGGTAAGATGTGGGGGTCGTAATTTGCAATATATGTAGTTAAATTTAAAATTTTTTTTAAAAAGTTAATTATATTAAAATTTAAAAATAAAAAATAAAATTGACATCGTCACTTAGCGTCAACTTTAAAAAAAGGATAAAAAGTTGAGTGACTTAATTTAATAAACATGTTAAAACCTTTAATTTAATAAAAATATGAAAGTTGAGTGACTTAATTAAAACACTTTTTAAAGTTGAGTAACCTAATTGGAACACTTATAAAAGTTGGTTACTACTCTATGATGTTACCCATAAATAAAAATAATTAATTTAATTGATTTTAAATTTGAATGGTTGTAATTAATTTGAGAGGAAAAAAATTATGGAAATGACATAAATGAAATACCCTAAATTTGTTGACTTTCTCCTCATAGAATAGTAATCAACTTTCGAAAGTACTCCAATTAGGTCATTGATGCATATTTTTCTCAAATCGGACCACTAAATCTTCAAATCAAGTCTCACCAATTTTTTTGTGCGTCAAGAAAGAAATGGAGGATAAGATGTGGGGGTCGTAATTTGCAATATATGTAGTTAAATTTAAAATTTTTTTTAAAAAGTTAATTATATTAAAATTTAAAAATAAAAAATAAAATTGACATCGTCACTTAGCGTCAACTTTAAAAAAAAGATAAAAAGTTGAGTGACTTAATTTAATAAACATGTTAAAACCTTTAATTTAATAAAAATATGAAAGTTTAGTGACTTAATTAAAACACTTTTTAAAGTTGAGTAACCTAATTGGAACACTTATAAAAGTTGGTTACTACTCTATGATGTTACCCATAAATAAAAATAATTAATTTAATTGATTTTAAATTTGAATGGTTGTAATTAATTTGAGAGGAAAAAAATTATGGAAATGACATAAATGAAATACCCTAAATTTGTTGACTTTCTCCTCATAGAATAGTAATCAACTTTCGAAAGTACTCCAATTAGGTCATTGATGCATATTTTTCTCAAATCGGATCACTAAATCTTCAAATCAAGTCTCACCAATTTTTTTGTGCGTCAAGAAAGAAATGGAAGATAAGATGTGGGGGTCGTAATTTGCAATATATGTAGTTAAATTTTAAATTTTTTTTAAAAAGTTAATTATATTAAAATTTAAAAATAAAAAATAAAATTGACATCGTCACTTAGCGTCAACTTTAAAAAAAAGATAAAAAGTTGAGTGACTTAATTTAATAAACATGTTAAAACCTATAATTTAATAAAAATATGAAAGTTGAGTGACTTAATTAAAACACTTTTTAAAGTTGAGTAACCTAATTGGAACACTTATAAAAGTTGGTTACTACTCTATGATGTTACCCATAAATAAAAATAATTAATTTAATTGATTTTAAATTTGAATGGTTGTAATTAATTTGAGAGGAAAAAAATTATGGAAATGACATAAATGAAATACCCTAAATTTGTTGACTTTCTCCTCATAGAATAGTAATCAACTTTCGAAAGTACTCCAATTAGGTCATTGATGCATATTTTTCTCAAATCGGATCACTAAATCTTCAAATCAAGTCTCACCAATTTTTTTGTGCGTCAAGAAAGAAATGGAGGATAAGATGTGGGGGTCGTAATTTGCAATATATGTAGTTAAATTTAAATTTTTTTTTAAAAAGTTAATTATATTAAAATTTAAAAATAAAAAATAAAATTGACATCGTCACTTAGCGTCAACTTTAAAAAAAGGATAAAAAGTTGAGTGACTTAATTTAATAAACATGTTAAAACCTTTAATTTAATAAAAATATGAAAGTTGAGTGACTTAATTAAAACACTTTTTAAAGTTGAGTAACCTAATTGGAACACTTATAAAAGTTGGTTACTACTCTATGATGTTACCCATAAATAAAAATAATTAATTTAATTGATTTTAAATTTGAATGGTTGTAATTAATTTGAGAGGAAAAAAATTATGGAAATGACATAAATGAAATACCCTAAATTTGTTGACTTTCTCCTCATAGAATAGTAATCAACTTTCGAAAGTACTCCAATTAGGTCATTGATGCATATTTTTCTCAAATCGGATCACTAAATCTTCAAATCAAGTCTCACCAATTTTTTTGTGCGTCAAGAAAGAAATGGAGGGTAAGATGTGGGGGTCGTAATTTGCAATATATGTAGTTAAATTTAAAATTTTTTTTAAAAAGTTAATTATATTAAAATTTAAAAATAAAAAATAAAATTGACATCGTCACTTAGCGTCAACTTTAAAAAAAGGATAAAAAGTTGAGTGACTTAATTTAATAAACATGTTAAAACCTTTAATTTAATAAAAATATGAAAGTTGAGTGACTTAATTAAAACACTTTTTAAAGTTGAGTAACCTAATTGGAACACTTATAAAAGTTGGTTACTACTCTATGATGTTACCCATAAATAAAAATAATTAATTTAATTGATTTTAAATTTGAATGGTTGTAATTAATTTGAGAGGAAAAAAATTATGGAAATGACATAAATGAAATACCCTAAATTTGTTGACTTTCTCCTCATAGAATAGTAATCAACTTTCGAAAGTACTCCAATTAGGTCATTGATGCATATTTTTCTCAAATCGGACCACTAAATCTTCAAATCAAGTCTCACCAATTTTTTTGTGCGTCAAGAAAGAAATGGAGGATAAGATGTGGGGGTCGTAATTTGCAATATATGTAGTTAAATTTAAAATTTTTTTTAAAAAGTTAATTATATTAAAATTTAAAAATAAAAAATAAAATTGACATCGTCACTTAGCGTCAACTTTAAAAAAAAGATAAAAAGTTGAGTGACTTAATTTAATAAACATGTTAAAACCTTTAATTTAATAAAAATATGAAAGTTTAGTGACTTAATTAAAACACTTTTTAAAGTTGAGTAACCTAATTGGAACACTTATAAAAGTTGGTTACTACTCTATGATGTTACCCATAAATAAAAATAATTAATTTAATTGATTTTAAATTTGAATGGTTGTAATTAATTTGAGAGGAAAAAAATTATGGAAATGACATAAATGAAATACCCTAAATTTGTTGACTTTCTCCTCATAGAATAGTAATCAACTTTCGAAAGTACTCCAATTAGGTCATTGATGCATATTTTTCTCAAATCGGATCACTAAATCTTCAAATCAAGTCTCACCAATTTTTTTGTGCGTCAAGAAAGAAATGGAGGATAAGATGTGGGGGTCGTAATTTGCAATATATGTAGTTAAATTTAAAATTTTTTTTAAAAAGTTAATTATATTAAAATTTAAAAATAAAAAATAAAATTGACATCGTCACTTAGCGTCAACTTTAAAAAAAAGATAAAAAGTTGAGTGACTTAATTTAATAAACATGTTAAAACCTTTAATTTAATAAAAATATGGAAGTTGAGTGACTTAATTAAAACACTTTTTAAAGTTGAGTAACCTAATTGGAACACTTATAAAAGTTGGTTACTACTCTATGATGTTACCCATAAATAAAAATAATTAATTTAATTGATTTTAAATTTGAATGGTTGTAATTAATTTGAGAGGAAAAAAATTATGGAAATGACATAAATGAAATACCCTAAATTTGTTGACTTTCTCCTCATAGAATAGTAATCAACTTTCGAAAGTACTCCAATTAGGTCATTGATGCATATTTTTCTCAAATCGGATCACTAAATCTTCAAATCAAGTCTCACCAATTTTTTTGTGCGTCAAGAAAGAAATGGAGGATAAGATGTGGGGGTCGTAATTTGCAATATATGTAGTTAAATTTAAATTTTTTTTTAAAAAGTTAATTATATTAAAATTTAAAAATAAAAAATAAAATTGACATCGTCACTTAGCGTCAACTTTAAAAAAAGGATAAAAAGTTGAGTGACTTAATTTAATAAACATGTTAAAACCTTTAATTTAATAAAAATATGAAAGTTGAGTGACTTAATTAAAACACTTTTTAAAGTTGAGTAACCTAATTGGAACACTTATAAAAGTTGGTTACTACTCTATGATGTTACCCATAAATAAAAATAATTAATTTAATTGATTTTAAATTTGAATGGTTGTAATTAATTTGAGAGGAAAAAAATTATGGAAATGACATAAATGAAATACCCTAAATTTGTTGACTTTCTCCTCATAGAATAGTAATCAACTTTCGAAAGTACTCCAATTAGGTCATTGATGCATATTTTTCTCAAATCGGATCACTAAATCTTCAAATCAAGTCTCACCAATTTTTTTGTGCGTCAAGAAAGAAATGGAGGATAAGATGTGGGGGTCGTAATTTGCAATATATGTAGTTAAATTTAAATTTTTTTTTAAAAAGTTAATTATATTAAAATTTAAAAATAAAAAATAAAATTGACATCGTCACTTAGCGTCAACTTTAAAAAAAGGATAAAAAGTTGAGTGACTTAATTTAATAAACATGTTAAAACCTTTAATTTAATAAAAATATGAAAGTTGAGTGACTTAATTAAAACACTTTTTAAAGTTGAGTAACCTAATTGGAACACTTATAAAAGTTGGTTACTACTCTATGATGTTACCCATAAATAAAAATAATTAATTTAATTGATTTTAAATTTGAATGGTTGTAATTAATTTGAGAGGAAAAAAATTATGGAAATGACATAAATGAAATACCCTAAATTTGTTGACTTTCTCCTCATAGAATAGTAATCAACTTTCGAAAGTACTCCAATTAGGTCATTGATGCATATTTTTCTCAAATCGGATCACTAAATCTTCAAATCAAGTCTCACCAATTTTTTTGTGCGTCAAGAAAGAAATGGAGGATAAGATGTGGGGGTCGTAATTTGCAATATATGTAGTTAAATTTAAAATTTTTTTTAAAAAGTTAATTATATTAAAATTTAAAAATAAAAAATAAAATTGACATCGTCACTTAGCGTCAACTTTAAAAAAAAGATAAAAAGTTGAGTGACTTAATTTAATAAACATGTTAAAACCTTTAATTTAATAAAAATATGGAAGTTGAGTGACTTAATTAAAACACTTTTTAAAGTTGAGTAACCTAATTGGAACACTTATAAAAGTTGGTTACTACTCTATGATGTTACCCATAAATAAAAATAATTAATTTAATTGATTTTAAATTTGAATGGTTGTAATTAATTTGAGAGGAAAAAAATTATGGAAATGACATAAATGAAATACCCTAAATTTGTTGACTTTCTCCTCATAGAATAGTAATCAACTTTCGAAAGTACTCCAATTAGGTCATTGATGCATATTTTTCTCAAATCGGATCACTAAATCTTCAAATCAAGTCTCACCAATTTTTTTGTGCGTCAAGAAAGAAATGGAGGATAAGATGTGGGGGTCGTAATTTGCAATATATGTAGTTAAATTTTAAATTTTTTTTAAAAAGTTAATTATATTAAAATTTAAAAATAAAAAATAAAATTGACATCGTCACTTAGCGTCAACTTTAAAAAAAAGATAAAAAGTTGAGTGACTTAATTTAATAAACATGTTAAAACCTATAATTTAATAAAAATATGAAAGTTGAGTGACTTAATTAAAACACTTTTTAAAGTTGAGTAACCTAATTGGAACACTTATAAAAGTTGGTTACTACTCTATGATGTTACCCATAAATAAAAATAATTAATTTAATTGATTTTAAATTTGAATGGTTGTAATTAATTTGAGAGGAAAAAAATTATGGAAATGACATAAATGAAATACCCTAAATTTGTTGACTTTCTCCTCATAGAATAGTAATCAACTTTCGAAAGTACTCCAATTAGGTCATTGATGCATATTTTTCTCAAATCGGATCACTAAATCTTCAAATCAAGTCTCACCAATTTTTTTGTGCGTCAAGAAAGAAATGGAGGATAAGATGTGGGGGTCGTAATTTGCAATATATGTAGTTAAATTTAAATTTTTTTTTAAAAAGTTAATTATATTAAAATTTAAAAATAAAAAATAAAATTGACATCGTCACTTAGCGTCAACTTTAAAAAAAGGATAAAAAGTTGAGTGACTTAATTTAATAAACATGTTAAAACCTTTAATTTAATAAAAATATGAAAGTTGAGTGACTTAATTAAAACACTTTTTAAAGTTGAGTAACCTAATTGGAACACTTATAAAAGTTGGTTACTACTCTATGATGTTACCCATAAATAAAAATAATTAATTTAATTGATTTTAAATTTGAATGGTTGTAATTAATTTGAGAGGAAAAAAATTATGGAAATGACATAAATGAAATACCCTAAATTTGTTGACTTTCTCCTCATAGAATAGTAATCAACTTTCGAAAGTACTCCAATTAGGTCATTGATGCATATTTTTCTCAAATCGGATCACTAAATCTTCAAATCAAGTCTCACCAATTTTTTTGTGCGTCAAGAAAGAAATGGAGGGTAAGATGTGGGGGTCGTAATTTGCAATATATGTAGTTAAATTTAAAATTTTTTTTAAAAAGTTAATTATATTAAAATTTAAAAATAAAAAATAAAATTGACATCGTCACTTAGCGTCAACTTTAAAAAAAGGATAAAAAGTTGAGTGACTTAATTTAATAAACATGTTAAAACCTTTAATTTAATAAAAATATGAAAGTTGAGTGACTTAATTAAAACACTTTTTAAAGTTGAGTAACCTAATTGGAACACTTATAAAAGTTGGTTACTACTCTATGATGTTACCCATAAATAAAAATAATTAATTTAATTGATTTTAAATTTGAATGGTTGTAATTAATTTGAGAGGAAAAAAATTATGGAAATGACATAAATGAAATACCCTAAATTTGTTGACTTTCTCCTCATAGAATAGTAATCAACTTTCGAAAGTACTCCAATTAGGTCATTGATGCATATTTTTCTCAAATCGGATCACTAAATCTTCAAATCAAGTCTCACCAATTTTTTTGTGCGTCAAGAAAGAAATGGAGGGTAAGATGTGGGGGTCGTAATTTGCAATATATGTAGTTAAATTTAAAATTTTTTTTAAAAAGTTAATTATATTAAAATTTAAAAATAAAAAATAAAATTGACATCGTCACTTAGCGTCAACTTTAAAAAAAGGATAAAAAGTTGAGTGACTTAATTTAATAAACATGTTAAAACCTTTAATTTAATAAAAATATGAAAGTTGAGTGACTTAATTAAAACACTTTTTAAAGTTGAGTAACCTAATTGGAACACTTATAAAAGTTGGTTACTACTCTATGATGTTACCCATAAATAAAAATAATTAATTTAATTGATTTTAAATTTGAATGGTTGTAATTAATTTGAGAGGAAAAAAATTATGGAAATGACATAAATGAAATACCCTAAATTTGTTGACTTTCTCCTCATAGAATAGTAATCAACTTTCGAAAGTACTCCAATTAGGTCATTGATGCATATTTTTCTCAAATCGGACCACTAAATCTTCAAATCAAGTCTCACCAATTTTTTTGTGCGTCAAGAAAGAAATGGAGGATAAGATGTGGGGGTCGTAATTTGCAATATATGTAGTTAAATTTAAAATTTTTTTTAAAAAGTTAATTATATTAAAATTTAAAAATAAAAAATAAAATTGACATCGTCACTTAGCGTCAACTTTAAAAAAAAGATAAAAAGTTGAGTGACTTAATTTAATAAACATGTTAAAACCTTTAATTTAATAAAAATATGAAAGTTGAGTGACTTAATTAAAACACTTTTTAAAGTTGAGTAACCTAATTGGAACACTTATAAAAGTTGGTTACTACTCTATGATGTTACCCATAAATAAAAATAATTAATTTAATTGATTTTAAATTTGAATGGTTGTAATTAATTTGAGAGGAAAAAAATTATGGAAATGACATAAATGAAATACCCTAAATTTGTTGACTTTCTCCTCATAGAATAGTAATCAACTTTCGAAAGTACTCCAATTAGGTCATTGATGCATATTTTTCTCAAATCGGATCACTAAATCTTCAAATCAAGTCTCACCAATTTTTTTGTGCGTCAAGAAAGAAATGGAGGATAAGATGTGGGGGTCGTAATTTGCAATATATGTAGTTAAATTTAAAATTTTTTTTAAAAAGTTAATTATATTAAAATTTAAAAATAAAAAATAAAATTGACATCGTCACTTAGCGTCAACTTTAAAAAAAAGATAAAAAGTTGAGTGACTTAATTTAATAAACATGTTAAAACCTTTAATTTAATAAAAATATGAAAGTTGAGTGACTTAATTAAAACACTTTTTAAAGTTGAGTAACCTAATTGGAACACTTATAAAAGTTGGTTACTACTCTATGATGTTACCCATAAATAAAAATAATTAATTTAATTGATTTTAAATTTGAATGGTTGTAATTAATTTGAGAGGAAAAAAATTATGGAAATGACATAAATGAAATACCCTAAATTTGTTGACTTTCTCCTCATAGAATAGTAATCAACTTTCGAAAGTACTCCAATTAGGTCATTGATGCATATTTTTCTCAAATCGGATCACTAAATCTTCAAATCAAGTCTCACCAATTTTTTTGTGCGTCAAGAAAGAAATGGAGGATAAGATGTGGGGGTCGTAATTTGCAATATATGTAGTTAAATTTAAATTTTTTTTTAAAAAGTTAATTATATTAAAATTTAAAAATAAAAAATAAAATTGACATCGTCACTTAGCGTCAACTTTAAAAAAAAGATAAAAAGTTGAGTGACTTAATTTAATAAACGTGTTAAAACCTTTAATTTAATAAAAATATGAAAGTTGAGTGACTTAATTAAAACACTTTTTAAAGTTGAGTAACCTAATTGGAACACTTATAAAAGTTGGTTACTACTCTATGATGTTACCCATAAATAAAAATAATTAATTTAATTGATTTTAAATTTGAATGGTTTTAATTAATTTGAGAGGAAAAAAATTATGGAAATGACATAAATGAAATACCCTAAATTTGTTGACTTTCTCCTCACATGCAAGACACATCCAATTCTCTCACCATTTTAAAACATTTATAACTCTTTCATAGGACAATTTTTTTACTATAACAAGTATTTTTTTTATCTTTAATATGAGTATCATATTGATATAAAAGAATAGAAAAATTCGTTGGTTTTTATATACTGTGTTTTTGGTTGGTCATTGTGTTTTTCAGTTGAGTTTTCTAAACATTGTGTTATAGATTTTGGTAATTATGTTTTTTCAATTTATATTAAATATAAAATTTAAAACAAAAATTATGTCATTGTGTCCTTTGTTCGTAATTGTGTCTTTATGCTTATCATTTTATCTCTTATTTGTCATTGTGTCTTTCTACTTATCATCGTGTTTTAGTTATTGTGTATTATGTTCAGGGTCATTGCGTATTATGTATTTACCATCGTGTTTTATGTTTCAGGTTATTGTGTAATATGTATTACCATTGTGTTTTACGTTTCGGGTTATTATGCAATATGCATTCATCATTGTGTTTTATATATTAGATAATTATTTGATATTTTATCATTATATTTACATATCAGAATTACACAACGGTGTAATTTAGTTATTACAATTTTCACATTTCATCACTTTTGAAAAAAAAAAGAATAGAATGACCTAGTTTTTTTTAAAAATTTTATAAAACTAAGTAATACTGATATTAAAGAAAAAACCCATGTTATTATGATGATTTAAAAAAATGTTGTATGAAAAAGTTACACATATTTTAAAATGATAGGGGAATTAATACGTGTCTTGCATCGTAAGGGTGTTCATCGAATCAAATAATGAATTTCAAGTTAAATCAAATCGAAGAATCCGATTTTTTTGTCAGGTTTCGTGTTCGATTAAAAGTTGAACTATTCGATTCGTATTCGTATTCGTATTATATGTCTAATTCCAAATTCGAATACATTCGATCTGACTCAAGTTCACCTATGCCAAAAACCTTGAAAATCATAATCATAATTGCAAAACACATATATAAATTTAAATTAGTAGCTACAATGTCACATGTTCAAAACTAAAGTACAAATAGTATAAAATTCAAAATATTTAAAATGAGTAGTTAATAACACCGATAGTAATATTGGCTAAGAAACAATAGTATGACATATTGGGTTTACTAATTTTTAATGGACACTTATTATTTATGGATTTGACACATTAAAAAATAGTTATATATATATAATTTGAATTGGAATTTCAAATCGTATCGAATAAAATATCATAAATTCGTATTCGATTTATATACTCGAATTTGAATTTTTTTTAAACCGAATTCGAATCGAAACCTGAATACCCCTCATGTGGAAAGAGAAAATATGTATGCTGTTTTTATGTCTTTCCTTCTTTGATCCCCATTTGACACATGACGATCAGTTATGGATTTTCACTTTTTTCAATTTTGTAACCTTTTATAGAATAACTCTAATCCATAAATTTATAATATGTTATCTACAAACTCTAATCCGTAAAGGACTTCTAGTCAATGGTATTTTGATGGTGGGATAAGACTTAGTGA
The DNA here is from genome assembly GCF_021521415.1 of Bidens hawaiensis. Classification (NCBI taxonomy): domain Eukaryota; kingdom Viridiplantae; phylum Streptophyta; class Magnoliopsida; order Asterales; family Asteraceae; genus Bidens; species Bidens hawaiensis. The sequence goes on from NW_027491522.1 coordinate 881,435, forward strand.
TTCGAATCTCACAAGAAGGGTTTTTCTCAAATATTGAGTTTCCTCCTGAATTGGTGGCTTGGTGGTGGATATGATCACGTGGTACCACTAGTGGCACAATGATACTCCAGTGGTCCGTGAGTGATCCAAATTAATCGTTCAAAAAAAAAAAAACTCTATATTTTTCGAGGTAATTTTTTACAAATTAATCGTTCAGTCTATTTGGCTTGTGCATAAAAAAATGTATCTAAAATGTTACAAGTATTTTACAAACATCACATTAATATATTACATTCTTTTAAATTCTATAAAACTCATCTTTGGTATTAAGTTGGTAGGAGAATTGAAATGAATTAATTAATTTCCAAGGTGGCTGCTGATGCAATGATTCAACTGTAGCTGAGTTGAGAATCTAGCCTGACTCATAGTCGTTATAAATAGTATGGATGGAGCATCCCTTCACCTCACTTGTCATTTTGATTTCTTCCTCAAAACCAACAAAATCTTCTCTTCTCTTCTCCTCTTTTACACACTCAAAACTCATGGCCTTCCAACCAAAATCACGTTCTCTATGCTTCCTTTTGCTGCTTCTTCTGTTTCAACTCTCTGGTAACTCCTTCTTGCTCTCTAAATCCTGCATTTTTTTACTGCAAAATGCGTAGAATATATATATAGAATTAAACAAAAGGCTCTTATTTGCATGCAGATGGCTTCAATGGCGGCTCATCCTTGAATAGGAAGGTATGTATTGAGATACGTGCATAATATATATGCATATGGATGTAGGCGTTGTGTCGATATAATGTATATACTGTTTGTTTGTGTAGTTGTTGGTGGTGAATGGTTCGGTGTCAAAAGAAGCAGTTGTGAACATCCATGGCAAGAGTGGAAAAGATGAAGAGGAGGGTTGGGAGCTAAGGGCTGCACCATTGGGTCCAGACCCACTTCACCATCATGGTGCTGACCCCCAAAAGCCACGAACCCCTTGAGCCAGATGATAGATAGAATTAATTAAGTGGAACCCTCTTTTTTTGGATGTTAAGTTCATGCGGACAGTAGGATGACTCTATGGATGAAGTACTATTTGGTTTATCTTTTTGTTTTGATTTGTAGTTTAAGGATCGGTTTATGTGTTTTTTGGTATGAAAGTAATATATGGCCAGGGGAGCAATTTCATCTACTACAGTCTACAGATGTTGTTTACGTATTTTGTATTTACTCATTTTTCAGGTCGTTTTAATATAGTAGAGTCAACTTTTTTAGTCAACAGTTATACATACTAGGTTTAGATGGCTGTCCGGATAAAAAAAGAAAAAAGCATGCTTGTGCAAGATTGAGTCTTAAACTTAACCACATTTAGGTCACCAACTGAAAAAGCAGAGAAACGTGGAATCTTACACCATGATGCTATGCTTTCCCAAACCGAGTATGCCATATGACACAAATTTCATAAGTGGATCATCGGAAGTCTTGGAAAATTCCAAGCACATAGGACATAAAGTTGTGTTTACTTGAACGTTTCTTCGTGGGTTGAGATTCTTTCTAACGCAAGTTTTCCAACAAAACACATTGGTACTTTTAAACAATAAAGCCCTTCTAACCGATCCAACAGAAAATAACCAATCCGGCCTGGACCACTACCTAGGCCTGTTTATCAACTCCTGTTATATTTGTTTGACCAAGTTATTAATCACAATCATCAACCTAGCTTACCAATTACCTCTTCTGATATTTGTAGGAAGCCTTGCCCACACCTAGTCCCACACGGCTGCACCCCCAACCGACCGATAAGTCGATAACGATCCGCCAACAAGAACCCGAAAACCGAATTTTCTGTCCGTTGCAGATAGCACCTTTCATATAAGTTGGATGAACGAAACTCAGCTTATTGTATATAGTTTCAAACTGACAAGCTCACAACATTTTGGTTTAAATTTTGAGTTGGATTAAAACATTTGGCTAAAACAAGTGGAATACTATGTTCTTTAAAATATAATATATTTTGTAAAAACAATAAAATTCGAGAACAGATTAATTTGTTTTTGAAAGGTGCCGTTATATTAATAAAGCCAAGTAGCAAAACTAGTCCACATCAAAACAGGACATATAACTTTAAATTACCAAGTATTCCATTTGACTATTACTTTTTTCGATCTCGAAACTACCCGTATGAAGCTTTGTATTTTAATGTTTTCCACAATATGCATCGGACACATGTTGATTCTGTTGAAAATCTTGTCATATCCTACTCTCCATATACCTCATATATATTGTAACCTGAAAAACTGCTTGAATTAGTTTTGTTTGTGTTCGATACCGGGCCGGGCCCAGTTGACAATTCAACACATCATTGATGGAAAAGGTGAAGAAAGGCGGAAGCTTGCCCCAACAAGCTTTGTGTTGGAAACTATGTTCGTCTTCAAACAGTAAATCAAAAAGATATAACTATATTGTAATAGAGCCTCATTTAATAACCTCACAATTTAGGTATGACTGTTGGTAATTCAAGTTCCAAGTTTTTTTAAAGGTTAATTTGGATGAGAAAAATATTAATCAAACTCGGCTATTTGACAAAAATATGTAACAAAGTTTAGTCATTTATTTTGTAGGATAAAAAAAGAAGAATAAACCAAAAAGAAAAACACCGTTGGTTTTAGCCGGCCCTTGCACAAGAAAAAGTTGATCCAGGTTCTTCAATTCCCAAACCGCCATTAGTTCGCCAATTTGATCTTAGGTCCGATTCATGGCTCTTGAATTAGAAGATAACATTTGGTATGCAGAAATGACAAGGGAATGGAATGAATTATTGTGAGGGTTGAAAAATGGGTTTTTGATTAGTCAATGAAATTGAATCAATGATTATACAAGGAATAACATTCCATCAAAACCATTTATTTGCATTCCAAAATTTTGGTAAATTTCTTTAGTTTGAGGTAGGGGTTTTATTGCCATTTGTATTTCATTTTTGCGTTTTTATTTACTAAACAACAAAAAATAACAATTCATTCTATTCTAAAGATCAACCAAACTTGACAAAGAAATGATAATAATCCATTTCATTCATCTGTCCATTACATTACCTCACACTAAACAAACCAAAGTTCGATCCATGTACTCTAGTATGTGATAATGAGAAAGGTTAATCTCACCAATGTGTGAAACTATGCATTTATAATCAATACAATAAATATAATTACTAACCACCAACTACTACATTAAGTACACTCACTAATCATTTTTATATTATGTATATTTACTTTACCAATGCATCCATAATATCCCTTTGGTGGAGGACCAACACAAAAACATTGCCCGGAATTATTCAAATTGAGATAGTGGATGACTTTTTTAAAAATATTAGCCATCTAAAGCTTGGTTATAATAAACTTGGATAACCTTCCAGAAGCAACAAAATCCCTAATAAAGTGATAGTCAAGATATTGATATTTTGCTCTTTTTAGAGACACAGTATCATAAATAGAAACAAGGCACTTCAATTGTCATAAAGAAGAGTCAGTCAGTTAGGAGGTAAAACTAGAAGCTCACGTAAGAGGTGTGTAAATAGTGTCTCAGGCACCGTCACTTTGACTAGTCTCGCGAGAATTGTCTCCTAACTTTCGTTAAGTCTTAATGTCGCTTTAACTCTAACACGGGTATTAGTTAATGTCTCTATTATCCTCATAGTGACCTTTGTTAATGTGACACCCCGCTCTTCCACATTAACACCGTTAACCCAACTCCATTATATTACACATCACGCATAACATTTACACGAGTCAGTAACAAGTCACACACATGAGTCCGTCTGTGCGCATTGGTGATTAATGTCGAACCGGTTACGTTAATAACTTGTATGATTTAATTATTGCACGATAAGTGATTATGTGTTACATGTTTTTCGATATTATAATTAGTTATTAAAATTCTAGTGTAAAAAAAAGAAAATTTGAAGCGCGCTACGCGTCTCGTAGCCCGAAGCCTCGGCCTCCACGCGGCTCGGGGGACGACCAGATTCGGAACAAATTGTTTAAAACTTATTTTCAAACCCTAATCACCCCCATAACTCTTTCCAGCCATCTTTGGGCGAAAAACTTGAGTTCTTGGGTAACTTTGGGAGCATGTGGGTGATTAAGAAGATTAGAGTTCGTCGACATCATTGTTTGATTGTTAATTGTAAGTGTTTCATCAATATTTACTTGTTTACGTGCTTTTCTGTTGTTCGTGTTGAAAAACCCTAATAAGATATGAAATATTTTTGTAATATGGATGTTTTATGATGTTTGTGATGATGTTTGTTTGTTTATTGGTGTAGTAGAACATTAGGGTTGTCGTATACATGATTATTGATCGAGCTTTGTTGGAATCAGAATGCTGACATATTTGTCCTCGCTTATTTTTTTTACTGTAACTTAATGACAAACGATGATTTTTAATATATTCTTGATTTTAGGATATAGCTCGTCGATTCCAGTTTCCAAAAAGTTATGATTTGTAATTTTTGGATATACAGACGATAGGTTTTATGATTTAACAAGATTTTGTGTCTAATCTGATTTGGGAAGATGTTTTCTGAAATAACTTCCCGACATCATAACTTGAGATTGGCAAAGCCAAATGGGCTGGTTTCACTTCTGGAACATCACATTTTGAGCTAGGATTCTTATCCAAGTCAATACATTTTGTTGCGTAATCTGCTGAACGGTTTGTACCTATCTGCAATGATTGAATTATTGTGAGATTTTTATACATGATAAAAATATAACTAAAATTGTTTGAGAAACCTAATTTATATATTCTACTGTGATAAGTTTTGTAGAATTTATCTTTGAGTTTTGCATAGTGAATAAAATCAGTTTGTACGTGCTAGAATTTGTCTCGTGAACTGAATGATTATAAGTTAGGTTGTATGATGAATATTTGGTTGCTTTGCCATGATATGATGTGTGGATACATGTTAGAACTTTTTGGTATATTACTTATTATCACCAGCGAGTCATTGGGTCAAGTTTATGTTTATGTGTGAGTCCATAAGTGGGTCTTAGAGTCATGTGTTATTGAAAACACTCTTATAACTTAAACACTTGTACTAGGTAACAATTAACGAATCAAGTGCATTCATTTGGTTTGAGAAAAGTCAATTACATGCGACACCAGGTGAGTTCATGTTTTTCCTATTTGTATTCTGGATTGAAAACACAAAACTATTTTCGTATAATTGTTTTCTGGATTGAAAACAAAAAAGATTTGCCTATACTTGTTTTCTAGATTGAAAACTCGAAACATTTTCCTTGTTTTCTGGATAGAAAACATAGACTTACTTATATACTGGTTTTCTGGAGGAAAATGCAGCGACTTATTTTGGATTTATGTAGTTTCTTATATTTCACAAGTGTATACTAGATGCCCTCATAACACTTAAAGTCCTTACATACCTTGAAACGTTAGGATTGGATCACGGGGATATTTAAGTAGTACTACTGGGTTTGACAAACCCCACCTGCTATAACTCGAAAAGGTCGGACGGGTGTAAATTATCCTAACATACACGCGCCAATGTTTTGTGAAAACCTGGTAAGAAGGCTGACTGACAGTTAGCTTCGGTTCAAACGTCTAGTAGCTTGTAAATGGGTTAGCTACCCTAGTATATTTGAAAAGTGCTATATCTACTTATGCATACACTACTTATGCTACGTATACTATCTATACTATATATACTATTTTTTGCTACAACTTATGAACTCACTAACCTCGTGCTGACCCTAGAGTATTTATACTTGCCTAGGTTGCTAGATGTGCTAAGGAGCGGTTGCATTGCATATTTTAGGAGTCACATTTGTCGCATAAACTTTTATTTTACATTGTTTACATATGATGGGTTGTGCGTGTTTGAACACATGGTTTGTTGTTTATCTTAAAACGTTTACTTTAACGCTTCCGCAACACTTTAAAATTGTTTGGTTTGGATTTTGTGATCTCATGTTTGAATGAGACTTAAACAAATGTTTTGAATATTTTCATTTGGTTGTTTAGTATAACGAATGAGCTAGATCCTGGTATATCAAACGCCTCGCAGTAAAACTCCGTTAGTCGAAATTTAAGGGTGTGACAGTTAATTTCTCTATTATCCTGGCACGAACATTAGTTAATTTTCTGCAAGTTTAACTGTGACGTTAGTTAATGTCGTTGTAAGTCTAACTGTGACATTAGCTAATGTTGCTGCAAGTCTACCAGTGAGTGATGTGCACTGAGCAGTGTATGGAGTTTATCTTATATAAAACGAGCTAACATACCAAGTAATAAAAACCTAGAAAATCCTAAACCTGATCACTAACAACAGACAAGTGTACCTATTAATTAGTTGCAGAATAGCTAAGGAAGTCCAGGAATATCGAACCCAAGGAACACGACTGAATGATGAAACTAGTCCTAAAAGCAGATTAACTAATAATTCTAGAGAATTGTTTTTAATAATTTTAATTATATATATTTTAAAACTAATTATGAATTTACTAAATTACTTAAATTAAACTACAGAAGTAGAGAAATGACTACTTTAACTAAAGACTTTGACGAACTCAAATGCGAGAAGCGATTATATAGGCAATGAATTTGAAATGTGACGACTTGGACCTATTGTTTAAGGGAATTGCTAAAGAAATCGGGATCTAAAGATATGACACCATAGGAAACCTAATGAATCCTTGATCACTCTCCAGGTGTCACCTAAGAGGAAACCCTAAGGGGTGTTTTAATTACACCGGCTTGTTGGTTCACCTATCAGTATCACCAACTTTGACTAACTACCCTAAAAGACAGATTACCCGTCAGTTTCACTATCTCTATACACCTAATTGCACGGGGTAACCTAATAAAAATCTACTAGACATGGGTAAATAATGTAACTAGGGCAAACTCTAGGAAACCCTCATGTCCGAGCGTTAAACCTAAAACCCTAACAACATAGACAAACCCGACTACTTATCACCTGTCAGATATCTAAGTAGGTCTAAATACACACTTCTAATTGGCTACTACATGGTTGTTTCTATGGAAAATGAGCTTAGCAACCCACAAACAAGGAAAAAACATAAGTTATTAACCATGACATGCAACTATCAATGAAGGGCATTCAACAAGCATGCATGTGAATCAAGATTAAGCATTCAAACGGAAGTGTATATGTAATAATAACACCCAACAAATTGTTAAAAGCCTTTAATTAATCAAAAACCTAAATCCAAACCCGAAAACCCGATTAAGTCACAAACAATGAATAAAACATCAATCCAAGCCTAGACAACTAAGAGTTTAGCCTTAAATCATGTTCAATAGAAAAGATATGTCCAGAACAGTAGCAACATGGTCTGAAATAAGCAAGATATAACAATATAAATCGTTAACACAAACCCTAGACTCAATTAATAATCAAAGTATAGCACCGGTCTTCAGTCTCTCTAACCAAAAGTTTCTCCTTCATCAAAATCGTTACAAGTAGTAGGTTTAACGGTTAGAGGTGTATTATTTCATCTAGGGTTTGAAAAATTGTTTAAATAAGTTTTAACAAAGTTTTAGGCAACAAACAAGTCATGGCGCGTCGCGGGGAACTACGCCTGCCCTACCGCAACACACGGTTGACAAAATAGTCGTCCAACGTTAATTTGGTGAATTCTAGGGTTCTTCGCGTGTCGCGGGGGATTATTCTAAGTTCTCCGCAACGCACTTAGGAGCTGAAATTCAACAAATTTTGTTTTCATAAAAACTTCGTTTTACTCCCCGTTTTTTCCACGTCTTTATATTTCATCCCTATATCATGTCATCTTCCAATATCTTCATTTCCAATCCATTTTTTTTTTCTCAATTTTAATCTTTCAATCTCGTGCATTCTCCCATGTACTCGTTTCTTTATGATTTTGCCTTGTTTTCGCTCCTTTTCACAAACGAATCTCTGTAAAAACATTTAAATACTAAATATATGCTAATCCCGAACAAAATGTGATATAATATAACACAAAATATTATATAAATGAGTTTGAAAATGGATGTGTTTTGCAACACATAAGTGAAATTAGTTAATGTCTATCTTAATGTCGCACCAAATTTCATTGGGGACATTGTAATGTCGCAATTTATGTCTTAATGTTGATGTATGAAAATATTTTTTTTTCGGTAAAAGGGCATTGCCCTTGGTAAAATTTACCAAGAATTAACAAGTGATTACATACGAGTGCATCTCGCCCCTCCTAGACATTTGACCAAAGAGGGGTTTGACCACAATTCAAAAGAAAAACATACTAACTAGCCCAAGGGCATACATTTTGTTGCATACTTATCATTCCAAACTACAACGTAAAACTAAAGAAAGATGATCATAGTATCCTCTTGGCGAACCAATCTTCTTAACCGCTTACGTCTTCAATGTGTTTCATAAACCATTTGAGACAAACATTTGGTCCCAACACTGTTGGGTTAATAGTGTAATGCACGGGGCCACGCCCCAATCCCATTCTGGATGTGAACGATGCATCCCACGTGAGGCGTATAAATAGTAGACCCATAAGCCCATCAAAACCAGTCCCATGTAATCCTAGTAGCCCCAAACTTCTCCAAATCCATATCCAATATGATCCAGTAACCCCTTAATTATTTGTGGCCGCCATATACGGGTACCACCCCCCCCCCCTCCTTGTGAAATCTTTTTCTACAAGCCTTCATAACATAATATTTTCACACTTTAGCTTCTTAGACATATGCTCCAGCCCTCCTTCTTTCATTTACACCAAAACCCCAAGGTAATAATCCTATTTTTGATCATTTTAAGTTTGTTTTTATACAAAATATTAAGGTTTGATTAGTGAAAATTATATCTAACCATGTAAAAACCTTCAAAATGATCCAATAATATCTTTGATCCTAAACATGGTTAGAAATCATAATTAAACACTTTTTTAGCCAAAAAAAAACACGGATTATGAGGTTTAAATCACGTTTTTATGGTTTAAAAACTCGGTTTGAAACCCTAACCGAAACCCTTTGTTTCAAGGCTGGATGATTGATGTTCTATGATTGGTTTTGTGATATATGGCCTGTAGATACACTATCTAGATAGCTAAAAACCCGGAAAGGCGAGAAAATAAGTTCATACCGTTCAAACCATATCTTAATAAATGTTTTGACCTCATTACTTTGATCATTAAAATAAATCGTCATAACTTTAAAACTTGTTAATATTAATTCGCGTTAAACTTTATTTCAGTTATTAATTCGTTAATTCGTTAAACAATAATTTATTAGCTTATAATTCATTAAACCATTAAAAATAGCTTTATGTTTCGTAATCTTTTAATTTCTTTAACTTTAATTCGTTAACATAAATATTATTCGAGATATGATTACCATTTAAAATCTGTCAAAACTTAAAGATAATATAATATTATAATACCACTTAATACTAATAAAATATATCAACTAAAGCAATATCCCGTTAACCATATATATATATGTATATATATATACATATATATATACATATATATATATAGGGGAAGGATCAAGAGAAAACTCCTAGTTAGGGAGAAAACTAAAAAACTCCTAACCATAGGGTTATATTTGTAAAATTGCATTCCAATAGACCTGGGCACGTTGCTTGCTTCCCCTTGCTTCCCCTGTCTCACAGAACCTTAACTTCCCCTGTTCGATGAAACCCTATCCATGTGCGATGCTTTCAACAAACATATCGTAATATACATTATACTCTATGATTCTTAAACCTAATTATTGAAGATCGATTCCTTACTCAAGCGTTGTTACATCTTGATTTCTATTGAAGATCGATTCAACCTAATTCAATAGTTTTAACATGATTCGACTGCTTATCTTCTTACAAATTCATGTTTGTTTAACTAGTATACCATTATAATTGACACGTAACTCCAGGATTATATGATTAACAGTTGTTTATCGATGAGAGGCCCTAATTTGTTTTATTGGAGTGCCTAACCGAGTTCCTTTGTTGATACTGATTCAAAATCTATCAATTCTAATGGTATAACATTGTAGTTTGTTGGTGTTAATCAACAAGGTAACATTTTATTTGTATACTACATACATGTAATATAATTTTATGTATTACATATATGTAATATAAAGTTGCATATGATTAATATATACTTAATTAACACTAATTTGCTCATTATGTTACTCTTAAATAAGAAGTGACGGTTATCTTACAGATTGTTATTGTAAATAAATATTGAACAGAAGTGACTGTTAATTTTGTTTTCATACCTCTAATATTCCAATTACTAGTCGCAACTTTGTTTCAGGTAAAGTGATTTGTCTTTTATTTTTTTCTTGTGTGAGTTCTTCTTTGTTTAGTTGTTGATGCATGTATTTTAATGGCTTAGAAGCCGCGTTTTTCCTTTTGCGTGATGTTGTTTGTTGTCGTTGACGGTATTTTACGAACTGCATACCAGGTGTTCGACTAAATGCCCGGTTGGAAATCTGTTATTGAAATGTGAGATTTGGAATTATTGTAACTGTCGGAACCTACTCTTACTTATTTTGCTAGTGCATGTTGTAGATGCTGTATTATAATGGCTTATAAACTATATATTTTTTCGTTTGTGTATCGTTGTTGTTTGTTGTTGTTGAAGGCGGTTTACGAATTTCACACCAGGTGCGACTAAATATATCGCTGTTTTTTTTGTAATTGAAGTGCACGCTTTGGAGTTGTTTTTGACGGGCCATACCTTTTTTTATTATCATTTTGCTTATGCATGTTGCATCTGTTCTTTGTTTTTGTAGACACTTGCTTTTAAGAATTTTCTTTTAATTTGTGCATACCATGTGTTTGAGTAAATGTCTTTTTTCTTGAACTCTAATTGCGTCTTATAGTATATATGTTTGTTTATATGTACCTTGGTGGGTCACTATTTTCTCTTTGAGCGTGACTATAGTTACCTGTCACTCTTTACCCTTTGTGTTTAACTAAATAAATTCTTATTTCAGTTGCAACATTTTGCAGGTATTGGTTTCGCAACAATCAATGTAAAAAACAAGGACTTGTTCAGAGAAGCGTGAGTAAAAACACTAGTTAATTGTTATTACTCAAAGTGAAGACATGTTATGTTTGATTGAAATGCCTAATTAGAGCTCCTATGTTGTTGTTGCTTCAAGTTCTAGCAATTCTATTTGTAATCTCTTGCAATTTTTTAGTGCTAAACAACAAGGTAGCATCTTATTTTATGTAATACGTATATGTAGTATAATCTCTGGCAACTTGTGGGTATTGAACAACAAGTCAGCAAGCAAGTAATGAACTATAGACGTGCAATACTGAGGTTTTGTATGTATAATGTTTTCTAATTATTACACAAATTTAATATTGCTTTTATGTTTATTTCATAACTATTACATTTTGTTATACGGTTTTATTTACCCAAACGAGTTCATCTGTTTAAATTACTACAAATTCTGAAATTCTAATGGTGTTTTCGTTGCAAATAGGTGGTGTTAATCAACAATATAAAATCTTATTTTTGGACGCTACATATATGCAATATAACATTACATATGCTTAATATATCTTAAATCAGCATGTATTTATTCAAAAACATTTATTACTCTAGATAAAGACTATAATCTTATTGAACGAAATGCCCAAGCGAGTTCAACATATATTACATATATGCAATATAACTACGACCGCCTCATTAGTAACCATGTGTATGCCAACTTTGATGTGCCGGCAAAGACGAAAAAAATCAGCGAGACTGTCAATATTTAATAGTATAATCATACTTGAAGCATTATTATTAATCAAATTACAACCTACATTCAAGCTTATATGTTCGTCTCACACATGTAGTGTATACTTTAAATAGTCTATATGCATTTGAACATTGTATATCAACACCTAGTTATAAGTTCAAGCAAACAGTTAATATTATATACGATATAGCAGTAATACATGTATGTGATACAATAGTACTACATATGTGTAGTACATTAGTCCTACATATATGTAATGCAATTAATATCATCATATTAAATTGTTTAAAACTATATGTAATGGAACTACCGCATATATGCAATCACAATAAGACATACATGAAACATAATCATAACTTATCTGAATCATACAATCAAATGTATAATATTGCATATATGTAGTATACATAAACAAATGTTGCATTAATATTATCATCACAATAATTAACACCACCGATTGAAAGTATCATAATATTCATATTGGCTTAACATGTTTGTTTCAAATCATAAGCTTCTAAAAACATGTAACGCCCGGAAATTCCGTCAATCGGCTCGATCGTTTATAAAAGTTTGTGTAAAAGGCAGGGTTTCATCCTTTTAATTTATGAGCTTTCTAATACGTTTTAAAAGTCCATTTATCCGTCCTTTTTGTTCAAGACATCACCTCTTATAATTTGAAAGTTAGTTTAGTATGTACCACCGGCATTTTTTGTTTAACGGCAGGAAACGTTTGGAGAGTTTGGGGGTTAATCTTATAACTTGAGGGACCTCCTAGTCATTCTCAAAAGTCATGTTAATTAACCTTTGGAATCAAGACATCACATCTTGCAATTTGGAGGGCCAAAGTGTAAATATTAAATATATTATATCTAAAACCTAACCTCTCTCTCTCTCTCTCTTCCTTGCTGCCGATCGTGACTCTTAGAGCAGCCCCATCATGAATTTTTTTTATATTCTAGCCATTACCAAGCCATCTCCATCCAATTAAAGGTTAATATCATGTCAAGGAACTTTGTTTTCACCATTAAGTCATTTATTGAACCCTAGAGATGTCAAAATCATGCTAGGGCTTGAGTTTTGATTAAAACAGTTGCTGACAGATTCGTACTCGTTTATTGTTTGGTTTGTAACTCGATGAAAATTGATTGTTTTTTATCAACCCTTCATTCCATGATATTAGAATTTGAGTCTAGTTTCCAGAAAGGTATAATTTGTAATTTTTTGATGAGATTTGAATAGTTTTTATGAGTTTATAAAAACGTGTGTCAAAGATGATGCGGGGTAACGGATTCTAGTCTGTCTTCCTGACATCATAACTCTTTTTTTACAAGTCCAAATTGGTTGATTCCACTTCTGAAAGTTCACATTTTGAGTTAAGAATACAACCCAACTGGAATAATTTAATTTGGTTTGATAATGATTTTTAAACAAATAAAACACTTTGGCTGCGCACAGAAATAGCTGCACATACCTTTCTGTGTTGTAGAAATGTTTATGATTTTTGTGTGCATTGGAAAAATATAAAAAAAATATTTTTCAAAGCCTAAGATATTTATTAACGCTGGTAAAAATTTCATAATTTATTTCTATGGTTTTCCTATGTAATAAAATACATCTTTGCATGCTAAAATCTGCATGCTATACTAGTTATTGATCGATACTTTCGTTTTAGGCTTAACCAGTGGCTGTCCTTTTGAACACTTTCGGGGCTGTTTTGATTGAGGTTCTTACTCCATAATCTTCTTAGGTATGTCTATTGTAACATACTTTAATATCGTGAGCTATGGTTTTCGTTTGATTGGTCAACTAGTGATAGATTGAAAACCAGTGTTCGGTTGTCTAAATTGTTAAACTATTGCGTTTAGCGCGAGGTATGAAGAAATTAACAACCAATTCAGTTTTGTGTAACTTCGGTTTGATATACAGACTGTGGAAAAATGATTTTTGTAAGTATTGGGGCTGAATTGGTTGTCGGTTACTCAAACGGGTCGGTACAACGCGAATTCGCGTTTATTTGATAGTTGGTGTGTTGTGTTTGCGAGTTACAGACCTATCCAACTCATGTAGTGTCGTGTGGACTTGTTGGCTGTGATTTTATTAAATTCGGTCCACACGGGGCTGAGTTGGTTGTTAAGAGCATAAAAAACTCATAAACACGCATATTCGTTCCACTAGCAACTTCCGGGGGTAATTTGGGAATTCTTGTCACCGGGATTAGCTAAGGGAGGTTTTGGTAAATACAAGGCCCTGGGGGCTGTTTTAATTGAACTGGGTAAGGCCGAGACTTTAGGTAAATCAAACCATGCTAGAACGACTCGTAGGATAAACGAGTCGGTTTGGTTTCGTTAGTAATCTTTACGTGTAATCTGACAGGCGTTTGAGTCGTGGGAATACTTAGGGATTCTCTAGCTCGTTGTTGACTGTGTGCCTCGTATCAGGTGAGTTCATGATGCCCCTTTTTAACTCTTTTTACATTTTGGGCTGGCATACACACTCAACTAAAATTTTACCCGATTTTACTTGTTAAAACAATTTGAAGGACATTGTATAGTCTTGTTAATATTTGTGCATTTATGAAATCCAGTGTGGATTATATTCTGTGCCTTAGGATATTTTAGACTCGTTTTGGTCATAAATTCCTTAAGATTATATACATTGTTTATGGTCTAGACTCGAGGATGCTATTTGGCCTGGTGTTAATTGAATACGAGTAGACCCACTTATTGTAGTTCATATTTTGGACTGACTATTATATATTACCTTATAGCCTACGATTGTTGATATTATTTAGTTCCTTGTGACTAAGAATTATGTGAGTAGGCTCATTGATGTGTGTGTGCATGATGATTACGGCAGGGTCAAATATATTACTCGGGTTTTCAAATCCCGTGGTGGAGAGGCCCGTGTGGCGTGATCATCATTAAGGGGGGTCAAATATATTACTTGGGTTTTGAAATCCCGTGGTGAAGAGGCCCGTTGTATGTTAAACCGTGATCGGGACAAATATATTACTCGGGTTATACTCGTGGTGGAGAGGCCCGTATCATGTGTTTGGATGTGTAAGCTATGACCGAGTCAAATATATTACTCGGGTTTGACTCGTGGTGGAGAGGCTCGTGTCACGTGCTTATGTCTTACCGCGTCTGGGTCAAATATATTACTCGAGTCTTGACTCGTGGTGGAGAGGCCCGTGTACGTGTGTTCAACCATGAATGTATTATTTGGTGATATTTATTTATTTATTTGCTTATTATTCCCCCTACTGTTTTAGATCTATAACATTTGAAATAAATTATGAATACTGTTTATGAAAACTTGAACTCACTTAGCTTTAGCTGACTTTGTGTGTATGTTAGATTGATTTTCAGGTTGAGAAGCAGGGAACTACCGCTTGGACGTGCTCGAGACTACCCGGACGGTTGAAGGCATATCTAGTCGGAGATTAATAATGCAAATTGTTTTCTTTTAATTTATTACTTTAAACATTTAAATTTTGGTTTTGGGCACTCTTCCTGGTTTTTGGGGATTTTGATATTTACTATTCCGCTGTTTATTACTCTGAATTGATTTTAATAAGATGAACTTGTTTGATTTTAAATTTTTGAGACTTTTTGGATATGATGACTAACTGTAGGATTCCCAGGATTCGGGGTCTTACAGAACATCTAATCGTTTATTTGACATCGCCTTAACACCTGCAAACATTTGACGTCAAGGCGAACTGGTTCCTATTTCGCATGTATTTTCTTTCACGCCTTTGGTTTTCTAGACTCCAGTTTTTTTTCAAGCATCGCAGTTTCATTTTATGATATCTTCTTTGCTTCATGCTCTCCATCACCTAATTATAAATTAAAAGCAAGCAGTTAACGCTTATATGTAATACGATAGTAATACGTATATGTATTATATTAGTAATGCATGGCCCAAAATTAACCGAAGAACTGACCAATTTTTATCTGATCCCGCGCCCTCCGTATAATGTACATGTAGGTCTTGATCCTCATTGCCCGGGCAATTTGGTCTCGAGCCGAGTTACGATATCAACCTATGAAAACACACAAAAAACACAAAGACCGGTTTATCTAAAATTAATGAAATACGAAGGATTGTAACAACCTTCAAAAGGGATATGAATAGGTTTTGAGTCTTTAACTATATATTAAAGCATGCTACAATTTCAAGCAATGACAACACGAATTTAATAAGTTTCTTTGCTAATGGTCAATCTTTTGTATGCAAATAAGTCTTCACTATCACACTATTGTTTTGAGAAAGATAATGCATTTTAACATTAAGGATAGTCTAACTCGACAAAACTGACAATTATGAATCAATATTAACATGATAGTGTGTTATGATTCAAATACCAACAACGAGTTCATTTAGACATTTCATCGAACAGTTGGAGGGCGTACCGAGTCAAGGATTAATTTAACCTATAATGATCAGTTAAGCACCACAATTGAACAACCATTGGAACTGCATGCAATGTCATTTCTTATATGATAATGTGATATCATAATACTACATAATTGTGCTATATTTACCTGCCCCGACATCTGACGCTATCAATGTCGTTGTCCCATGCTTTGCAGTATGTTTCCTTTCCTGCCCGCGTATTTTACCGACTACAAAATTTCAATAAAACGAGTACATTATCATGATTGTACACGTATGTGATACACGTGTATGTTATATTTTACCTGTGTTAGCATGCGACTCATCATCTGATATCCTCTCCTGTTTCCCAGCATGCTTCTTTTCCTTTCTATGTGTTTTCCCACCTGTATTTTTCAGCAAAACATATATATAAATATATATAAATATATATATATATATATATATATATATATATATGTTACTGTGATTGTACACACACGTTTATATGTGTACCGCACACGTGTGCTGTACTGTTGTAAACACGCCGTAAACAAGTGTGATACGTTTAAAAATACATACACTATGCAACAGCAACGCATGTAAAAATAATACATCCGCGATACGTATGTGTAATACGTGCGTAATGCGTATACGTATTACATCATATCCGCAAACATATTTAATACACACGTGCAATAAAACAGTATGTCCGCGTGGATATAACACATATGCATCAAACATGCGACCCGTGCACTGCATATGTGCAATACTCAACATATGCGTTTATATTCAGCATCACAACAAATAGATAATGTACTACACTTGTGCATTATAATTGGATATTCAAACATATAATGAAAATATTATGTTCAGTTCGCACATCTAAGAGTACATGCATCCAGACAAGTGCAAGTGCGCATAATAATCAACAAATTCAAATGGACATGTCAACACGCCTAATTTATAGTGTAATGCACATGTGCATTATAATTGGATAATCAAACATATGTTTAAATTGTTCTGCGTATGTGCACTAATTTACTATTTATGCGAAATCGAGAAGCGATTAATTGATGTCATCGCTTATACACCTAATCATCGGTTTATACGCGCAATCGATACTTATAACATGCCTAATTGACGTTTTATATGCAAATTGGACGGAATCATCATTTGTATTGTGCCTAATCGACTGTAGTTGCATAAAAAACCTTCAGTAATACATGCGATATAGAACTAATCGAAGGAAATAACATGTTAGGTTATCTAATGTGCTTGTTTACCTGTTGTTTAATCTATGTTGATGCTTGATTTTTCCATCGATTTGCTCGAAACCCTAATTTTCCAGTGCAGAGGTCGTGTGTGAAGGAACTGATTGAATGGTGAAGTTTTAATCATGTGTGTAGCTTTGTTTTTTCTGTTTTGTTATAATTCCGAAAATACCCTTGACCATTAAAAAAGCCACCTCTTTTTTTAGTTGTTGTATGCATCCTTGTTTTTTTTATGTTTAATGGTGATTGTATGGGTTTTAAAGTTTTCTATGAGTTTTCATTTGATCCAATCCTTTATATATATATATATATATATATAGGGTATGGATAATTTAAAAACCCATGTCACTTGAGAAAACTCAAAAAACTCTCCTGTAACCGTTGATCAAACTCATTGAATGGATGAGATTTAAAAGTTGTGGTTTTGTTTTATAGAGAGAATATTATAATATGTTTTATTAGTACAACCAGGGGCATTTTGGACATGAAATGTCCACTCTCTCCTGATAATCTATTTTTATCTCTTCTTTCTTGATAATCAGTCATCATAAATCTCATTTCCAATTACAATTCTTCCATATTTTCAATTGCAATTCTCTTCTTTGGATCTAAGATTTGTTCATCCATGAAATACCTCTAAATCCTTCAAAGTCATAATAAAGGTAGTTTTTAATCCTTTAAACTCACTATTAGCCGCCGCCTCCGTCGTTGCCCTGTCACCGATAAATTGACGATGGACCGGATTGTATGATTCACTCAGAGAGAGATGATGCCGGAGTTCGAATACGATGTTAAGAAAACGCGGAGGTCAACGTTTAGACCGAATCTATGTTTGAATGTTTAGAAGATATGAAGAGACGAGGAAGGGATGTGTCGAATTAATATGCTTTTGTTTACTATCATTGCCGGAGTTTGGCGTTGTGGTGACGGTGTATTGTTCTATAATTCTATAGGGTTTTCTTTTAAATCTTTTAAATTAAAAATTTCTGTGTGTATCTTTATATTTAATTTAGTTTTGCTTTGTAATATTATATATACGAGTAAACTTGTTTAGTGACATGATACTTATATATGAGTAAACTTGTTTAAAAAATTGTAATATTGTTTTACATGTTACTTTTATATATTTACATATTTTTTATAATATTATTTAACAAATTTACATATTTTTTTACATGTTACTTTTACAAATTTTGTACATATTGTTTTTTTACAAATTTACACATTTTTTTAAATATTAGTATACATATTTTCATATTATGTTTACATTTTTACATATTTTTTTACATGTTACTTTTATATATTTACATATTTTTTATATATTGTTTTTACAAATTTACATATTTTTTTTAAATAATGCTTTTACAAATTTTTTACATATTGTTTTTACAAATTTACATATTACTGTTACATGTTTCATATTTTTTTTACATATTTATATTTTTTTTTTGCATATTGTTTACATATTTACATTTTTTTTGTTTTTTCATATATACATAATATTGTTTGTACACATTTGTTTTTGTTTTTAGATATTTATATAAACGCATGTTGATATAAATATGGTTAATAGACCATGTTATTATATTATAAATATTAATACCAAGTAAATGTTTTGATTTGACAAGAGAGAGAGAGAGTAAAATCACATTCATGATCTCACTTGAAATAAAACAAAAATTAAAATAAAGAAATGAATGCTAATATATTTTCTAAAATAGCTTACATATGAATACACAAAAAATAAATATATAATAAAAGTACAAGAGTAGATATGATTGATGGTCAGGAGTGTTGAGAGAAAAGAACAAGCAGGAGAAAGAACGAAAATGCCCTTCTCATAATATCTTTAAACAAGTTAAAAGTGATGATATGTCACCATGATATCCACAAGATGGGTTTTTAAGAGTTTCTTTTAACTCATATGGGTTTTCAATTTATACATACCTTATATATATATATAGAGGACGGTTAACGTATAAATAAAATTAACGTGCTAAACATGAGAATCAAGTAGAGTAATTATATATACAAGTAGAGTAATTATGTAATTACACCATAAAATTACTCTATAGTGTAAGTACATAATTACTCTACTTGTATATATAATTACTCTACTTGATTCTCACGTTTAGCACGTTAATTTCATTTGTATTTGATCCAACCCCTATATATATATATAACCTTTTCAATCCCAGTAGTTAGATTTTGTTTTGTTTTAATTATAGTTGAAAAGTTCAATCGTTTAGGATTCTTTAACGCACTTTCGATTGCTTCGGTTTCGTATCGTGCTTTCGGCTTTTATTTGCATGCTTATCCTCGATCGAGGTGAGTTTCTCACCCCCCCCCCTTTTAACGTTTTTTACATTTTGGGGGTAGCATATGTTTTTATTACAACTTCAAGCATTATGATTTCGATTACAAACTACAATTCACGATATGGACTTGTGTGTTACTTGATTACTTGCTTGAATTTACTTGCACGTGGTAGCCTCAATAAGTATAATAATACACTCCCCTTTGCACTCAGGACCATTTTGTTATGAGTGGAAAAGGGCCTCATTATCTGAGTACGTTTGTTGATACCAATTCGAAAGGACTTTACTTGCTCGTTTATCACTTGTTCATGAATTGTATGATTTTTATGTATATATATAAAATTGTGGGAACTCACCAACTATGTAGATAGTTAACATAATTTTATACATATACTACAGCTACAAACTTTAGAGGGCGATACTTGGAGAAGACACTAGACTTAGGTCATTTAAATAAATGGACCAAAAATTAGTTATACTTGTATTTCCTTGTATTCTTTGTTTACAAAATTGTGTATTTGAAGTATTAATGAATTAATGATAATATTGCCACTTAATAGTGTCACATGTGTTTTGAACAATCTGTACGTCACACTCGGGCGTTTCCGCTTTAGCCGGGGTGTTACAAGACCCAACCTTTATGTTTACATGAGTTATCACTTAGAGCTCGAGAAGTCCCTGTATCAACATATTTATAACCATTAGCTCAAATTAGCCAGGGATCCTATGAATAGGATTGACACCCCCGGTCATGGTTAGTCGCTCTAACTACCGATCCGCATGGTCGAATGACTGCGTAGTATCTACTCACTTGCTCGTGAGGTACGAGTGGGGGGGGGGGTGAAACACTTGTGTCTTGGTTTGGTTATGCCTCATGTAGTTCATAGTTATCGTATTTTATGCTATTTTACGACGGGTCAAACACTTACTTGTTTATATTTAACGTATACATGAAACGCTTTTGAACGAAAAGGTTTTACAAACTTTTAAATGCTAAAATCTGTGAACTCACCAACATTACTTTCACATTTTAAAGTATGTTTTTCAGGTACTTAAAGCACAATCGCTCGAGTGGAAAATCTCGTAGGATAGCATTCACACAAGTGTCGGATACACATTTTATAGTATTTTATTTGCATAACTCACGTGTTGGGTCATATGGGCGAAATCTTAGAACCGATGTCTTCTATTAAAATGTTTTGAGACTTAAATGTTGATTTTGGGATGTAAACTCTGACCTTTAACTATGTATCTAATTTGTATGTTTGTGTTTGTGATAATCATATGCCTTGACAATCATGTTCGTCGCCCCTTGCGATTACGCCATGACGGGGTGTGGCAACGAGACAAATTAGTTTAATGCAAAGATGACGAAAGGGATATGCAAGGTTTTCCTTGGTTACCACAATCTGATGACTTACACCAAAAAAGGGTAACTCTCTTGCACAAGGGAAGCCGAGAGGATAAGCTCTACTACATTGGGAATGTAAGCTGTCTAACGTAAGCTGTCTGTGAGAAGCTCCACTTTGCCTATAAAAGGAAGGGATATTGGTTTTTAGTACTCCCAACTTTCACCTGTTGGCTGATAACACTTCCAACTTTCGATTTGTTACCCACCCTCCCAATTTTAACCTTAATTTCCTGTAACGTTCCCCGTGTAACGGAACGATAAACTTTTTGGTGTTTTGGACAAAAAAAATGTCATTCAAATTAGTTAAGGAGGGTGAAAAAGAAATTTAATTTGTTTAACATATAAAATAATCAAATACCCCAAGATATATTCCTCCCAAAAATTTTCTTCTCTGGCCATCTCCTCCACCGCCCACCATTATCGCTAGTCACCATTGTCGCATGTACAGTTGACTTAACTCATGTCTCCATTTCCATATAACGTTATCCTTTCAATGCATTGGTTTCCATCACACATTCACAAATCCTCTCTTCTTTCTTACCTAAATTTGTCTAGTTTAAGCATATCTGATGGTCGTAAACGATGTCTCATCATGGAATAGGTGAAAACATTTCGAGTTCTCTCTCTATGGAACTTGTTTCTTGAACTCAACCCTATATATTGACAGTTTGAAATTTGATGGTTTTGCTCTTTCTTCAATCAATTAGTTAGGACCCGATCCGGAAATGGTACTGAAACAAATGAACAAAAATAGATCCAACCTTTTTGTTTTCGTCGGTAATAACAGCCCATCACCACTGCCGCTATTGTAAAGGGAAGACACAACACTGTTCTGCGGTTGACACTTGGTTTAAGCTTATCTTTGTTTAAAGTCACAATTAAGTGTAAAGAATCAGTTGCCAATTTGATCCAGGATGAACAACATGTTGATTGAGTAGAGATACTTAAGGCTTGAACATTGATGGTAATGTATTATAAATGGTGGTAGATGAAATTAGGACCTTTTTGTCCTGCTAAAATAGGTATTTTCCACGCAAGAATGTCACGTCCGTAAAAACATGTCATGTCAGCAAAAAACTAATAGAGTTAGGGTCCCTCAGGTTCGGAATTGACAGAAAAAAACAAGTTACAAGGAGTGGTGGGAGACAAATCATTTCTTGAGAGTGTTATCGACTAATGAATGAAAACTGAGAGTATTAAAAACCAATATCTAAGGAAAAGTTAAAATACAAAGGAAGACAAAAATGAGAAGTATGAGAATGATTTGTGGTCACACAAAAGAACCACTCAATAAAAAATAAATAATAATAATAATAAATAAAACCATAACTCAAACTATAAATAAAAAATGAAAAAAATTTTAAAAACTCAAATGTTTCCTTCGTTATTCTCGTTCCAAAAAAAACGACGAAAAGACACAATTATGAAAATGAACAAAAACACAATTATAACAAAAAAAGGCACAATATATCGCAAAATATAACATAACATCAAGAAAAAAGACACAGTGTCAAGGAAAAAAGGCACAATTAATAACGAAAATAAATACATAACACAATGATAAACAAAAAGATGCAATGATTTTTTTCCTTCAACATTGCTTCTTTTTTTAAATGATGAAGACGGTGGAAGCATTTTTGTGTTTTTAATTTTTTTCGTTTTTTATTAAATTTTGAGTTATTATTTTTTTTTAATTTTTTTGAGGGGTTTTTTATTAGTATTATTTATTTGTTTGTTTTAATTTTATTGTTATATATACGTATTTATTTATTTATTTGTTTGTTTTTATTTTTATGTTCACTTATTTATTATTTTTATTCTTTTTTAGCTATAACTATTATACATTTTTAAATTTCTACTTTATAGTCTACTTGATTTACTGTTATGTTGTTTGCTTTGAAGTCGGGGGTCTCGTTGGAAGCAGCCTCTCTATTTCTATGGATAAAGGAAAAGTTTGTTTGCATCCCACCCACCCACCCAGACCCTACTGATAGTTTTGACTATTTATGAGATTTACTGGGTATGGTAGTTGTTTTTGAGAGGTTTTTTGTATGGCTATAAATCTTTCTCGTGCTTTAATTTTTGTCCCCTTTTGTAGAATCCTATGCATGTAAGTAAACCCATCCCATTCTCTGTACTCTCACTTTATAGCTCTTTCTTTTGTTTATCACCCTCATTACCAAAATTCTTATTCGCACCAAAGGCTGATCGTAGAAGGCCCCTCATACGATGAGGCTAACGATGTTCTTTGTTGTTAGCAGGGAAGCTCTGAGCTGGCTAAGTTTTCTAAACCCAAACACGCCATTTCGTTGTAGCAACATTTTCTAACAAAACAAAGGCACTTAATAATGCAGGGACATAGTTTGTAAAACGTATTTAAAGACCAAAAAGTGAAACATATATATAAGCAAACATACAATTTATTTATTTATTATTATTTTGACAGTAATAAACAAGAGTGGGGTGGGATTGGGTTGGGTTCTCATCCGATGATTACGCTGCATGAAAAGGAAGGGTTACAAGTTACGAAACTAAACAAACACACAAAACCATCCATCATCATCATCATCATCATCATCCCATCGATTCATCTCGCTTAATCACGTAATTACACTCCATCGTAATCATCTCCTTTTGGTTTTTTGATCTCATCTTAAATATTGATTTGATTTTATTTTAATAATAATAATAATGTATGTAGCATTGCAAATCGGCCATGGATACAAGCAATTGGCCCAGGCCTAAGCAACCTCCTCCTGCTGATTCCTCCCCCGTAAGGACTCTCGTCTCACCCGAAACACGCCATAAGATCGTCATTAAGATGTATGTATGTTAGGGTTTTCTTTTCTTTTGTTGGGTATTGTTAAGAAGATAGACTATATATATAGGTGTACTGGTTTAATTATATATATGTAAGCTAGCTAGAGTTAGCTTGCAATTCATTTATAACCCCTCTTTTGGCGCTCATTATATATGTTTTATTATGTAGAATGGATTATTTGAAGAAGCATGTTCAGTTTTCTGGACAAGAGAAGCTACATGAACTAAAGGATATTGCTTTGAGTATTGAAGACAAGATTTATACTGCTGCAACAAACCATGTTTGTATTATCTTCAAAATTGTTTATAGGTTACGTGAGCTTTTCATAATTTATTCTGGCTTTGCAGGATGATTACATGCGGAAAATATCTACCAAGTTGCTCAACATGCAGAATAGATTTGCAAATCATATGTCCAACTCTGCTTCTACTACTGTAAACCCTTCTGATCCAGGTACATTTAACTACTATGATAACTTTCTTCCGTTTATTAAAATACCCTATGTTTCTTTCTATATATTTAACAACTCTATTAAAGTTTATAAATGTTCAGTGAGTTGTTAGGCGGGAAGTTCATTTATGACTTTAAGTTTGTTGTTTAACAAACGAAGGAACATGAACGAGTGTCTCGTCTGTTCATTTATGTTTGTGGAAGTTAATTCATTTACGCTCGTTTATGTTTGTTAGTTTACGTGTTTTAAGTTCGTTTATATAGTCGTTAATTTTTTTTGGGTCCATTATAATTTACTTTAATTTTGTGAAAATAAAATATCTCCTTTTATTATTTAGGCCGAACGGATTGATGTTCCCATTTACTTTTAACTGGTGTTACCTCGAGTATGTTTAAATTAGTTCGTTCTTTGTGTTCATTTGCGTTCGTGAACTGTTCATTTATACTATTCACTATTAATAAACGAACGAGCATGAACATGCCTAGTTTGTGTCCGTTCGGTTCATTTACAAGCCTATCCCCGGTTAACTGCAAGTGTCTTTTTTTCTGAAAATAGGAAAATTTTGAGCTTGTATTCCAACATTATATTATATTTTCCTCATTTATAACATATTCAGTATCTTTTTGGTTTATTTCACCATAAGGTCAACTCAATAACCAAGGTCAACTTAATAACCAAAGTCAAAGTCAACCACCTTCTATTCCTGTACCCTCTAATCATCCGCAAGCTGGTAAACAAGTTTTACCTCAAAGCATCCACAATAATGTTTCATCATCTGGAGTGCCACCTGGCAGTGGCATAGCACGCTCAACTGGCCAAAATTCAAGCTTGCAGAATATTCAAAACATGTCTGTTGGAAATCATGTGGGACATGGAATACCTCCCAACAATTTTGTAAGTCAAAGGCATCTATCAGGAAGTCAACACTCACAGCATAATCTTTATCAGCAGCAGCCACATCAAATTGCAAAGCCGAAGCTCCAACAGAATAATATTAATATTAATAATAATGATAATAATAATTCAACCTCTGTGCAACCACGCATTCAGCAGCAGCATCAGAATTTGTTGCAGGCAACTCATTTCCAACCTTCTCAACTACAGGTGCCAATGTTGGAGTGTTAAAAGGGATTCTGGTCAACACGGGTCAAACGGGTTGATCAATCTGTCAAACTTGTTCGAAAAATAAAAATAATTAACACATTAACTATTATTACAAAATTGTATTATTTTAATAAAATATAATTTTTTTTAAATCAGCTTTCAGGGCTGACAATAGGGCTGACAGGTGTAAACGTGTTAAACAAGTCAGACACGATTAACATGACTGCTAAACACGAACATGAAATGATAAACTAACCGTGGCATTTTACGAACATGAGTCTGTTTATTAACGTGTTATACGACACTACTTGTTTAGCACGATTAATATCTCATGTTTACTGTCATGAAACGGCATGACACGATACAGTTAACAGATAACAAATTAAATAAAGATCACCAAAAATTAAGATCCGTAAGGAAGGAAGTAGTAGGAGCGTAGGACTAATTGACTTAAAGAAGCGTTATAGGGTTTTAGTAACCTAAATATGTATATTTTTTTAAAAGGATTAACATGTAAATACGGATAATTGGGTCTAAACAGGTTGACCAGGGTTTGATGGCGTCTTAGACGTGTCGACATGCTTATGACACGAAAGCAGCTGTTATGCTCAAAAGTCAAACCCAAGCCTGTTTAACTCCGTGCCATGTCTTGTTAACGTGTCTTTGTCGGAATTGTCAGCCCTAGCTATAAACATTTGAATGACACTTCAGGTTAATCTCAACTTGATTAACCCACTCAACCTGTTGTTGACCAAGTTTCAAGTAAAGGAGATGAGCTTTTAAACTCTAATCTCTACAATATGTTATGCATTTATGCAGCCCACAATGTTGCAGCCATCTTCTCTTTCTACAATTAAACAAACTCAGCAACCTCATTATCCACAATCAGGTCAGCCCGTGAGTCAACACCATCAACAAATGGTCCTAAGACAACAAAGACAGCAGCAGCCGAGAATGTTCGGCCAGCAGAATAGTCTTTCCAATGTGCAGCCAATTGGTCAACATAACAACTTTTCTGGTATTCATCAGCAGCAGCATTTGGGACCTCAAAATAATCCAAAACAACCGCAGTCACTCGGAAATCAATCTGGTTACTCCATGCTGAACAACCAACATTCATCACACCTCATGCAGTCAACTCAAAGTCAAAGGGCACAAATGGAATTGCAGCAGCAGTTACAAACACAGTCAGCTCAGTTTCAGCACCAACTTAATATGAAACAGAGGCTTCCAGCATCATTTCATCAACAGAGAGCTATGCCAGAAGCTTCATCAAGTAAGTTATATCATGGTTTTGTTTTAAATGATATTTTTAAAAATTTATTTTTTATTTATTGTAGCGTCTTCAGATTCGACAGCTCATACAGGAAATCCAAACAATGGAGATTGGCAAGAAGAGGTGTATCAAAAGGTGTTACATCCATGATCCAACTACTTTAGTTTTAAAGAAAAATGAATAATACAATTATGGATCTATTTTTTTATTTGTATAATGTGAAACATGAAACTATGATCTTTTATTTACAGGTGAAAGCTATGAAAGACAAGTATTTTCAAGAGTTGGCTGACATGTACCGGATTTGTAGAGCCAGATTGCAGCAGGTAAGTTTCTTGGTCATATTCATTTTCAAACTGTCTTGCACAACCTGCATACAGCCAGGGCTGTAAACGAACCTAACTGAACTGAACCTAATGAGGCCTTGTTCAAGTTTGTTAAGCATTTATCAGAAAAAACGACCAGTTCATGAACAATTAACCGAACGGAATTTTTATCCATGCACATTCGTTAACAAAACACTTTCGTTTGTGTTCATTCGTTAATTTCAATCATAAATGCAAACGAACAAATGAACACAAGCCAACATATACTAATTTGAAAATTCGATATATTCAATCATATACTCAAGTATTAGACATAATCGCACAAAATAAATATGAAGTTAAGAACTAGTGCGTTTCTAATATAAAAGTTAAGATAATAAACTAATAAAAATTAAAAGTCATAAAAGAATTTGAAAAATTAAACTAAAAATTAAAATTTAAAAAGATAATGACTGAATATATACAATAAAGATTAAGGAATGTAAACGAATGAAAAATTAACAAACATAAATGAACACATTACCAAACGTTCATGAACATGATCTATGTTCATGTAAAAACATCATATAAAAAAAGTCAAAAGGGTGTTTGCGAGTCAAAACAGGCTAGAACATGACACATTTTAACCCATACTCATCTTGATCCATATCTTGCCACCTCTATAAAGATCATCTTAATTTCATGTTTGACTTTTGTTGACCAGCATGATTCTTTTTCTCAGCCACCAAACGGAGACCAAGTTGAGAGGCTAAAAAAATATAAACATACGTTGGAATGTTGCATGAAATTTCTTAAACTCCCGAAAAACAACATAACTCTAAACCATAAAGAAACTTTGGGTGTGTACGAGAAAGAAATTGTTAATATCATAACTTCACAAAGGCGCAAATTAGTGCCAGCACTCCAACAACAACGTATGAATCAAATGCAGCAATCACAGCAGACACAAATCCAGTTCTCACAAATGCAGCCTCATGAAAGTCAGATGAACTTACAGCATAATAATTTGGCCACTTTGCACCATAATTCGGTTTCAAATTCACAGCAGCATATGATGAGTATGCTTCCACATCAGCAACTGAAGCCACTTCAAAGCCGACAAATGCAGCAACAATTTTTGCAAAAACAACAGTTTCTTCACCACCATCAGTTTCACCAACAAACAAAGCATAGCACAAAGCTGAATGTTAACCAACCGCAGCATCAAATAAATGATGCTAACGAGTTGAAGATTAAACAGGAAATAAAGTCAGAGTCATTGAAACAGTTGAGTTCTGTGACTAAATCCAGTACACCTTTGCAACCTGCCAGCTCAGCATTTGTGGTGTCATCTCCATCAACTCCATCTACATCTAATGTGCAAGGAAACCCCGATAAAATTGTTTGTTGGGGTGCTTCGTTACTTGCTAATGAGGGAAATATATGTACACCTGGCGTATCAGCCTCTCCTTTGCTTGCGGAGAGCACAAATCCTGATGTCAATCATGCCAATGATGCTTCAGTTATTTCTGGAAAGTCAACTTCTGTTGAACAGCCACTTGAGCGTTTACTTAAAGTGGTCAGTAATCAGTTAAAATTCGTTTATGTTAGTTCATTTATGTTCATAACTTTACATTTGTTTTAAGTTTCGTTAGTATATTCATTTAAAATTTTTGGACGTTACAACTTAATCTAGTTTTAGTAACTCTTTAGGCCAAACACATTCTTCTTCAAATTACTTTTATCTGATTTTAGATTAGTTATGTTAAACTGTTCGTGTATGATGTTAACGAACATAAATGAACACTAACATGTTCATTTTATTAATGAACGAGCACGAACATGAAAGCCTTGTTCGTCTAATTGTTCGTTTGGTCTAAAAACTAGAAAATTACTGAAAGACTATAATGTATTTGACACTTTTAGTCTAACACCTTGTGTATATCTTTCATAACAGGTAAAGTCAATTTCATCAAAATCTTTGAGTGCTTCAGTTAAAGACATTGATATGGTTGTTAGTATGGCCGATAGAATTGTAGAACTCATATCGGATGGTGAATCTATTAATGCAGTTAGTAAGGGCCTGGTTGCTATGACAAACACAACTACTACTGGAAAAAGAAAAACGAAACGCTTAACGAATCCAATGTTTATAAATGTTGTATCATCTCCATGCAGTGTAAATGATAGCTTTAATCAGTTAAAGTGTTTGGAGAATTCAGAACTGGAATCGACTGCAACTTCTACCATAAAAAGGCCTCGGGTTGAGGTATTATATCTTCATTTGTATTATTATTAATCAGTTAGTATGGTTGACTGCATTTGTGAAATTTTCTCTATTAACATGTGTGCAAATGTTTCAGATGAGGCATCCACTCTTGGAAGAAATAAGGGAAATAAACCAAGGATTGATAGATACTGTGGTTGATATTAGCCAGGAAAATGCTGACTCAGATGGTAAAGGAACCATTGTTAAGTGCTCATATAATGCTGTAGCTCTTTGTCCAAGTCTCAGATCGCAATACGCGTCGGTCCAAATGGTATTTTACTCTATTTATTCCTAATAAGACTTCAACATATAACCATATTTGTTTTTTTATGCATTAAAATGTAATCATCAATTTAAAATGCAAATCCAAACATTCCTTTTCAGCATAGCCAACTATGGTAGACTGGTAAACAAACCGAACGAGCACAAATGTAGCATGCTCGTGTTCGTTTGTCTAACTTTAACCGAACAAACGATTGAACACAGACAGGGTTTTGTTGGTCTGTTAAGAAAATTTATTGTTCATTGTTCGTTTTTGTTCATTCATTAACAGTATAAAGGCAGTTCACGAACGAACGTAGCTGAAAACAGATAAACAAACATAACTGAGCAAAAAACAATTAAAAGTAAATGTGAACAACAATGTGTTAGGCCTAAAATTTTTAATGCATATTGATGAACGTAAAGGAATGGACTTAAATAAACATAAACTAACGAATATAATTGAACATGAACGAATTTAAATGAAACAAGGCATGTGTTCAAGTTCGACTATTTAACTAAATGAATAAAGTATTTTGTTCATGTTCATTTCTTTATTTTGTTTAGGTTTATAAAGGGTTTGTTCACAGTCCTAATATGTATTTAACACATGTGCAGCCACCTATACAACCGTTGCGATTGCTTGTTCCTGCAAATTATCCGAATTGCTCCCCAATACTCTTGGATAAGGTGCATGTTGAAGCCAAGTAAGAAATATTTATTTTCCTTATTTTTCTGAGTTGACTCACTAATGAGTGATTTCCACTTTTGACCTTACCATAAGGACAATATTAAAAGATACATAATTTTGAAGACATTTGACAAAATATTAATTTGTTTCCAATGTACAGCAGGGAATATGAAGATCTTTCTATTAAAGCCAAATGGCGGTTTAATAGTTGTGTGAGAAGGCTTTCTGACCCGATGTCACTTGAGAAGATGGCACGGACTTGGGATGATTGTGCCCGTGTGGTTATTTTGGAGTGCGTGCAGCAGAGTGGCGGTGGCACTTTCACCTCTAAATATGGAGCATGGGAGGACTGCATAACTGCTGCATGAGCTAGTAGTTTATACAATTTCATACCAGATTTTGCGTTTTGAAAACGATTACATGTCGCGGATTAGTTCTTGATATAGTGAAACTCAATAATCCGTTTTGAATACCAAAAAAAATAAAAATAAAGCATAACCGGTAGTTACTGCACTATCTTCTCTATAAGAAGAGACTGAGATCTCTTTTGGACGGTAGAGTTTATCAATGCCTTTTTAAATCTATAAAGATTCATTATCATAAAAGATGCTGGTTTATAAATTCATTTTTGAGCGATATCTGGTTAGAGTTGACGTAACTCTTTTACCCATTTTATTATTTGGATACATAGCTTGTTGATGTTGTCCCGGAAAACATGATTTGACTTGATAAACAATGTTCGTACTTGGGCCGACCGTGATTCTTTTGGCTTTTGATTCGTATAATTATTATCAATGTTTTCAAACCCGGCCTGGACGTCGACCCGGCCGCCTTACTTGGTCTAAGGTCGGACCGACCCGGGAGGGCGGACCGGTGTTTGGCCAGGACGACGTCATAAATAATATGTATATATATATAGGAGAGATTTCAATTAAGAACCACATGCGTAATATATGTAAGTTACATACACGTAAAAAAATTACAGAATTTTTTACGCACCAAGTTGACTTTTTACACATGTGTAACGAACGTAAAAGTTAGTGTAATCAGTTACATATTTATTCTCTCTCCTACTTTGACTTTTTTGCCAGATTTAATCTCAACCACATATTCCAATCGATATATATATATATAGGGGAGGGATATTTTGAGAACCATGTTGAGTTTTAAGAACTTAAGAACTCAATTCTAGGCCACATTTAATTAAATGGATTGGAATATGTGGTTGAGATTAAATCTGGCAAAAAAGTCAAAGTATAAGAGAGAATAAATATATAACTGATTACATTAACTTTTACGTCCGTTACACATGTGTAAAATGTCGACTCGGTGCGTAAAAAATTCTGTAATTTTTTTACGCGTACGTAACATATATATATTACGCATGTGTAAAAAAAATCGGAAAAAAAAATCATTACACTGAGTTCTTTCGAGAAATCTCCCCTATATATATATATATATATATATATATATAATTAAATAATTATATAATTGAGAGTGGATGAAAAGTAAATAATAATTATGTATTTATGTTAAACAATACTTACTGAACCACCTATGTATAAGAGCCAAAAACGATGTACTATATGTGAATTAATTCTTATATGGGCTTAGAAACATATACCCAACAACATATGTTAAATAATTCTTATATGAGATTAGTTGAAAAGCCCAACCAGATAACCCTACATCTATGTAATCATGTATTCATTCTTTCTCTACATCAGTCGCAAACCAGTAGCCACACACCAACTTGCAGCGAGATCGCCACACTTGTTATATTTGTTTATATAGTCTTAGTTCTATAACGAACGAATTTCAAGCGGCTATGAATTAGTTCCAAGAAAGCGGCCGTTCGACGCCATTGTTGCCGGAATCTTTTTTCCGTTCAAGTTCTTTTCCACCTTTTCTTCTGTATACCTCTTTAACTGTTGCTATCATCAACACAACACCGGATCTAGGGATAGATTTGAGATGGATATTGATTATATTCTGATTAAAACTAAAAAAATGCGTGTCCCGGTTCACTTGGCGGGTCACCGGGTCCGGTCCGGCCGTCAACCACAAAACCCGGCCGGGTTTTTAGAAAACGGGCTAGGACTGCAACCCGGACTGGCGTCCGACCGTTCCAACCGGCCGGTCCGGTCCAGGTTTAAAAACACTGATTATTATCAAGTTGTTTTTATTGGAATATACACTCTGTTCCCGAGCTTCATTTAACAAATAAAAAGAAAGGAAAGGAAACTAAGAGGGAAAAGAAAGGAAATGAAGTGAAAATTGTGATTTCATTTTGTGTTTGATGTGCTAAAAGTAGTTTAATAGCTATTAACTAAATTAACTAAATAAACACTAAGTAATACTCTAGACTCTCTAAAACTCGACTAAACTACTAACCGGCAAGTGAACCGGTCGGCTCTAGTAAAGCTAAGTAAGTCCGGATATCGAACCCACGAGACTCTCTAAATTACGTTTATTAGATAATTAGACTTGACTACAAAACACGACTTATTAATATATTTGTTTTGAGGGTTTTTATTTAAAATACTAATTTAATACTATAATTAAAAACTAATTAAGAAAACAAGTAATTTAAACGAAAGCAAAAGTTTGGTAATTAAAATAAGATGATGTTGAGAAAACTACCTAGGCTAGAATCCCCTAAATTTTAGTAATGAATTAACCTGGGAAAACATTTAGTTATGGACTGGGTTCGTAAAATATACACTTAAAAGAAAACCCGAGCAAGACTCCTGACCCTTCTCAAGAGACACCTATGGGTTTCTAACAAGTTTTAACACACACCAGTATTAGAAATCAAGTTCCCTTACGGTCACCTAATTAATCATGATCTAGTTCCTTTATAACGAAATCTTACCTTACAGCGCGGAAATCAAAGGCAATTTAAAATATTTAATTGACTTAATAGACAATAATAAATAATCAACCCTAGACGGACTCCTTACGAAGAACTAAATCTAGCAAGATTAAATAATAAAGATCTATCAATAACCTAGCACTTTACAGATTTTAGGTTAGCAGCACACTTAGGTTTATTTGACAATATTATTCCTATGATCTTATCATGAAATCAACAATAAAATAATCAAAACAAGAAGTAATTGACCTAATAGTAATCCTATTATATGACAAACAATAATCAAGGAAAGCTATGGAACAAAACTCATCAAACAATCCTAAGCATCCATATGCATCAATTTAATATAAATAAATCTTTTACTAAAACATAAAAACCATAACGATAAATAATCCCAAGTCAAATCAAAACATCAAAGTAGGTTCATCATAACATAGGCAGTCTAAAGATTTAGCCAATAACCATACTCAAGAACAAAAGATAATAAATAGGTTCAAATAATTCATGACGAAAATAATAAATTCAAACCGACTAATAAGGATTCTTGGATGAGTAGGTGTTGAACCCATACGCTATTTGGTTGAACCAAGAACTTTCTCTCTCTATTTCTTGCTTTGCCTTCCGTCGAAAACTCCTCTAAAGTTCTTTGCCTTCTGTTCGTTCGTAACCTCTTTTTCTTCTATCCACGGCTGCCTTTTATAACGTTGTTGTAGGTTATGATTTTTCTTGTGGGCCAAGTCCAAACCAATTCACCTATCTTTTCCGGCCCTACATAGACTTACCAATTAAATTAACAGGCATGCACCATATAACATAAATCAATGTAAACAATTACTAATAATTGTGGTTCACGTGGCATATTTTTATTACATATACTACATAATATATTTATTTTTTTTAGTAAATAATTTATAGATAAATCATATATGTATAAAAAATATTGATAGTAATAAACACACAGAGCTAGTTTTAAGTTTCACTTGTCAGTCTCAAACTTTGTATAAATATCGTATTTTAGTTTGTTGTCTCTTGAAATCCATTAATCCAAATACGAACCACTTATGAGTAATATTAGATAGAAACAAGCTCAAAAGTGTAGGAAATATTCATATAATAATATGTATACTTTAGACTATATCAGTGTTCCTGAGTTTAAATGAAAGGAAAGAAAATTAAACATTTCATGTGTTCCCGAGATGGATGGAAAAGAAAAGAAAGTTACATTTTTACTATTATACCCTTTATAGAGAAAATTAAATAAAAACACTCCAACATGCCAATATGCATACAAATAAAGTTGTCTGCAATTTCCAGATTTGACCAAGATGCCAAACATGAGTTGTTCAAACAATCTATTTAAGAAGTAACATGCTACATGGAAAAAATTAATTCCCAAGTTGCCCAAATTTGCAGAAAAACAAGTTGCAGAGCTAGGATGTTGAAAAGTGTTTCCTGGTCAAACTGTTCGGTATCAAAGAGCATCGGTAGATAGGTCAACGACATGTTTAAGTGTGTCGTTTGTGAGTTGACATAAGAGACTCAAATTGCTATTATATATTTCATATTTCCTTAGTCAGTCCACTCCGGTACTACCCTCATGCGCGTCTCTTATATTACGACGCTCTTCCTTTTCGGGCCCATTTAACACCTCGCGTATCACTATTTTGATGTAGTTTGAATAAAAAAACTTAAAAGTAATATGCAAATTTTTAGTAACTCAGAATGATGGAAGCTGAAAGCAATATGCATATGCTACTGTTCAGCTCGGTTTCATACGACCGGTTTCTGATATAAACTGTAAACGAACTGTTCGCTCGGTTTTATATGCATATGCTATGGTTCAGCTCGGTTTTATTAGTTTTTACTACTAAAACACATTAAGAAAATACAAAAATTACAGTATGTGTTTGTTAACACTAATTTCATTTGACTTCAAAGTTAAAGAAGTTACCTTTTGTGGTGATTGATTGGTTAAGTATCAACAACCAACTTGTTGAAACTTAAATAATGCCGAACATGTTCCTTTTACAGATTCTACATTTAGCAAACACATTCTACTAGTTTTGTGTAATAAAAATGTGCTCTGTATTTTGTTCATAGAAAATAATGTCAAAAACCGACTACACTATCAACCCAAAAATCATAGCAAAGCCAAGAATCAATAAATGCATAAAAGTAAATACTTCACCATAACCAAAAGATAATTGTTCACAAGATCCATAACAACTTACAATGTCATCTTTGCCTGAATAACAAAAAAAACACATGGCATCTAAAGATGACAACTAATAACATTATCAAATACATAACCAACATCTACTAACAGTGTCATCTTTGCCTAAATTAACAAAAAAGCACACATCATCTAAAGATGTCACCATTTCCTAAACTTGCTTACTTACCATCCTTCATCATACCTTTCAATATACCCATGCGCATCTGAAGAGGACAACTAAATAATGTCCTTGCTTTTGCTTGATTGTTAGCCAAATAAATTAAAGCGTCCGGTATTTCATTAGGTTCCAAACCCATTGGCTCCAATTCGTTACAAATTTCCTCACCTGTAAACTCACGATGATAAGCTCGATCAAATATTTCGTTTGTTTCTGCCAATATTTTTTTGCCTTCTGAAATAGCATTAGCCACATTGTCAAGGGAATTCACAAGCTTCGAGTTAAACGCTTCAGCTTCATCTTCTTGTTCTAGTTTTCTTTTTTTACTTTTACATTTTTTTGCATTTGAAGATGGCTTGGGTGGAGAAACCACATAATCTAACACTTGAATACATCAACAAAAGTTGCATTGGTTCTCTAGAGTCACTTCTTTGGAAGCTAGTAAGTCCTCCAATTTAGAAATTGTTTCTACTTTAATGTTGTCATTTTTCAGCAATCGAGCATTTCGTTCTTTAGCGGTTTCAACATGTGCATCGGATGCCCTATCCCATCCAAACAGTTCTAGCATTTCATTGTAGTTTAACCCTTTTTTTGTCTTCAACATTATAGCATCAGGCTTTGACTGTTTACAAATAAAGATAATTAGTATTATTATAATCGGTTAAGTAATTGTTTAAGAAAACAACTAGAACGCTTACAGCTATTAATTTAGCCCAAACTTCGTCCTCAGCCTCAATTAGTTGAGTCTCATAATTCCATGAAAAACCACTCAATGAAGTTCCTTGAAACATATCGTACCATTGAGAAAAATGGCCTTTCAATGTTTTTAAACGATGCATCAAATGATTTTTGGTAAAATGCATTTGAAGCTTTGTAGTTAGCTCCTCAATCATATTAGTGTATGCTTGTGAGGTGAATGCTCCGTTTATCCTATTGTCCTTATCTTTTTGTGTTATCATCGCTTGAACGAATGCATCATCCATCGTCTCTGTCCATTTAAAGTGTTCCTTCTTACCAATGTTTCTAATGCCTTATTGTTTACTCATGATAACTACATTATAACAAAAATAAAAGGATACATTGCTAAAAAAATGAACTGCAAGTGCTAAATATCATAACTATGATATATAAAAAATACTAAATAACATCAATAATTTCAAACACCAAAGCTCATTTAGCGGTTAACGTGATAATAGGGGCGTATACGAGCTGAGCCCGACTCGAGCTCGACCGATTCGAGTTACTCTTTT
Organism: Bidens hawaiensis; assembly: GCF_021521415.1. Lineage (NCBI taxonomy): Eukaryota > Viridiplantae > Streptophyta > Magnoliopsida > Asterales > Asteraceae > Bidens > Bidens hawaiensis. Next base: position 918,259 of record NW_027491522.1, read on the forward strand.
AAAGATCGAGCTTGGCTCGTTTTGACTCACGAGAGGTGGAGCTTATGCTCGGTCGATTCGAGTTACTCTTTTAAAGCTCGAGCTCGGCTCGTGGGTTGTTTTTTCGTGCTCGGGTTTGGCTCGTTTATTATCTATTAATCAATTTATATAAGTTTTTAATTTTTTTATACACTTTTAAAAAAATTATGTAACAGATTTGATCAATAGAAAGTAAGTATATGCAACAAATAAATATTTGAAATTGGTTTGGTGTATAACATTATTATTAGTTGCTTCAAAATTCTTTTAGCAAGCTTAATTAACTCAACACAAGAGAAACCATTACTAACTTGACTAATATAACCAAATAACATGTAAAAATCAAAACAAAGTGTTATAAAGCAAATGATAATACCTGATTAGGGAAGGGTTGCTTGGGGTGTTGAGAAGAAGACATGGTTGACGGCAGCTTAGGTTTAGAAACATGAAAACATATACATGACCTAATACAAAAAGAAGAGGACAAGATGGTAATTTTAATTTTGATCAGAATACCCACTTTTCCTTTCTCGCCTTTTCCTTCCGATTTGGATGGAAAGAAATTGGTATAACTTTTTATCACTTTCTTTTCTTTTCTCATCCTTTCCTTCCTTAAAAAAATCTTTGGAACACCTTCCCTTCCTTATTTCTTTCACTTTCTTTTCTTTTCCATTGCTAAACGAGACTGTGGAACATAGCCATAGTATTAGGGTTTTAGTCGGGTCCAATCTATTTCTATATACTGCATTCAAGTCTTTTATCATCTTATACTTATGTGTTTCTAAATTCTTAAGCTATGATCTTTGTTTCAACTGATTAATGTTTGTAGGATCAGTTTACGGTATGGTCGTGCATCCAAGTGGTACTTGTGATAATTTGCACTTGTTTTATAATTTACTAGGTTAGAACCCGTGTGATACACAAGTGGTTAAAATAAGAAAAAATGGTTTTAAATACTCCCAACTATGTCATATTGGCAAATAACAGGCCTAACTTTGCACTTGGCTGGTGGCGATCCCAACTAAAGAGATATTTGTTTTTAATGGTCCGCGACTAACTCCGTTAGTCTGTGACTGAGTTGGCGTGCTTAGTTGTCAAAATATTACTTATGTGGCAATCAAAGTAATCTACTATTTTATAATAATAAAACAAGGTTTCTTTTGTGTACGTGTCAACCTCACATCAACTCTTCCTATTATCTTCAAGTATTCCGACAGTTCCAGAGAAGTGGCTACCAGTTACCTAATGGTTTCTTCCACATCATAATTATCTCCCTGATTCACGCATCCATCATTCGCAGTATGTCCAGAATCATTGTTCCATCTTATTTCTTTCTTGCACAAAAACCCTAACCTTTCTTCTTCCTTTCCTTCTCAGATTCATAGCTATGTTGTTAATTTGAACAACATAGATTATGTGACGGAGGTTGCCTTTGGTCCTTTTTTTTCGGTCGGCATCTCAACACCGGATTCCTTTCTTCTCGAAGGTCAGTAGTTAAAACTTTTACAAAATTAGGAGAAGGATTTGCCTGTACTTTTGTTACTGAATAAAATAATTATATCTTGAAATGGTTATTTGTTAATATATGACGTAGAAAGTTGATGTATCAATTCCAAGTCTCTAGACACACACGACTTCTTAAAAACTTTTATAAGCTTCAATAAATAAATTATCTTATATGAATAGTGACATAATAAACTTTGCATCAACCATAAGTTGAATTCTTGAATTTTATAAGAATAAGATTAAATTTTTAAAAAAACTTGTGACAACAATGTTTAACGTGTAGCAATTTTTTTGTATATGACCTTTTAAATTATAAAGCTTTGTTCGGTACTTCAGCCATTGAAGTTTTCTTTTTAAATTCTTCAAAACTATAATTGAATTTTATGCGCGATCCGTCCACTATGGAGGCACTACTTCAGGGTCTTATATTTATGGTTTATAACAATAGGGATAGAGTTGAGGAGAGATGAGCTACATAGGATGTGGGTTAATTTACATGTTAATTGCATTTATCTTTGCTTTCACAAGCATGTTAGTTTTCGGTCCATCTCATGCTTTTTGACAATTTTTACTCCATTCGTTCTAAAATAGTGCATAAGAAAAAAAAAACCAAGAATCTAGTATGCATATGTTTGATTCTTTGTTACTTACTTGGAGCGGTTATTATAATTTTCTTGCTGAGTTGGTGTTTGTGGGATTCGATTGTAATGTGGCTGGTTCTTGAATTCGATTATAATGCATTGGTTTTGGCCTGCTGTTTCTTAATTGATGTCGAATTAGTCTTCTGTAGGAAACCTCCAAAATTGCCCTTAATAGCAACTTTGGCCCATAATTGACCGCAATCAACTTTGATTCGAAACAATATTTCGACCAAAACACCAATCTAGCATTCCTATGCTTTCTCGGACTTATAGAAAAGCAAAACTTTTTCTATTACTACGAGTTAAAACCACATTTTTCTTTTATTTTATACCTTTTATTTATTTGAATGCGCAACTCATTTTCTTTAATTGATATGCAACCAGCCTCGCCAACAACTTTGGGTAAAGAAATGATAATGTTTGCTAAGAGGTTAAATAGAGAAAGGCGTGACATTTCACAAGTATAGATATTGAGAAAATTTGCAGCTGCAGTTGGAACTACAATGCATATGTTGGTGGCATATCCTGATTTAAGTTAACGCCCTGCTTGCGGTGCGCGCATATAATGTATATATGTGTGAACCCTCGGGTGGGCAAAAGTAAAATTGCACTAATTTTGACGTTATTTTACTAATCTCGTGAAAATAACGTTAAAAGTGGCGGAAGGTTAATCAGGCATCATGTGGTGGCGTTGATAGCCGAAAGACAAGGGCACATGCACCGATCAGCCGGTGTCCCGATGATTGAGTGCTATGTGCCTTATGTCCAAGGCTTGATGCAAAACTACTATCGAGCCGGGGGTCTCACCGGAAGCAGCCTCTCTATCCCTATGGGATAGAGGTAAGGCTGTCTACATCTTACCCTCCTCAGACCCTACCATAGCATTGCTATTGGTGGGATATACTAAGTACGATGATGATGATGATGATGATATCCTGATTTAAGTTAGGGACATGTTGCCAATCAATTGGTAAATTCTCTTTGATTAAGCTTTGATCGGGTAAATTCTCTTTGATTAAGCTTTGATCCACACATGACGTACTCATGGTTTTTTAATTTAATTGTATGTTGTGTATGAATTTCATATTGGAACATTTATATAAAGTTAATGTAATATTGGCATGATATGAAAAACTTATTATGGTGCAGATTGAGTGTTATGACGACAGTGACTACATGGCTAAAATTTTTCACTCTTGATTTCCTTTTTAAAAGGACTTTTTCATTCATCCATCCAATTTACATGATTTTGATAAAGATTTATGATGCACTTTCATTTGTATTTTGTGATAGTTTCCATAAGTAAATAATTCTTAACAATTGCTATTGATTTTGACATTGTAAATACTTGTGTTTTGTAGGTACTAAGACTGATGAAGTAATTTCATCAACAATGCCTCACAAAGTCAACCCTATAGACTTTAAAAATAGTGAAGGCAATCTTGGGATAGGTAATGCAATTATAGACTATTTAAGCATGACATTGCCTATTTGGCATTGACATGTTTTTCATACACTTACTCCTTTATAGTTTACATTTCAGTTTATGAACCTAAAGCCTATGCCATAATTTCTATTAACAATCGTAGGTGATGAGAAGATCTGGTATTGTTGAAGAGCATTATAAGAAACTGAAGGAACCTAGACGTAGTTTATAAATGTATAATATTGGAATATTATAGTGTTAGCAAATGTAAAAAAAAAAAGAAGAAGAATCATCCAAGTAATCAATTTTTATATTTGCAGAGCCAAGCGTTTTGAGTATGGTTAATATGCATATATGATACTTATAGGTAGGACTTTAATATAATACTTAAATGAGCATTGATGATTTGATTACACTAAAGCTCACACTAAGTTAACATGTTGAAGCATGTTGAAGGGTTTCATGGATTCAACCTGAATCATGGGATTTTAATTAATTGGCTTCTACTTTTAGGTCTTGAACAAGTGTTTTGTTTAGAAGTATATAAAAAGCCTACATGCAATACTCAAGTGAAGTTAATATGTAATTGTAAATGAAACATTGTTAAATATAATTTGTTAATATGTAATTGTAAATGAAACATTGTTAAATATAATTTGTATAAATTTTACTACAAATTATTCTTAATTTCAAAATATTTGGTAACTAGCCCCGTTTAATACATGGGTTTATAACCTAGTATATAATATATAATAAGTAATATAATATGTATGTATACATGTGTATTGTCTTCCTCTTCCCTGTTTATTTTCTAAGAGCTACCACTGCACCACCGTGCCATTGCCACTGGCAGCCACCACCATCGTCATCACCTGCAACCATCGCCGAAAACATTGGAAAATGAAATCTTTCTCTAAGACAATAATGGTTCACCAGCGGAGAAAATCATAGGTGGTGACTGCGAGCTTGTTCGATTTTCCGGTGGGTGGCATTAGGGTTTTCTCACCAGTGGAGAAGATTAAGGGCTTGTTTGTTTCCCACTAAATGGGATCATTCAGATCCATAGATCTGATTCGGTCAGATGTGAAGACCATTCAGAGCGTTTGGCTGTTTTAAGAAATGCATCTGATTGATTTTTTGAACATCTGAATAAGATTGAGATCTGATTACCCTTACTGCTGCCTTCCTCGTCCAACTTCAGATACCACCGCTTCATCCTCCCACCATCCCACCCACCGCCGACCACAAGATGCTCACCAACTCTGCTTCACCGCCAATGTTAGAGGTCGTCATTGAACTATCATTGATTAAAGACCTAACTATTAAGGTGATTTTATCGTAATTTTGCTTATGTGATTCCATTTCTATGTCTTCCAGTTGATTTTATGGTTCACAATCAATTTTATTAAACGTTTAGTATTTTTTTATTTTAGGGTTTAGGGCGCATACATTGGTTTCAATTGGGTTATTTATTTCGAGTTCGTTTTCTATAGAAGCACGAAAAATTTCTAGTCGAATTTTCAATTATAATAGGTTTGATTACCGTTTATGAGTTTAGGAACCTTCAATTGCATTTAGTTAACAATAACACAAAATCCGATGAACCTGGACTAATAATCAGTCCCATCTTTAACACCTACATTAGAATACGAGTCCCCATTTTATGCCCTTTTAAGTGTGTTACTTTATCCGCTTTGAAATTAGGCTTCAATTTTGACCTTTTACCTAATCGACTGTACTCTGTACTAAAAGGTTTTGCTTAGAAGGGTTTGATGAAATGCTTGAAGCAGATGTAGATAACTCGAGTGTTATGGCCTCGAGGCTAGCGATGTCGTATCTAGAAGTAGGTAATTTAATGAATAGTTGTGATAAAGTTTAGTTAGGTCATGTATGTTTCTACATATGTACAACCACAACTTCAAGCCCAAGTAGTGAAAAGTTACCAACATGGAGCCATAATCAGTTATCACAAGTGTTTAATATTTGGTCTCACAATTGTGCTTGCTCTGGTGATTATTGAGTTGTTAATTGAAGGTTACAATCAACTTGTGGAGCCTTCAATCAAGTATTGAGTAAATTGAAATAAATAAAACTGAAACTAAGTAAATTGAAAAAATTAAACTGAAATTGAGCATGATGATGTGTAATTTGATATCATAGATTTCTATATCTCTGTATATGACATTGTTGTAAGTGAATGTTTTCATTTGTCTTTGTGTTTTTAGTTACAACAAGTGCTAGTCAAGTTCATCACAATCTAATGGCATATGCGTGTAGGCCTGTAGGGGTGTAAACAAGCCGAGCCCGAGTTTGAGCTCGGGTTGTTTTGATTTGTTCTAAAGTTTGAGCTCAGCTCGCGAGTAGTTTGTCAAACTCGAGCTTGGCTCGTTTATTATTAATTAATTAATTACGCATATATTTATGATTGGTAATTTTTGTATATAATATAATATATATTATTTAAATACTTTTGTCATATGTTTATATATAATTATTGTTATTATTATAAACATGTATTAAGTAAAAATCATATAAATAAAAAGCTTGAATAGTCTCGAGCCTGCTCGAGCTCGATTCTTGAAGCGTGGGCCCGAGCTCGTTTAAACTTGCTCGATTCTAGTTTTTGACGATTCGATCTTGAGTGGCTGACGAGTAGCTCGTTTACTCCTCTACATGCTTGAAAAGATCTGTTCAACTTACATCATTAAGGCTTGACAGTTAAAAATAATTTGGTTAAGTTTCTGAGTGCATTAATATTCTGTGTTTGTAGGTTGTATCAATTCTTAACTGTACATTAATATGTTGAGGTTCACTTTGCAATAAGGAAAAAGGTTGAGATATTAGCAACAACTAGAGACCTTCTTCTACATTCAGACTTTAAACTTCCTAATTAAGGTAAGGTTACTTTAGAGTTTAGACCTCACATTGTTAAGCAGCCTGCCACAATCATTTGCTTTTTGTATGCTTATCATTCTATAGACATTCAAATGTTGCATAAAGTATAAAGATTCCATTCGTTGAAAAGAAACTACATTATCGAAATTCAGTTTAGAATTGATACATAGGCTTGTAACGAAATGGACGGAGCCTGTTCGTAATGTTCGAACACAAACAGTTAAATGGACGGGGTTAAATTGAATTCAGTTTGGATTTCGGTTATGGTTAAGATAATTTCAGATATGAACAAATCGAATATCTGTTATCTGAACCGGTGAACACACTGAAAATGTGTTAAAAACTTTTATGTATGCGATGGTGAACATGAATTAATTGCCGCTCACTTGTGAGTTGGTTGTGGATATACAATATAACAGACATTCTTGAGGCATTGGTTGGAATTGTTTACTTATTTTTCCGGTTTTTCTCATCTTAACGAATTGACTTGATATCGACTGCATCGTTGTTGCATCGCACGGGTTTTCTACTAGTTTTTAAGATATTTTTTGGTTAGTTATAATGAAATTTGTTTTAAGATGTATTTTAGTTGGTTATAATAAAAGTTTGGTCATTCTATACTCTTATTAAGAAATCTGATTAAACAGATACATTTCATTTAGCACGAAATAATTCAAAGGGATAAGATAGTCATTTTGCACAGCCATTCAGAAACTCAACCAAACAGACTTAACTGGTTCGCACTTACTGGCTCAGATGCTCTTAACCATTCAAACCTCTTACTGGTTCAGCACTTAATGATTCAGCACTTGCTAAACAGCCCCTAAGGCCAGGGGGTACGTTTTTAAAGTTGGAGTACGATGACATGTTGGATGCGGCTATGGTGGTGCTGCAGGTTTGCAGGTGTTCCGACTCCTCCCTCCCATTGCATATCCCTACCCGCACCCACGTTTTTCCCACGAATAAACGAATCACCACCACCAGTGGGCTGTTTGAATCCAATTAGGATCGTTTTTCCGATGGGTTGTTTGAATTCCGACAAGGCTCTGCGGAATATCAATTCGAATACAATTCGAGGTGATAAATATATCATTCAACTCGTTTTAACCAAATAAAAGCCCTAAGATTTTAATTGCAACCTGTAATCAACTAACATAAATTTTGGGTTTGAATTGTAGTCTGTTTCTAGAGTTCTAATGAAAAACCCCACCATTGGGCTAGAACTAAAATTGGTCTGAACTTCAACATGAAGACATGGTTATGATGGATTAGCGGCAACAGTGGTGGTAGCGAATGGTGGTGGCTGGCGTCTATGAACACGTTAGTCCGAGAAAGAGAGAAGGAGAGAGAGAGAGAGAGAAGAGACCGTGCCACATAAGCTGCCACATAAGCAATATTTTGACAACTAGGCGTGCCAACTCAGCAACAAACTAACAGAGTTAGTCATCCGTTAGTCGTGGACCGTTAAAAACAAATACCCCTTTAGTTGGGATCGTCACCAGCCAAGTGCAAAGTTGGGCCTGTTATTTGCCAATAGGGCATAGTTGGGAGTATTTAAAATCAATTTTCCTTAAAATAATACCACAAAAAAGTATGAATTTAATATTATTTTAATAACATACTGTATGGATTTATAATATAAATCACCAATTTAACGGATTATTTTACATAAATATATTGGAATGAAAAAAAAAATGACAGCTAATAAAAAACAGTTTAATAACACAAATTGGTGTGAAGTGTATGTGGAATCGATTGATTCGATGAGATGATTATTTTAATTTAATTTTGATTTATTATAATAAGGAGAAATTCTAGAAATTGTATTTAATTTAATTTTGAATTATTTTATTAGAAAGAAATTATGAGAATGCACGTTATTTATGTAATAAAATATTGCTTTATTATATAGTAGATTGGGTGTAGATGACTGTAAAGTGTATGATATAGAAATAAGATAACATTAAATTACACTAATTGTTTATCTAGTCAAAATTTCACATTTTGTTATAACTTTTAAAAGTTACTAAATTATTTACTATTTGGTCACCCATCTCAGGACTTTATATTTTAAACCAAATGTGCTTATCAACTCCATTAAAATGATAATTGTGTTTGATTTCTTGACAATGGTTTAACAAACCTCCAAAAAACAAACCTCCACCTGGACAACCAAAAACAGATCACAGACATCCTACAATGGGGAGGTTAGTTGATCCTTTATCTTCTGAAATACAATTTCTACATGCATACCATAAAAAGGTCGATAAAGCTTTCGTAACTAACGTGGGATGATAATTTTATAATCTCAACCAGCATCACTTTTCTTTTAATTGTATGTTTTCTAGTTGAATTTCTCGGGATCGTCCAGTAGGCATATATTCTTGCCCAAATGGAACTACAACAGCTGCGACGTTATCCATACTGCCTCTTTCAAGAGCAGTATCAACAATACAATCGGCAAATGAGTATGAACATGAAGGACTGTATTGCAACTCCAGGGGGAATGAGTATGTAACTCCCAGAACATATCACAGACATCCTGTGCATCCTTCTTTTCAAAAACACCATCAGAAGTGGCCACCAAATAGCTATCGTTAGCTTTCAGAGGTTGCCATTCTGTAACCTCGAGCACAAATATAACACCAAAGCTGATGAAAAACAATGGTAACTAAATTAGCAGTAGCTCTTTATGGCTGAAAAGTGAAAACTAAGATAGTTAGCTAAAACAAGAACATCATGTCCAGTAGGCAGATTTTCTTGACAATGGTTCCTATTATATAACCCATGACCTACGGGTTTCGAACCCAGACCTCATTTTTCAAACCAAATGTGCTTACCAACTCCACTAAAATGGTAATTGTGTTTGATTTTTTGACTTAACATATATAAATGTGATTTCTCTTCAAGTATAAAACCAAAATTATATTTAATTGTTAACATTTTCATAATTCACAATATGACATTGTCTACTCATATCTCTTTAACACAAATACACAACCATTTAAGGTTATTCATCGTTTCTCTCTTTATTTTAAAATATAATATATTTTTATTTATTTTCTTTTACAACAAAACCTTAGTCTTTGTAAATTTAGTTTTTAAGTTTGTGAAAACATTTTGTAATAAATATCATTTTTATACACATAATATTTTAATATAACAATATGTATTTTATTTGAAATAAATCAAACATCAAGATTTGGTTTTCAACTTAAAATTATAGTGCATAATATATCATAAACTTAATAAAAAGTCATAAATAAAAATTATTATATGAAACAATTGAATTTATGTATTACATATAATAATTTTTTATTTTTATTATATTTTTCACCTATGTGAAACATAGGCTCTAACCTAGTGTATGATATAGAAATAAGATAATATTAATTACACTAATTGTTCATCTAGTCAAATTTTCACATTTTGTTTTTTAAAAGTTACTAATTTATTTACTATTTGATCACCCATCTCCTTACTAGTTCTTGGGGATTGGTGGATGTCTGTAGAGCTATAAACGGACTAAGTCGAATTGGACGAGACCATGTCTGTGTTCGTCCGTTAAGCTTTTGCCGGACAAATGGACGGTTCGCGAACACTCTACCAAACGAAATTTCATGTATGCGTCCATCCATTGAGGGATAGGGTTTGCCCGTGTCTGTTTGTTAATATTGTAATTGGACATTGGTATATGGACAGACGAACACTAATGGACCCTTGTGGAAAAACGAACAAACAGACACTAATGGACAGACAACACTAGCAGGCGCTAATGAACATTTGGAAAAATATACATAAACAACTCTAATGAACAAACGAACATAAATGATTACACATTAATTTCAAAAAGTATAATCATTACCGGACGTGCACAAACACTATCGAACGAACGCAGCCCCTGTCCATGTTCGTCCATTAAGCTTGCCGAACGAAATTTATTGTATATGTTCGGTTAGTTTAATAAACTGACGAACAAAAACGGACTTCTAGCCGAATGGACGTCCGGTTCGTTTACAACCCTAGATTTCTGTAAACTCTTTGTTAAATTTACATAAAATTACCTTTCCGTTATTTAAAATAAGAAATGTATATAAACAAAAATACAACATAAGGTCCCTAAGTCCCCTTTTAATTCAGCTTCTTAGAGGGAGAGAGGTGCTTCACTAAGGTACCCTAATACTTCTAATCCCTTAATGTCATGTCATTTTCATTTTTCACTATCTTAATTCACTCATAAAACCCTAAACCACTCCCTATATTATAAAAACCTCAATCACGTAATATGGTGTATATAACGCTCTAATTCACTTAAACATATGGGGGCACTCCACTAATCAACGACCCCAAATTTTTTTTTCTTTTTTGAATAAAAAGGAAAATTAAAAATAAAACCGTATTAAAAATCTTAAATAAAAACATTCAATTACAAACCACGTACGAAGAGTTTAAAAGTTACATGTTCAACCATATTGTTTCCCTATTTGTCGTTTTTGATCTAGAGTATCTTCCAACATCTCACCCATCAAATGGTCATGGGACCGAGTAAACATTTCACGCTTGCCTTCTTTTTCACCTCGATATAGTCCTTGTATTCCGTTTATTTCTTTCCAGTGTACTCGCGAAGTGTATCGACCATTTTATTTTTGGTTTCCACTGAGCTTAATGAAGCGCCCATCTTGCCTTTTTGACAATGCCTTGTTGGTGTTGGGTTTTCGTTTAGGTCCGACATGCCCAGATTCAAGAAGAAGCTCCTGGATTACAATGGCCTTTTTCTTTTCTCAGAATTACTACCTCAGTCTTCACCCATCAATGGTACCAACGCCCATTTAGTGTGTGCTCTTACAATCTCCCACGAGTCAATGTGAGTAAATCCGTCCGGATGTCGGGATTGGTAATCTTTTAACGCCTTCTTCATCACATCAAGATCAGAACACCTTCTTTCTCGTAAACGTTCCTATATTATAAAATATATGTTAACACCACAATCATTTATATTAACACCAAAATATATATATTAAATTATAAAATAAATTTTACCGCTTGTATTCAAAAATCCATTGAACTTGATCATTTGAGGCCTAAGTGTCTCCCATTTTGAACGAAGTTGATGAACATTTTGATCGCCGCCAATAAGTGAAGTGTAATGTGCAACGACCTTTTTCCAAAAACTATCTCTCTTTTGTTGATTTCCGACTCATTTGTTTTCGGAGCAATGACACCATGATTTGTATAAAGCTACTTCTTGATTATTTGTCCATTTTACCTTAATAGCCCGTCCTTTGAACCGTGCTATATTCGCTTCTTCAACTTCGTTTTGGTCTTCTTCTTCAATTTGCATTTCCTCATTATCATCATCATTCAAATTAACTTGATGTTATATTTCCGGCCCAAAGTCTACATTATCGAGGGAGTGGGTGTTTCAGAATGTCACGCAAGGATCGTGGAGTCGGGTTATGATGCGTAAACGAGTTAAACATATTTTGATCGTCCATAGAGTATTCATACCGACGGGGTGCAAAAAGAGTAGGTCCATGTGGGTATGTAAAAAAATGGGGTGGTTGAACATGAGAACTAGGTTGTGATGTGTATAAAATGGTTGCGATGTATACCCTCTGAAAACTCGAGCTCGAACCGGCTCACACGTTGGAACCACGTCCTTCCTTTATTGGCTCCTTTAGTGTTCAAACCGACTCGTACTTTGGAACCGTGTCCTCTACTGGCTCCTCTCGTGTTTGAAACCCCGTGGATGGGGAAGATTTTTTGATTGATGGATTCTTAAAACTCTTGGTGATTTTTAGTTGATGACTCTTTTTTTGGTTATGTATTTTAAGTTGTATGTAAAAATGATAAATGGTGGAAGGAATACAAAAAGTTTTTTTTTTTAAACTCCCAACCCCCCCCCCCCCCAACACACACACAACAACCACATTTCATCTTGTTATTGTACATGATTTAGGGTACCCCCATGTTATGATTCTAGATCTCTATCTAATCTAATGAACATAATTCACAAGTAATGAAACCGTAAACAACTGTTCTAATTCTTTGTATGAATAAGTATCACTTTAATTGAATTCATATTTGAATTCAATTCAATTAGTATTTAATAGAAACAAATTAAGAAACGAAAATCATAAAGCTAATTAACAGGTTTCATATGGAAGAACAACTTTGAATTAATTATAATCCATTGCTCCCCCTCAACCTTAGCTCATCATTCACTGATTTTCTAGTACAGAGTACTCTAATCAGGTGAATGCTGTGATATAAAAAGTGTTATGAAGAAGGGACTCTCTTCTTCATTATATAGATGTGTTGAATAGCAAATAAGCTGAAGATGAAAGCGACATCCAAGAAAACGGTTACAAACTACTGATGAACTAATTACATACAACTGTTTATAAAAGAATTCTATGCTAACTACTGATCTTTGCTAAAACAACTGATGTTTGACTCATCAGTTGTTAGGCTCTAGTTGTTTAGATCTTTTTCAATATATTGATTAGCTTTTGATTCTTCATTTCTTTCATTTCAGGAACTGTGTAAAATCAGATCACACAAACTTGAGTATACGTGTCGATTGATAAAATGATTCAAATTATAAAGAAGATTTAGAGTTTAGATGTCCGGATTCGCTAAAGGACTCGTTTCCGTTTTATACAGTTTGGCTTAGAGAAAAACGCGTACAATTTACCCGAATTGTCCGAATTTCTCTCAAAATGTTTGGTTTTACTTAATTAATCCAAAAATATGTCATTTGACCACTCTTGATGTTCTGACATCCTAATAGGTTCGCTAATCCGAATGTTGCCGGGTTTTTTTTTAACAAAATCTATATTTGTTTAACTTTCAAATCAGCACAACTAATTATCTGCTTATCGTTAGATTACGAAAATTTATACACTCACTAATTAACAAGTGTAGATTTGTATAAAATTTTTTTTGAAATTATTTACTTATTTATTAATTTATAAAATTCTATTTTAAATGATATTTTTAACCGATAAATCGTCCGTTTATACCAAATGATATTCGAAAAATCCGATTATTTTTCTGGGTGGTCAAAATGGCTTCCAAAAATCTTTGTAAAAATTCCAGAACCAAACTACTTGGCTAAAATACCATTTGTGTAATAAATTGTCGTTAAAACTCGATTAAACGTGAATCTAGAAATTATGACTAGGGTTCTCCAATTGACCACAAAATTTATGTGTGACCTTGTAACGAATTGCCTTAGTTCTCCACAAATTTCATAATTTTTCAACCCGTTTAACTATTTTTCCAAAATAAATCTCAATAAACAGTAATAAAATCGTCAAATATTATCAGATTATCGAAAAATCCCAAAGTTGAATAGGGACTCATTCATATGATCCTTGATGTCCCTGAAAAATTTCATAGGCTAACAACAAGCACGTCACAACCTAGACACAAACAGCCCCTTAACTAGTGCTTGGTTAATACCTTTGCGTTTTCCGGGTGTTTTGTCTCTTCTCTCGCCTTTTAGGGTTTTTGGCTGTCCATCGAATGCATCTACAAGCAATGTACCTCAAATACAAGCATAGAACCTCAATAATCAAGCCTTGTAACATAGAGTTTCGATTAGGGTTCTAAATCGAATTTTTAAACCGTAAAAACGCGATTTAAACCTCCCAATCCGTGTTTTTGGCAAAAAAAAGTATTTGATTCAGATTATTCAACATGTTTTAGCATCAAATTCAGTTTTTGCATCATTTTGAAGAGGTTTTTTCATGGCTAGATATGATTTTTCTTAATCAAACCTTAATCTTTAGGTTAAAATTTGATTAAAAAGACTCAAAAACAAGATCATACCTAGGGTTTATGGTTGGAAATGATAGAGAAGAAGTTGGTCCATAAGTGTGTTTGAGATATTTTGAGTTTTAGATATGTTAAAGAGTTTTACAAAAGAAGAAATAAAAGGGGGGGGGGGGGGGACCTCTAAGTCCGGCTGCCATAATAAGGGGGGGGGGGGCTTTGGGCTCCTCTTTGGCTAATTTTTTCATTTTGCGTGTCGTACGTGAAATCCCGAGTTCAAATTTAGTTCGGGTTCGGTTTTTGGCAAGAAAAATAGTTCAGGTGGGATAAACAGCGCAAAAACGAGTGTTTTTGCGGCCAAATTTTTGCAAATTAAGAAAAACATACCGTTTGGTTGTAAAAATCCAAAATATTTTCACGAGTTTCTTAAAACATCTCAAATAAGTGTTTTATAAGTCTTTTTCGGCTTGACGGATGATATATTGCTTGGTTTTCTATAGCGTATCATTAAACGAAAATCTTTTTGTTTAATTGGTTTTCTATATACTAGGGCTATAATATCAATATGTTAGCTACTATTATACATATATCATTTATAGATGACCCCCCCCCCCCCAATGCAACCGGGTTATAAACAGTATCATCTGGTTATTTGTTTGCTCGTTACGTAATAAATGGGTAATCATTTACTAGTTACGTAATAACTAAGGTATATCTGGTTTTGTCATGAATGTCACAAAAGTTGTCGTTCTAAAAAAAAAGGAATCGTCAAGGCTAATAAACACAAATCTTAATTTGTTATCATCGTCATTCACTTAACATAAACACAGCCCATTCCCAACCATAAATCCATATATATCATATAATTACACTAAAAATCACTGTATTTATTTACTCCTGTTCAATTAAATAATACTTTTTAACCTTTATTATTATATTTTTCTCTTCTCCATTCACAATCACTTTCATAAAATATTAAATAAATATACGACATGAATAGTAAAACCCAAAATTTAACTTTCTCAGAGCATTCACATTCAGTTCCCTGCCATATATATGTATATATCCACATATATCATATAATTATACTAAAAATCGCTACAGTTTCTCTCTCGTTTTCAATTAAATAATACATTTTTATACTTTTATCATTATCATTTCCTTTTCACATATTTTCAATTTTCAAGGAACGGGTTAAGAATGTTATTAAGGCGTTGAAATCGGATATACCATCCAGAAAGTAACAACATACTAAATTTAATGTTAGCGGAAGAATAGATGAAATAAAAATAAAAATAAAAATATCTATACTATATATAATAAGGGAAACATGTGCAAATTAAGACGTTTGTTTTTATGTAAAATGCAAAATTTAATACATAAGTTATAACCCAACAAAGTATGATGAAATGGGCAATATAGTCTTTTGAATGTCAAACATTACTTTCAAGTCATTAAATATAGTTACAAATTTAATCCTTTAGTTTTAATAATCTTTTGTAAATTTAAACAATGGCTACAACTATAGCCCTTAATCTTTTACCTATATACTCTTTTTATTTTCTATTTTAACCCAACTTCCCTTACGAAATTTGAACGGTCATTACTTTTTTGTACGTTAAAAGTTTTTATAAAACATTGCACCATAAAAACGAGCATTTTATTATCTTTAATTTGAGTATCATATTGCTATAACCTTTTCAGTTAAAAAAAATTACATTCTTCGTATGGGTGTTTGCGGGTTGGTTTTGATGGTTTTAAATTAAATCCTAAGCCAAACGTTAGTAATGATTTTTTTGTCGTCGAAAACCGAAGCCACCTCGTTGAAAATTGAAATCGGCTAGCCAAAAGTTAAAGAAAAGAAAATTGTGAAATCAAACCAATGACCGGTTTAAACGGTTTCAAACCGAACAATAAACACACATAAATTGTAATGTGATTACCAAAGTCGGTGCTTCCTTGATGCATACACCCATCTAGTAAATAATAATGATTATTTAATTTAGCAAACGGCTTTGAAATTCAATTTTCATTTCTCCCCGCTCAAACGCAGACGCACACACTTTCTCTCTCTCTCTCTCTCTCTCTCTCCAATCAGTAAGTAACCCCCCATTTTCTCTGTGCAACAACAAGATCAAGATCAAGATCTAGGGTTAACTATTATTATTATTATTATTATTATTATTATTATTATTATTATTATTACTCAATTCAAGCTGAAGTGAAGAACATTCAATAGTTGCCACTCCGATTAGCTCTCTTTCAAGCGGTATGAAACCCTAACCTTACACCTGATTGATGATACTAATTAACTTCAAATCCTACCATTTCATTTCTGCTTTCCCAAATAAATAAATAAATAATTGGTGTTTGGATTGCGATTGCAGCATCAAATTCCCTATTTCCTTTACTTTACGACATGAACAATTATCATATTTACGAAGCCATCGGCCAGGGCAAATACTCGGTAATCAACTCTCTCTCTGGTAACTGATTAACACTTCAGACACTAAATAAATATTCACCGATTATACTGTGTTTGCAGACTGTGTATAAAGGGAGGAAGAAGAAGAGTATTGAGTATTTTGCGCTTAAGAGTGTTGACAAGTCCCACAAAAACAAGGTTTTGCCCGAAGTAAGCCTGCCTTTACTAGATAGATGAGAGTATAATTTTATCTTATCTTTTGTTTTGAGTATCGGATTTATTTATTTCTTTTGAATTTAAACCGCAGGTGAGAATTCTTCACTCATTGGATCATCCTAATGTACTTAGGTTTCATGCTTGGTAAGGCAGTTCCCCGGAAATACTCGAGTCTTTAGTTTATGTAATTATCATTGTGGGTTACAGGTAGAATGAAATTTTATATGTTTTTCTTTTGGAATGAATAGGTATGAAACTTCTGCTCATTTGTGGCTGATTTTAGAATACTGTGTTGGAGGTGACCTAAGGACATTACTGGAGCAGGTATGCAACTCTTTATTATGTAACATGTAAGATTAGAGGCCATTATGATATATAGGGGCTATGATATACACCTAACTTGAATATCCTCTACCGTTAGAGCTCAGCACATAAACATAATGATATTATAATACAATACATTACATCTTTTTAAGCATCTTAGCATTCATCCGCATCTTAACTTTTGTTACCTTATATTCTTTAAGAAAAGTATTTATAGAATAAAAGATAAAGGCGCATTGTTATTTGTTACGTACATCAGCATACATATATATTTTAAAATTTGGGGGCTCTTCCATTATTATTGTTTCATCTGTTTTTCTGTAGCTTGACTCTCTTTGACCCTTCTTTACCATCATGCTTTGTGGACATAGTAATTGAGTAACATCTGTAGACTTTTAGATATTTGATATCATGGATAAAAAGTTAAACACAGAGTTTCTAGTATCTTATTGGTTGCTAGATGTTTTTCTAGAACTTAAGTCAAAGTAACATTTTTATGCTATAATGCTTGTTTATTTACAAACATGAATTGTCGCTACATACCTCTGACACAAGCTATATTTTTTTTGACCGAGCTACAGGACAGAAAACTTCCCGAAGATTCTGTACATGATTTTGCTCTGGATCTTGTCAAAGGTTTACGGTAAAAGACTCCCTTGCCCTCATTTACATTAGTTAATTATTCAAAGTGTATGGATTTAGAGTTCATACCATATGACTGTTCTTGAATTGATCAAAATTGCTAGGTTTTTACACTCAAAGGGAATCATCTACTGTGACTTAAAGCCATCAAACATTTTGCTGGATGAAAATGGTCGTACAAAGGTATATTTGTGTTAGTTTTACTTATTATATAGCTGGTTATTTTCCTACTAATTGGTATTTCTTTCTGTTATACCTTTGCAGCTATGTGATTTTGGGTTATCTAGAAAATTGAGTGATATATCCAAAACACCTTCTCTGGTGAGTTTTCTAACAAGTGGCACACGTATCTTTAATTTTTTTTGTTACATGAATTTTTCTTAGGGGTGGAAAAACGGGTGGGTCAAATTGGGTTGATCCATTTGACTCGTTTACATTTTTGCAACTCTTTTTTATACATAAGTATCTTTTTGTGAACTCTAATATAATTATATTTTTTGGCTATATTTAGTTACCACAAGCAAAGCGTGGAACACCATGTTACATGGCTCCTGAGCTGTTTTATGATGGTGGAGTCCACTCATATGCTTCAGATTTTTGGGCTCTCGGTTGTGTTCTATATGAGTGCTATGCTGGCAGACCACCATTTGTAGGAAAAGAATTCACACAGCTGGTGAAATCAATCCTCACAGATCCAACCCCATCTCTACCGGGCAATCCTAGCCGTCCATTCGCCAATCTCATCAGTTCTCTTCTAATAAAAGATCCAGCAGAAAGAATCCAATGGTCTGAAATTTGTGGCCACGCCTACTGGAACACAAAACTAACCCCACCCGCTTTACCACCTCAACCTGTGTTTGACAACATGATTGAACTTTGTTACAAACCGTGCCTTACAGAACGGAATCAAAACAAAACCCCACCAAGAAACCGTGATAATTTGAAACCCAGTGTGAGTCCCACCGAAACACCTGGTAGAGGTGTGCCTAGTGGTAGAAAGATTCAGTCTAAAGGTTCTAGTAACACAAAAGGCGTGAATCTGTTACGTCTTTCAAGGATAGCAAAGACGAATCTTCAGAGGGAAAACGAAAAAGAGAATTTTCGTCGGCCTATGCCTAATAATAACAATTATGAAAATGAAACCGATGTGCAAATCGAGAACACTGATATGGAGCTTGATTTCAATGAGAACAATGAAGAGGACACACAAGATGAGCCTGAAATCGTGAACTCAGTCCTAACAGTTGATGATGAGAATTCATCTGTTCAAGATTATGATTTGACTGCATCACCTGCAACGGATGATCCTAGAAGAAATGATTATGAGTCATCTTCTGATCATGTTGTAGTACCTGCTACTCCACCGAGTGCTTCACCACAACCAAAGGTTAAAAAAGTTCTAGAAGGTTCAGATGGTGTGGTTAAACTGTCAACAGCTCTTTGGCATGTTTCTGACCTCTCGGTTCGACCTGTGATGCCGAGTAAAAAGTCAGACAAAGGGTCAGAGTTGGGGGTTCCTTCTCTTCCGTTTGATGCAGTCCCCGCGCCTGACTTTGTGAAATTACCAGAAGATCAGTTGGAAGTGGTAACAAAATCCATTATAAGTATACTAACTGGAAACACTTCAGTTAGTGAGAAGCAAAATGTGATTAAATATCTCGAGATTTTAAGCTGTAGTGTGGAAGCTGCTAATAAATTGACCAATGGTCAAATAATGCTTGTTTTGGTCAAAATGCTTCGGCAGTCTAAAGCCTCGGCTTTGCGGGTACAACTTGCGTCACTTCTTGGGTTGTTAATTCGGCATTCTACTTCTATAGATGATGAGTTAGCAAATTCGGGGATATTAGGTGCGTTAAACGAAGGGTTGGTTGACCGTCAAGAAAAGGTCAGAAGGTTTTCTATGGCTGCATTGGGTGAGTTATTGTTTTATATATCGACTCAGAGTGACCAACCGAAAGCGGCTAATCCACCTGAAAGCCCGGTAACGGAAAACAGAACATCATCAGGATGGCAGGTCAGTTTTAATCACCATTGCTTTGATCTTAATATGGGATATTGACCCTTTTAACATAAAAATGGGTTCATTTGGGTTGTAATTTTATATTTCTAATGGGTCATATAACGGGTCAAATGGATTGACTGAGTCAAACAGGCTGAAAGTTATCCATGTGTTTTCAAATGCTTAAACTTATCAACCTGCTTTGTGAAAAGATACATTATTTGACAATATACACTAATTATTTACAAAGTTTAACTTTTTTCTGAGTGGTCAGCCCATACCCGTTATGACAAATTACACAACCAATCGATCCGCTCATTCTGCTACATCTATTTACTGGTCAAAAGAGGATTAAAAAATTAGCTAAAAAGGAGGTCAATTAGTCTAAACCCAAATGAGCTTAACTTGTGAAAAATAAATTTTTATGCATTGAACCTTTTAAGTTAGTCTTTCTTTTTTCTTTAAGTGCTGTAATAATATAGTTTATGTATTTGTATAATGCATTAGTTACTTAACATTTAAAAAGCTTTTAACCAACACTATTTTCTGCCAACCCAATGCACATCCTAACTAGCTTTATTACAAAATACATTATTATTTAATGCAACTATTATTTATAAAAGGTGAACTCGTTTCTGAGTGGTCAGCCTAAGCCATTTGACACATTACACAACCCACAACCCACTCATTTTGCCACATATATTAACCGGTCAAAAGAGAATTGAAAAAAAACATAGCTCTAAAGGAAACATGTTCAGTTTAAAGATCACCCAAATGAGTTGAAAGCTGTAAAAAAATATATTTTTATGCATATAACCTTTTAAGTCGGCCTTTTATTTTTCTAAATGCTGTAGCAATGTAATTTTTATACTTGTATATGCATTTATTATTTGTTAACAGCTTTAAAAAAATCAACAAAAACTGTTTTGAGTTTTGATCTGCAATCACATCCATCTAACCCATCCATTATTTAGCTTCTAATTTTAACTTTTTGAGCAGGTTCCAAATACACTAATCTCACTAGTATCATCACTTTTACGCAAGGGGGAAGACGACATCACTCAACTTTATGCATTAAGAACAATAGAGAACATCTCAAGCCAAGGCGGATACTGGGCGGCCCGTTTCACGAGCCCGGATGTAATCAACAACCTTTGTTACATCTTCCGAGCACCCGCTAAACAAGAAATCATGAGACTTACAGCCGGGTCATGTCTAGTCCGTTTGACCCGTTTTAACCAGCCCACAATCCAACAAGTAATGGAGAAACTTACCTTTAAAGAAACCGTTAACGCCATTTCAAAAGGCGGTCCACGTGAGCAACAAATCTGTTTAAATCTTTTGAATATGGCAATGCTTGCAAGCAATCTTTTCACCAACATTGGTCGCCATCTGTTACCGTTAATAGAAGATAAAAACCTCGTCCCGAATCTAATATCCCTCATTGAACACGGGGGTGAAGTTTTAAAAGGAAAAACGCTTGTTTTCGTGACTCTTTTATGTGAAAACCGAAAAAGGTGGCTTGGTCATTTTTTCTTTAATTTGAAGTTTTTAACGACTGTTGATCGGTTGGTGAAGGAAAAGGGGGTTTATTTGCAGCAATGTTTTGAGGCGTTTGTAAATGGTGTGGTGTCAGTTATACCGGGTTTGCTAGATATGATAATTGCTGATACTAAGCAGTTGCTGGGCGGGAAACGACATGTGCCAGGTGGCGGTTTGAGTGGTAAAAGTGGTGGTTCAAAGACCAATTTGCCATTATTTTTGGTGGTTCTTAATCTTCTTGGCAGCTTGTCGTTTAAACGCAGAGTGGCTGACTCTCAGATCCTTCAGCAACTCAAACTTTTAGTTAAATTGGTTGAATCACCATTCCAGGTAACATAGCATCTGCTGGTACCATTAAAAACTTTGTTTTTAAAATTATAAGTATAGAATAGACCATTTCTTGAGTTCAGTTTTGGTCATGCAGTAATTAAAAGCAAAAAGACTGAACTGAACCGGATTTATGGATCTTCACCTTATTTTGAGTTATAAGTAATTTATAAGTAATTGATGAATAGTGTTATTCAGTATTTTAGCTCAAATACATCATACAATTATAATTATTAGGCAACAAAAACTTAGGCCCAATGTTTTAGGAAATATCATTTTTTGGCCAAATTATATTTCGGGTCAAAATTTTCACGCCCAAAATGTAAAACCCAAACTGAAAACCAAAAATCCGAAACTAAACAGTTTTCAAAAACCGAATTTTTGGTTTTTTGGTTTGTTTTTAAATCAAAAAAACCGACTCAAACCAATCAACACACGCCTCTAATATTTTCTTCCAAGTATTATTTGGCCAAAAATAACAGAATATATATCTTTTTTAATTCATTCCTGAAAAACTTCAGTTAAATTAGTTTAGTTATGCGAACATCTTTTTTGTTTAATTTTTTATTTAGGTAAAAAGTTGAAGTTGAATATTACATATAGATTTTTATATAAGTGAAATCCAATGTTTCTTTAACAAAAAAGGAAATAATCTTTCTTGTCTTTTGGAGGTTTTATTACTGACATGTATTCATGATCAAGATTTTGTGTTCCACTCTTTCTGTACAAACAAATCAAGATTTTGGATTGGATTTCAGGGCCGAGATGATTTTCTGTTAACCCTTTTACGGGTTCTTGAAGCGATCACCGAAGAAGCTTCTATAATCGAGGAAAACCACACAACTTTTGTCATTGAAATTCTTCCGAGTCTTTCAACTCTTTGCAAAGGAAGCAAAGATGGAGATGCAAGATTCTTATGTTTAAAAATATGGTTTGAAGTTGTTGTTAACATGCTAAATGAAGCACCAAAAGATACCCGAAGACTAGAGGTTTTGAAATCAGTATGTCGTGATCATTTCGTCCCAATGCATCCGATGCTGATGCAGGATGAAGACCCGACTCCGATATATGCACAAAAGCTACGTGAGATGCTGTTGGAGTTTAATATCATCGTATAATAGAATGTCATTGTTTTTCTTTATGTAATTCATGGTCCGTATGTTATACACTAATAATTGTTTTCTGAACATCAATATGTTTTATTTGAATGCTACATGCAGACATGCAGTTGCTGGTTACATAATCTTTTGCTGGTTACATAACTCCCATTGTAATCTTCGATTGGTGCACCTGCAAATTAACCTTGGCTTTGAATAACTAAGCATCTTTGAGCGTTTTAAAAGCTGTCACCGACGACAAGGACAAGGTTTGCAGTCCGGAAAATCCTCCGACTTGCTCCGGTGATCTTTTTTAAGAATACAGTGCCGACGAAGGTTTTGTAGTAAAACTGAGAGTGCATGATTGATTCATTCCGAATGATCTAGTCTTCGATATGATTGTGTTATGATTCAATTACGTTAACTATGTGTAGTGTGTGTGTTGAGAGAGAATTTGGACAGAGTACGAGGCAATTCGTGATAAAATAAGAACTCTATATATTAGAATAGATTACAAGGGATATATATAGGAGACGACTCATTTGTTAGACATGCCTAACGAATGAGGGTTCCATTCATCACGTCATTTGCTATACAAACCATAGCGAATGATCTTCATACGTTAACTCATTCGTTAAACATCCTTAACGAATGAGAGACAAAACACACGGACTCATTCATTATTATAACACTAACGAATGAGTCTTACATAAAATTACCATAATACCCCTATACATTAAACTATTCTCCCAATACGTAAAACAAAGGCCGAGACAATAAAACGATGTATCAACAAACTCCCCCCTCATCTCAAGCTTTGTAGTCTTCATACTTTAAATCTGCTGGTCTTCCAATATGCAAAACTATGAATTCAAATGCAAGACATACACGAACGACTCGTCGGAATTGCATAGCTAGCTCGTTATCTTTACAGTGCGCCCATCTGATCCAATTATGATTGTTAGTGCACAGATTTGGTGTCCGCAACTGTTCGAATAGGATAGGGGTACTTTAGTCTTTACACTTAATGTATAAAGGCTCATTCGCTAAGTATGTTTAGCGATTGAGGCCTCATTCGTTAAATACTAGGGCTATTCGTTAAGGTATACCCATTCACTAAGGGTGTTTAGCGAATGGGGGGTCATTCGCTATGGAGAAGCCTCATTCGTTAGCACTGTTCTAACGAATGAGAGGCCTCATTCATTAGTACAATATAACGAATGAGACCTGCCTATATATAGGCCTTCCATAGAGAATTACCTAGAGATCTGTGCCTAATTATGTCTAATGTACTGTTCCCATGCTGGATTCTTTCTAGACCTCCATTAATGTATTCCTTCATCATGCAATGCATTCATCATCAATAAAGTATTTGTTTAATGTATTGAACACGAACTCCGTGTTGGTATTGCGACTAGATCGGAGGCTCTATGGCATTTTCACAAGTGGTATCAGAGCAGGATGTTGCTCGTGATATATAATTCGTGTTCATCGGGTTTAAGTTTTATTTGATCTGAATTGGACGAAATCAGTGAATGAATGTGAATTGAATGAGATATTCATGTTCCTGATCAAAATCCCAACATTCGTGTTTAATCTGGTGGTTAATTATGAAGATTTGATGATTATGCTATTAATGGAGCTTGAAGATATGAGTTTCCGGTGTGATAATCGTTTTTCTGATGAATGTAACAACTTTTTCCGGCGATTTGCGTTTTTCCGGTTAACAGATCATTCGTTAATTTAAAAAGCCCATTCGTTAACGTAGTTTTAACGAATGAGCTCATTCATTAAAGGTTTAACGAATGTGAGCTTCATTCGTTAAGGAGTCCTATTCGTTCACTGTTCTTACAAATGAGGGTTTTAACGATTGTGGACATTCGTTAATGGTTATAGCGATTGTTGTTTAACGTATAAGCCATTCTTTATGGCATTGAACGAATGAGTAGTGATGTCAGACGAATGTGCTACTGTTGTAGTGAATGAAGGCCAAATAATGTATGAGGAGTAAAAAAGTATTTTCGGAAACTTTTCTTAAACGAAATTTTTTGGGGATATTCCGAATATGCGGGACACTCTTCTTGGAAAATTTGGTGTTATGTATTCTAGCCGACTTTTCACGCATATCGATGGGCCGAGGGGGAGTAACCGATTAAGTTAAAGAGGCACTTATTGGAGATTTTAGTAGATTTGTTCAAGACCTTGCCGAATTTGTCGAGAAACGGGGGAGATAAAAACTTCAAAGAGTTTATTCGATTGGTATCTTCCTACGTTTGCAAGGATTCCTTGAAAAAATACTGCAATTCGGGCGGTAATTCATGATTGCAAAGCTACGTTTGACTGAGTTCAAGACTGCTGTTGTTCTTCGATTGCTGATTGATTTTTTGAGGTTGAAATCTGACTATGTGGGATACGAGTGTCTGTCCGTTTACCTCTTACTGAGGGACTTTGATCCTGACTATGTTGGCTACGAGTATTCGGCGGATTGCTTCTATTGAAGGGGACATTATTGAATGGGTTAATCTTGTTGAGGAATATACGAGTTTTGTTATTGGATTGAAGAATCTGATCGTTCAGAATTGATTAACGTAGGCTGGAACTCTGAATCATATGCCCAAAACAACAACGTATCCAAGAGAATTGGTTGCCAAAGAGCTTCAAAGAGTGATAATTTGGGATAGGCGTTATCGAGAGAGTGAAGACCGAAGTGAAAGATGTTGAATGATCGGGTTGTTCATGAAGATGTGTGACGATGTCGAATGTAAAGATATTTTCGCTTTACTAGTGCTGACAGATAGCTGATGACTTGCTGCTAATTGATTCGTTTTATTGAACCATATCATATGCCAGTTGGATGATCGGGGTGATCACCTGGACATGCTTATTTGAGGGGGAGATCTAATACGAGTAGATATAAGTTATTGGTTTGCTTACAACGAGTTAGATTTTATCTGTTTGCACAAGCCCGAGAATCATCATCCAAGGGGAAGTTAAAGTATTACGACTGATGATCTGCAGTTAAAGTATTTACGGTTCAAGTATTCAACATTAGCGTATTCGACGTTAACGTATTGGAGACTAAAGTATTGGATGCTAAAGTATTGGAAAGCATTCAACAGCTACGAAAAAGGGGGAGTCTGTTAGTGCACATATTTGGTGTCTACAGCTGTTCGAATAGGATAGGGGTAGTTTAGTCTGTACACTTAATGTATAAAGGCTCATTCACGAAGTACGTTTAGCGAATGAGGCCTCATTCATTAAAGACTAGGCCTATTCGTTAAGTTATACCCAATTCGCTAAGGGTGTTTAGTGAATGGGGGGGGGGTATTTGCTATGGAGAAGCCTCTTTCATTAGTACTGTTCTAACGAACGAGAGGCCTCATTCGTTAATATAGTATAACGAATGAGACCTGCCTATATATAGGCCTTCCATAGAGAATTACCTAGAGATCCGTGCCTAATTATGTCTAATGTACTGTTACCATTCTGGATTCTCTCTAGACCTCCATTGTAATGTATTCCTTCATCATGTAATGTATTCATCATCAATAAAGTATTTGTTTAATGTATTGAACACGAACTCCGTATCGGTATTGCGACTAGATCCGAGGTTCCATAGCGTTTTCACAATGATATAACACATCATTATCAGATTCAGACAGGTTGACCAACCACATCGGATCAATAACTCGAATAAACTCAGTCTTTAATCCATGTTTTGTATTTGTACTTTATAGGCCATCTAGATATGTTGGGTGATCTCAAGAAAAAAAAGGCTAGGTCCAAGTTGTTTAGAGAGTGATAAAGTAAGTTGTAATGATATTGTGATTTACTTAATGAAGCAATTATGAAATATGCGTTAACAATACATATAGAAAACTTGTGACCCCTTTGGCCTTATCACTTTTAGCCATATTTTTTTTTATTTTACCCATGTGACCCATTAGCTATTTGGATACAACTCGAACTGGCCCGTTTATTATATGAACTGTAAACTCCCATTTATCTCTGTTATATCCTGTTGTTAATTAGGTGCTAGGTAAGTAGCAAGAAACTTGATCATAACTTTGATTGCTATGGCATTCATGAAAGTAAATGCATTCTTGGAGACACTAGGTATCTGGTTGCTAACTGCAATCATTTGGATAATCTTACTTTGCTACTAATATTTTTTAAGTTAGTATTATAATATGCATATTAGATACTGAACAAATTGCATCACTAATGATGAAAATGAAGCTAACCATGGTATGCTTGAGAGAAAAGAATGGCCACGTGTTGGTCAAAATTCAAGCAATATATGCAAGAACTTTTTGTCACAAGCTAAAAGTTTTCAAAATTTGAGACATTTAGTTCATGATTGTCATAATATTTGTTTAAATTTAAATTATAGGGCTTGACTATATTAAGTGCAGGTTGATTTTGTTTTCAAATGAATTAGGCATTCAAATAGAAGATTGTTTAGTTCAGTATTGTTATATTAATGAAACCTAAAGAAATTATGTTTTCTTGAGAACAACCATATACATAGCATAAGACCTTCCTTTTAAACCAAAGAAAAAAAAACTTGTATTTAAGACACATGTCTACATAGGGATGAGTTATTCTAAAAATGTCAATAAAATGAGAAGTATGAGAAACCATAATTAATTGATATGTGTCAAGTGAGACTAAAGAAAAAGAATATAAAAGTAATAGTACATATGATCTCTCTCCACGTATAAGCCACATGTTAATTCTTCGATCATTTTAAGATGTTTATAACTTTTTCATATGATATTTAAAAAAAAAAAACTCACCATAATAACAAGCGTTTTTTTTTTATTTTTTTAATACGAGTATGATTTTGTTATATAAAACTTAAAACAAAAATTACGTCATTGTGTCTTTTTGCTTACCGTTGTGTCTTTTTTGATCATCGTGTCTTTTTGTTTGTCATTGTGTCTTTTAACTCATCATTGTGTTTTTTTAATACCAATAACACCGTTGTGTAATAATAATATGTAAATTTACTGAAATTCCAATAAATTATCTAATACATAAAATATAATGATGAATACATATTACACAATAACCTGAAACGTAAAACACAATGATAAATACATATAACATAATGACCTGGAATGTAAGACACAAAGTGACATGGAATGTAAAACACAATAGAAACTACATATTACACAATGACTTGAACGCAATACACAATGAACATAATAATATTTTTCTCAAATTAAGTGAATGCCACATGTCAATTCCGAACAAAAGACAATAAACGTATTACACAATGACTAAAACACAATGATAAGTAGAAGGACAAATGTTGAGCACAAAGACACAATGACGAACAAAAAGACACAATGATGTAATCTTTGTTTTAATTTTTATCTTTAATATGAGTATCAATTGAAAAAACAATAACCAAAATCTATAACACAATGCGTTCAAAAACCCAATTAAAAAACACAATATAAAAAAGGCCACTAATTTTTTTATTTTTATATAACAATACGATAATCATATTAATGACAAAAAAAGATGGCTATTATGGTGAATTTTTTTTTAAAGAATGTCGTATGAAAAAATTATGAACCTTCTAAAATGATGGGGGAATTGACATATGTCTTTCATGTGGCGAGAGAATGTCATCGTAAGTGGGTTATTACCTTAATGCCATTCTCATCAATTTTTATTCTTAAATTAATCTCCACCATCCAAATCTAATATCAATGAATTATATTACTTCTCACTCTTCTTATTTTTGTTGTACTTTGTATTTTAGCCTTACCCTATTTTTATATGGTAACCTTTTTATATTATATTACAAATGTCTTCAAACTCAAAGAAGTGTAATTTTGTTCAGTCATCCTCTTTCAATAAGAGGAGTAATTCAAACGATTAGTCATTTTGATATTTTTTATTTACCCTTCAAATGTTATATAATAATATTTTTTTAATAAAAGTGTAGTGTCAACGCCAAGAGAACCACCGAGTAGCATTTGAATGGTAACATTTATTTATAACACTTAATACAGTAACCTATATTTTAATTTATTTTGTTATGTTATTAGCTTCAGGTTAAAGTTTACATCAAAGGATGCAACATACTATAAATGTGAACAAGTATTTCTACCCCGTGCGCTGCGGCGGAGCGGGTTAAATGTATTACATGTTTGAAAGCTATCACGTTTTGCGACTGGCATGTGGCGATAATTCGGTTGATATCAGTTCGATTGTTATGGTAAAAGTTTTGTGGCAAAAGTTTCATTACCAAAATTGATGGACCAAAAAGTAAATATATGAAACTAAGTTGAGGGGTAAAAAAATATAAGTGTAAAAACCTTTATGCCAAAAGTCTAATAAACCAAAATTTGTAATCAAAGTAAAAAGGCTAAAAATGTAATTATTTGAAACTATTGTGATAAAATTATAAGAAAAGAAACTTTAGTGTTTAACTTTATACACATAAATAATACTTGTGTAATAGTTAGTTGCATATTGTATAGGAAGATTTGAACATTGATAAATAATAAATGTATATGAATGTAGGAAATAACGGTTTTTAATATATATATATATATACATACTCACACACACACACACACACATATATATATATTCAAGAAAAAACTCATCCTTAGAGAGAAAACTTAAAAATTATAAAGAATTATTTTTAATTAAAAATAAAAAAAATATTTTTAAATTTTCGTTTTTGCCATTATTTTTATATTTTCTTACCCTTCACTTGAAAAAACAAAAAATTAAAATAAAAAAAGACGCTATAATGCACATACGTATTACTATGCGATACTGTTGTATGACACATGAGTATCACTATGTATTTTTATGTTCAATAGTGTTTAATTGCATATATATTTAATATTTGTGTGTTGTATATGTGCAGCGGTGTTGTATTATATACAAAAAAATAAAAAATAAAAGTTGATGTAGCGCACATGTGCATCAATGTTGTATTACGCATACGCACTAATGTATTCAATGTGCATATTAGTCTTATATTGCATACTAGTTTGAGCCAAGTGTATTACACGGGGAATTGATGAAAGCTTTAAAATTTGAGCATTAAGAATAATACAATCGATAACCCAATGTCATATACTGTTAATAAAATTACAATTTACATTAGAATTATAGGAATTACTAAAGAAACATTACACAAATATTTTACTAGTAAGAAAAAATTTCCTTGTATACTACGTTTGCGATTGTGTTTACTTTGTTTATCAAGAATTAAAATTTTTAGTCCATGCTTGTCTATAACTCTTGACAAAAAAAAAAAAAAATAAATAAATAAAAAAATTATAGCTGTCGATGTAAAAACACAGGTTCTTTCAAGTACAAGCCAACCGTAAATAATAAAACAAGATTATGTGTTAAATTATATATATGATAGCTAAAAAAACTTCATGATTTTAGCTTTCCAAAATAAAAAAAAGAATAAACTAATTGTTAGTATGTTGATAAACAAATTTATGACAATGTAGTTCATATATATAATGAAAATATTTACAGAAGAAATTATTTTAATATTTTTATATACCTGAAAATACTAAAAATAATAAATAAATAAAGCAATGTTCCGACCACTTCAATCCATTTGACATGTTCTTTTTTTATAGCTAAATTGTTTTATTTTATTACTTAAGGATAAACATGATGTTAAAATATAAAAAGAAGTAAATAAACGTTAGCACACTTGCTTCCATGTATTAGCCCAGAACTGATGCTTAAAACTCTTTTGTCTTTTTAGGCTTAAGTCACATCTTGAATTTATCAAGATGTGTAAGAACGTCATAAGCTTAGGAAATACATGAACTTGCATTATGATAAATAAGTCAACTGTCTCCTACAAAATGAATTTAACATCAAATAAAAGTTAGGCATTTCAAACAATTATAAAAACTAATAACTTCATATACAATGAAGACTCACTATTTCAAAGTCGTAGCTTCCATCAATGAGCAGCAGTGCAAGATCACAGTTATAGCTTCCAACAGTAAGCATCAATAAGTCTAACGTGAAACAACAAAAGTTGTCTCTCAAACTTAATGAATATTGTAAGGAAAAACTAAATACATTAAATTTGTAGCATGCCAGGTGTAATATGTAATAAGAGAACTTATAAGTAGACTTTCAAACCTAACATTGATATGTTAGAGCTCAAGTTAATCATAGTCTAAAATTAATTATAACATTATTTTGTTAATACTTCATCTACAACTTTTTGGTGCTTAAGGTTCGGTTGATTGTTTGACGTATGAGGATTAACAACATTGTTTTGACCTTCTATGAGAGGTAGCACTAATCAAATTTTGAAGTAAGATAGTAATTTGCAAACATGATGCACCAAATAATTAATTTGCAAATTTAACTTTTATGATGAAGATGTTGAATTAATTTTACTTTCAAATGTCCTATTCTTTCTCAATATTAGAAAGGTGATTTTAAATTTTAATGCATACAGCCTCCATAATAAAATTATGAAGTCTATTAATATAGGAATATTGGTTTTAAATAATCCCAACTATGACCTATTGGTAAATATCAGTCCCAACTTTACATTTTCCTGCTGACCATCCCAACTATTGATGTATTTGTTTTTAACGGGCCGCGACTAACGGATGTTAACTCCGTTAGTGATTTGCTGACGTTCGGTCGCATCACGCCGGAAACTTGCCGGAAACCTGCAACTCGCCTCCATTCTCCCTAATATCGTTACACCATCTCTCTCTATCTTTCCCCTCATTTGAAACCTAACCGAGGTGCCGCCATTGTTGTCTCCGGCGAAGTCCACCCTCGTCAATCGTGCACCATTCGAGGTAATTGACACATCATTCGACTCGTTTTTATCCTCTTAACAAAAGCCCTATGCTTATTTTGTAAATTGTGTAACATTGATTTCAAATTTTTGAAAATAAAATCGGGTTTGGTATATAGGGATTGACCATGAAAGAAGATGAAATCTACTTCATTTTCTAATTTCCGAAGTCTTTTGAAGAGGGAGGGAGACGGTGTGACGATATTAGGGAGAATGGAGGCGAGTTGCAGGTTTCTGGCAAGTTTCCGGCGTGATGCGGCCGGAGAAGAAGGTCCACGTCAGCAAATCATTAACGGAGTTAACATCCGTTAGTCGCGGCCCGTTAAAAACAAATACATCAATAGTTGGGACGGTCAGCAGGCAAGTGTAAAGTTGGGACTGATATTTACCAATAGGCCATAGTTGGGATTATTTAAAACCAATATTCCATTAATATATTGTTGTTAAATATGGTATTTGTAAACATCAACCATTTATTATCCTACATAATCTAACTAGGTTAGATCCCGTGTATTACACGGGGTGATAATAAAACAAAATTAACAAAAAAAAAAATAAATACAAAATATATCATAAATATTTATAAATTATACATAAAATTGCTAATAACATATTTTTGATCACGCTTCAATTCAAGGTGCAAAATTACGTTAAAAATGCCGCTTCCCATATTATCAATTTATAGAAACATGGATGTTACCATTCTCCTAAAGTAGCCTAGATTTTTCTTTACTAAACCAACGCTTAACATATATAAGTAAGGTTATCATGTGAGTGAACCGCAAAAAATGGCACTTCCCATATTATCAATTTGTAGAAAGATGGATGTTAGTATTCTTCTAAAGTAGCTTTAAATTTTGCAGTACTAAACCAATGCATAATAACATACATAAATAAGACTATTATGTGAGTGACTCGTTTTTAGTAGAATACACATGTAAAAAGAGATTTTGTTTTTTATGTTATGTAAAATGTACATTAAAAGTTTAATATTACTATACTAATAAGCAAAAACCATCTAATGGCACATGTTATTCTCCAGCTCCTTTCAATCCTATGCGGCAACTTTCTAATCCCTCAATTTGCCATGTAACATTTAACTCCAAATTAAAAAATTAAACCTTTGTATTATTCAAAATGTACATTAAAAGTTAAATTCTTTATATTACTCAAAATATACATTACAAAGACACATAATAATAAGATATTTTATAATATGTAATAAAATATAATGCCACAAAAACCATCTAATAAACAAAAACCATCTAATGCCACATGTTCTTCTCTAGCTCCTTTCAATCCTATGTGACAACTTTCTAATCCCTCAAATTGCCTTGTGTCATTTAACTCCAAATTAAAAAATTAAACCTTTGTATTATTCAAAATGTACATTAAAAGTTTAATTCTTTATATTATTCAAAATCTACATTACAAAGGCACATAATAATAAGATATTTTATAATATATAGAGATTCTTGTCATACATAGATTTGTAATTCTTTGCTTAACTTATTAATTTAACAAAATGATCTAACATTTTGTTTAAGTTATCTGCAGATTGAATAAGCCAAAATTCCCATAAAAAATCTATAAAGAAATAAGTTTCAATCCTTATTAAGAGGTAAACGAAGTAAACGTGATTATTTAATAATGTCAAATTTACTATTGTTCAGCGCCTGATCAATCTCATTACGATCAATGGTTTCAATATCATATTAGATTTTGGATTTAGAAGCATACATACTAATAAACAAAAACCATCTAATGCCACATGTCCTTCTTTAGCTCCTTTCAATCCTATGTGACAACTTTCTAATACCTCAAATTGTCATGTGTCATTTAACTCCAAATTAAAAAATTAAACCTTTGTATTATTTAAAATGTACATTAAAAGTTTAATTCTTTATATTATTCAAAATCTACATTACAAATGAACATAATAATAAGATATTTTATAATATGTAGAGATTCTTGTCATATATAAATTTGTAATTCTTTGCTTAACTTATTAATTTAACAAAATGATCTAACATTTTGTTTAAATCATCTACAGATTGAATAAGCCTAAAATTCCCATGAAAAATCTATAAAGAAATAAGTTTCAATCCTTATTAAGAGGTAAACGAAGTAAACGTGATTATTTAATAATGTCAAATTTACTATTGCTCAGCGCCTGACCAATCTCATTACGATCAATGTTTTCAATATCAAATTAGATTTTGGATTTAGAAGCACACATAATAAGGCTTTGAAATGAGAGTTGTAATGTAGATGTTAATTTTAATTAAATATGAAGAACCCAAAGGTTTAATTTTTTAATTTGGTGTTAAATGACACATAGCAATTTGTGGGATTAGAAATTTCCACATAGGATTGAAAGGAGCTAGAGAAGGACATGTGGCATTAGATGGTTTTTGTTTATTAGTATAGTAAGATATGTGTGAAATATATAACAATTAAACTGACTATATCTCATGCATTAAAGCTGTGTATTTCGCTAAAATAGTGTATTTATAGCAAAAGATCCATACGAACCAAGAACATAGAGGAAAAGGTCAACCTTTAGTTAAAAATTATAAATATGTAGTTGTATATAATAATAAAACCATTGTCTAGGTTAAAAATATTAAGAGAAAACTACTGTTTGCGTCCCTGTGGTTTTAGAGCGGAGACACAATGAATCCCCGAATTTTTTTTGAATTGGTTGAGTCCCCGTGGTTTCAGAAACGAACAATTTGAGTCCGTGTGGTTTTAGAAACGAACAATTTGAGTCCCTGTGTTTTCAGTAAAATAAAAGTTTACCCTAAAAGTTAAGTAATGGCAGGGACTCAATTGATTCATTTTTGAAACCACAGGGACTCAACCAGTTCAAAAAAATTTTCGGGGACTCATTGTGCTTCCGCCTTAAAACCACAAAGACGTAAACAGTAATTTTCTCAAATATTTATTTAAGAGCATAAATTTTAAATAGTTTTGTTTTTAGCTACAAAACAACCTTTGTTCTTATAAATAGGCCTAAAAATTACCATTACTTTGCAAATCGAAAACAATTAGAACACTTGAACTGAATTAGTAAAGTTAATAGTCAAATAAATATCAACCCTAATTCGAATCACAAAAGGAAATAGACTTCAATCTCAAACCACAATCGGTAATAACACAAACCTAATTCAATATATCTAACAGATAGTTCAATATCAAACTGAAATAGATTAAGGGGTGTTTGATACTTGATGTGAAGAAGACCCGTTGGCCTATGCAACAGCTTAGAGGGATAGATCAGCGCAATCTCTGTGTCCATCAATGTGGTAAAATAAATGGAGCTGTGAACTAATCGACTTCAAAGGCGTTTGAGATGAACGTAGGGTTAAGATTATGTTGAAAGTTGAAACAAAAACAAACAGGTTTATTTCTATATAGATAAGATTAAGGCTATTTTGGGTTGGGTAATGACCCACACGGGTTCCTAATAACAAAATGGGTTTAAAAATGTAAGGAGGGCTGAGAGAGTGACAAGTGGCACAAAGTAGTATTCTTTTATTAGAGTAGTAGATATATAATACTATGTATCAAATATGTACAATAGTGTTGTATTCTATGCAATACAGCACTATTGCATATATGTAATGCAAAATATTACACATATGCACTACACTAATGAGGGTTTTTTTTTCTTTTTTTTTTTTGGAACAATAACATATAAGAATAATGAAAAAAAAAAGAAACTACAATTTTTTTTTTAAAAAAAAAAGTTAAAAATAATTCTTTAGGAGTTTTTAAGTTTTCCATTTAAAAGAAGTTTTCATTTGATCCCACCCGTGTGTGTACAAGTAGTGTATAGTAAATTAACAATTTATTTTTTATGTACAATAAATTATACAAAATGTAACATACATAATTAATAAAAAATAAGTAACTAACATAATGGAATATGTTGTAATCATCCTTTTAAATGTTGTTTGACAACATATTCTAAATACATTTTAACACTTAATGTTGAAATTCAACTTTAGTCGTTTTTGTTAGCTTGTAATAAATAAAAGTGTAACATAAGATGTAAGAATGCCATCAACCTAAATACAATTAAATTATTATGTTTATTTTAAGTGAATGTGATAAATACTAACTATTAAAATTTTAAGTATATTGTTTAGATATTTCTACTGAAGTTATGAATTTTTAAATATATATTATGATCTACATATATTACTACCGCATTATTTTACTTTCCTCAATACAATTGACAAAATTTTTTGGGTCCATTATAAATACTTAGCCAATTCACCTAAATCCAATTACATTATAATTTTTATATAACGTATACGTATTTTTTGGTATGATACCTAGTAAGGATAACCGACATGATAAGTTTCAGTTATCATGTTGACAATATAATTTCTTATGTTAAGTCATTAAGTTCTATATTATGTGTTTGTAGTATTTATTACAACATTTATTTGTGAAATATATATGTTTTATAGGTTTTTTCATGTTTCTCTGATTTTACATTGCATTTATTTGTGTAGTAAAGCTATGTACGTAATAAATATCATGTTGTCATCCCAAAAAATATACTACAAATTTTCTTGTCACTCAAAATTATATGTGTTGACGATTTCTATAGTTTCATCTGCGTTGTACACGGGTCAGTAGCCTAGTAATTTAATTATAACTAAAACTAGAAAGATCAAGCTTATTCAAATTCATCACTCTTATCACGTATAATCTGATTGAGTGTGTTAAACTGTTAATACGCCTATGAGATTTTTAGGGCCTATTAACCATTTAAGTACACAAATTATTAGGTCTGTAAAAAGAAAATCATTCGAAGTTTGGTTAAATATGCAAGTGAAAGAAAAAAGAAAAAATACGGCCAATAAGTTAAGATAATTAGCCTATCAAGTCCATTAATTTCTAAAAGCTGATAACCGAATTTGGTTCAATTTAGTATGGAAATAAAATTAAGTTTGCAAGAGGTTTTGCACCCCCTCTTTTATGTTCAAATCTTTAATAACTCTAAAAGTTATTGTTTTTCTTTTTTCATTTTATTTAAATAATACATTTTAATACCTTCATCATTACATTTTCTCTCTCATTTACCTACAACCAATTTAAAACTGTTAAAAATTTACAGGGCGTTATAAGAACTTTCTAAAATACACAGAAAAATCACAATATTTTCTTCTTTCTTTACTCACAACACATAAACCACTCCCTATATTATAAAAACGTCACTTACATAATATGATAGATGGATTGAGAGTGCTCTATGTTTGGTATGAGGCAATGGAATTTATGAGGTAATGTAATCGACGTAGTAATGGAATGCACAAAGGAATGAACAAATCATTACAATTCTATTGTCCTGTTTGGTTACCTGTAGGAATAAATGATTCACCACTTTATTATTATTATTATTATTATTATTATTATTGGTGGTGGTGGTGGTGGTCGTGGCAGAAATAGCAGTAGCAGTAGTAGCTAGCAGCAGCAGGAGTAGGAGGAGCAGGGGGAGGAGGATGAGCAGTAGCAGTAGCAGTAGCAGTAGTAAAAAGAAATATATTAATAATAATATGAAAATTCCTAATAAATAATTTTAGGACATTACGCTATAAGGACCATTACGCTATAGGAATGAAATGATTTATTATTATTATTATTATTAGCAGCAACAACAGCAGTAATAAAATAATAATTGTAAAAATAAATATATTAATGATAATATGAATATTCATAATAAATAATTTTAGGACCATTACGCTATAAGGAGATCGTTAAACAAAATAAAAATAATCGTAACAACGTTAATTGATGTATGCGCATTATGAAATATTAACTCGTCAAATTTAAAATAATAATGTTGATAAGATAGTAATATTCCTAATATAATAATAGTCATACTATAATATATACATAAACCAATAATGATAATTATATAATAATGTAGTAACTATAACAATAAAATAATAATCATAACATAGTTATAATTATAATAATAAAAAGTATAATAATTCGTCCATTTAATGAAAGAATGAAAACAAAAAGAATGAAAAAAAGAAAATATTAATACTTAAAAGAATGAAAATTCTAAAAATGAAACGAGGTTTATTTCTTATGGAATAATTCATTTAATTCATGCATGATAAAAATACATGTTTTTTCCATTCCATTGAAATGACCTTATAAATATGTAATTAAACGACCTTGGTTTTATTTAGATTTGGATTTGAAGAAGCACAAACTCGAACTGGATAGTCCGAATCTATGTTTCTCCAAGTGTGAGTCTACTGATTGTCTGATGAGGTTAGATTCCAGCTAATTACCTACAAAACCGAGCACCGTGAGTCTCGTCATAGGAAGGACAAGATGGGGGTCTTCCTGTAACCACTCTTCGGTGTGAGAATAAGTACCGCACTATCGGAATAAAGTAGGCATACAAGAAAATTGCTCTGATTACGTGAGAGTGAATGAATACCTCATGGAGATCATTCGAGTATTTATAGCTGAAGGTGGAGGGAAGGTGATTGGCGGAGTTGTCACTATCAAGATATTCCATATCTGCCTGAATGGATATGTGTCGAGCGCTTATAGGATATGACAGCCTAGCCACGTTAGGGATGATTACCAGGTGTCATCCTTTCATTGGCTGATGTTGCTATCAGGGAATGTTGGGAAAATATTCTAGAAGTAGTTTGTTACAATTGTTCTTCAATATCACGTGAGGCCCTTGCACGTGTGGGGTCCCTTGTGTGGCCTGTGGGTTCCTTTCGCGGATGCTCAAAGGTAATCCGCGGATTGTGTTTGAGACCCGCGAGGTATATTTCTTGGTTTGCGGGTAGTTTTCCTACCCTACATCTATAAGTCCCCCCAGTCCATTGCTTCTTCCGTGATATGATGTCGCGGGTGGAAGTATAGACTCACTGCTCTTGTCTTTTGGCGTGAGTTGAGTTGTTGACCCGCGGGTCTTCACAGTTTTCTTTGGACTAGGTTTACTGTTCAATATTTTGAGATGTGATGATTTCAGTCTGATTCTTGCCAGGAGTGACTTTCGAGATGTCTGCATATAATTTTAGGCGGTTAATTAAAAATTATTTTGTTTTTGTTAGTTCCCGCCTATCGTGTTCTTCACTGATTGGACGATGACTTTATGGTGAGCTGTTCTCCTTCACATCGCATTAATTATGATGGGTGTAAAAAAGGGATAAGCGTTTCCTTTGTCATTCTACTTGCAAAAAATTTCTTAACCATCCATTGTAACACCGTGAAAATATCCCATTTAATTTTGGGTCAAAATGTAAATTCTGAAAGTTCAGGGACTGAAAATAAAATTCTGAGTTCTGAGACCCATCGCGCTACACGATGGTCTCCTGATAAACAACGTCGCGCTACGCGACAGAGAATTACGCAAATCAAGAAAATGTGGGGCGTCGCGCTACTTGACGGCCAACCCAACTGGTCCATCGCGCTATGCGATGACCAGGTTAAGTAACCCAAGACACGTGTCCAACAACGTGTCAACATGTGGCATCACCGGGTAAATTGCGGCGTCGCGCTACACGATGGCGCTGGGGAAAAGACCATTGCGCTACGCGACAGTCTGCAAAACTCAAGTATAAGTGGGCAACTACGGGTTTAGTCCATTCCATCCCATTTTCACCTTCATTCTTATATAGTTAGCCTAGGGAAGCATGCTAGGGTGTTCCGAGGTTCCGAGGGCTTGGTTCCGCGAAAAAATAAGGTGCCGAGGTGCTGTTAACGATCTATTGCTCTTTAATCGAAGCACGAGCTGAACTGCTACCGATTTTCTTAGTTCCTACTTCCGTCTAGCTGACTAAGGTAGAATTATGGTTAAGTTACTTTATTATATAGTTATTAGAACCTAGTTAAGAGTATAGTCATTAAAACTGTAAATGTTTTCCAAGAAATGTTTTACAAAACAAAGATGTTGCTTTTACACGAAGTAATGTTATCAAAATTATTATTTTGACGGGCACGTTGTAACTGGAAGGGGGATATCATTAGTAGACTCTTCTTGCCTAAGGTAAGTAATTCGTATACATCCCAATCAACTGCTGGACCCGTTTACTTACCTGGAGAAGTTTGCCAACGTGATAGACTCTATTAGGCTAAAGCGTGCTATACCAAACATCATATGTAAATATAAAGTATTTTCATAAAAACAACTATAACTCTACTAAGGTTAGGTCAGACCTAAGAGTCTACTGATCAGACCTCGAGTATGCTGAACTAAATCAGACTTCAAGTTTGCTGATCAGACCTTGAGTCTGCTGAACTGAAACAGACTTAAAGTCTGCTGAATAAGATAAGATATACCATCTAGGTACTTATGCATGCCTATTACAAATATAGGTCAATAGCATACCGAGGAGAGAAGTTCTGATATCACCAAACTGATAATACAAGGTGAACACGTTAACCTTTTATGGTCTGAGATGATTTTACTCTTGTAATAGACAGGTTGTTTATAGCAAAGAGTCTGGTAAATGTTTGCATAAGATTATTATCTCTAAAATCGTTATTATACAAAATAGATAATAAAAAGCAACTCAGAATATAACTGATAATTTGCATACAAAACCAAGTCAGTCATAACCAGTTCTTCAACAGGGTCACATAGCTTAGGGGAAGGTTGTCTTCGAACAAGGGCTATGTACTCGGGGAACCTTTGAATTGTGTGTGTAGGGCAGTGGTACAAATCACGGGAATGACATGCGTTCCTGCTGAGTTTGTGAAACATAATACTATATTTGTATTTAACGACTGTTATAAACTATTTTATCGAGTCAACGTTTCACCAGAATATGGCTGACGTGTTTTTCCAACCCATGCAGGTAACTAGGTGATGATAAGTGATATACAAGGATTGGAGTCATGACGCTAGAAGATTGCTCGAGATGGCTCTATTTTTGAATATAAAATCCTTGTAATAATAATATAACAATGTTTTGTAAACTGGAAACTCGGGTATTTAATTCCCGAGTAATTTTGTTAATGTAAATTAATATCTTAATATTTAAAGACTTCCGCTAAAATAAACCCGCTACTCTGATATATTTACAAAACTAGATACCAACTCGGGACGTCGCACCCAGGCCCTGTGTCGGGGTGTGACAGGTTGGTATCAGAGCCATCGATTTCAGCGAATTTGGTATTAACATAATTAGTACCTAAGCTTTAACCATTTTTTTAATAAGTAGGGATAAGTTATGATTGGTAGTCTACCTATCCTTAAGTATATATTTGTGCAGATGTCATATACAAATTACCATGGTTAAAAACGCCGGGTGGCAAGGCGATCAAACCCTACACCCGAACCTGAGCCGTTTGACAAGGTTAGTACCAATTTTGGTCCCAAACGACCAACTGTATCGGTAAACCCGACTGAACCGGTATATTCAAATCCGGTTGATTTGAACTACCTGATGAATCCAATTCCGATAAACCCGATGAACCAATATCCAGTTGATCAAATCGATCCCTACTTGGCTTACGGAAGCCAACCAATGTATGCTCCGGGTAGTCCTGAAATGCTGATAGAAAAATCGAGCGACACTTCGGAAGGTATTCCGCTGACTGACACTCCAAACTGTTATCCTACTGGGGACATGGAGGTTCAAAGTAGGATTAAACATGAAACTAGCACTAAATCATCTAGTTGGATGGATTTTCATTCCAACCAGAGTATATGGCACTTTGGATCACCGCCACCAGATTATTGAAATCCTTACACGATAGCTGGACCAAGTCAAGGACCAATCCATTATTCTGAGGTTCCTAATTTTCCACCATACGAAGGACCTGTACCGACCATATCTGAACAAGCGATTGAGATACGGGAGGAAGCCCGTCTAGTCGAGGAGTTTTATACTACAAACCATCCCCGACAAGGAAATGCAAGCATACGCAGCAAATCCTCACCTATACCCAAGAGAAACAGCTTATCTTTTTCCATCTGCATCTGCACCAACAGGGTATCCTAACCAACCCAACTCGGTGATGGATGAGCTAAGAAACGAAAGATTAAGAAGAACAAGATAAGCGATAAGATTATAAAGAAATGTGATAAGATGAAGAGTCTTATCAAGAAATGGTCTAGGGACTAGAGTTATATTGATGTTTTTGTTTAAGTATGTTTTTTCCGTCCCCCTGTAATATGTTTATGAAAGAAATAAAAGATCATGTGTAATGTGTATTGAATCTGTGTATTTCATTGAATTACAGAATGTCTGATCGAAGAAACAAAAGTCAAAGCAGTCAAGTTGATAAAGTCAAAACTCCTGAAAATAATAATAAATCAATACCGGAGGAATACGTAGGGGTATCCGTGAAATGATCAAGGAAGCGGTTACACCCTTAATCAAAGAAACAGTAACTCCCTTAATAAAAATGGCTCAAGACCACAATGCGAATTCAAAAAGCTTGGCAAAATCAAAATCAATGAAAAAACCGAGTAATAACGTATCTGTTCATTCAAAGAGAAAGGAATCAAAAAGGTCACGTGATGATAAAGAAAAGAAGGATGAAGGATACGAAAGCTCCACTGCTGAACATGTTCTGAGCAAGATAAAAACGAAAAAAGTCAGCACGGGATGTACGTTCAAAGATTTTTAGGTATACAAACCAAAGGAATTTAATAGGGATAAAGGAGCAATAACTACGCTTCGTTGGCTCGAGGAGATGGAGTCTATAATTATTATAAGTAAATGTACCAAAGAGGAGAGCATCCGGTACTCGTCCCAGATGTTCAAGGGAGAAGCACTGGAATGGTGGAACACTTTGATTGAAGTGAAAGAGAGAAGCAATCTGTACAATCTCGAGTGGAAAACTTTTAAAGAATTGATCAAGCAAAGGTTCTGTCATATCCACGAAGTTGATCAGATTCAAACAAAGCTCTGGAATCACAAGGTTATTGGCACAAACCTCAAGGAATATAATACCAAATTCCTTGAATATTGTAGACTCATACCACATCTGGTTACTCCCGAATATAACAAGGTAACCAGATACATTTATGGTTTTACCAAGGAGATCCGTGATCATGTAAGATCACACATGCCTGCAACAATTGAGTCTGCTATTGAATTATCCGGTTACTTGATGGAAAGTATGATACGAAATCGAGAGGAGGAAAGAAAGAATGTGGTTGAAAAGAAGAGAGAGAATGATGGTAAAAAGAGGTTTGAAAAAGGGAGAGAAGGGTCGAGTGTGTTCAACCGACCATTGTGTAAAAATTGTGGGAAAAGACATGAGGGGAGATGTTTAAAGCCTACCCACAAGGTCGATGTTCCCAAGTTTGACCCATATTCGACATGTAATTTCTGTAGACGAGTGGGTCATAAAGAGGAGGACTGTAGGAAGAAGTTGATTGTTTGTTTTGACTTTGGAGAGAAAGGTTACTTCAGTGCTGAGTGTACGAAGAGAAAGCCTGTAGAAACAGGAGAGTCGGTGGAAGTGGTGCCAAGAATGATGTTAGGAAAGGAAACGCCCGCGCATATATGCTAAACACTCAGAAGGCGGGAGAATTACCAGACGTAATATTGGTACGTTCTCTATTAATAATGTTTATGCTAGAGTATTGTTTGATTAAGGAGCCAATCAAAGTTTTATAAGCTATAAGTTTT
This sequence comes from Bidens hawaiensis, assembly GCF_021521415.1. Lineage (NCBI taxonomy): Eukaryota > Viridiplantae > Streptophyta > Magnoliopsida > Asterales > Asteraceae > Bidens > Bidens hawaiensis. The sequence continues at coordinate 961,571 of NW_027491522.1, forward strand.
GTAGTCTATTGAACGAACCTCTAGCTAAGTAAATAACCAATATGAAGTGGAAACGGCTAATGGAAACTTAAACCGAATATCTGAAATATTAAATAGTTATATTTCATTAGCTGGATATGAGTTGCCAGTACAATTATTACCTATGGATTTATCAGGATTTGATGTGATTCTAGGAATGGATTGGCTAGCTGTCAACCAAGCCCGTATTCTATGCAACAAAAAAGCCATAGACCTACTGACTCCAAATAAGAAGGTTATCTAAATAGCCGGGGACAAAGAAGCTGGTAGAATTGGAATTATTTCCAAAATCAAGGCGAGTCACTGTTTAGGTAAAGGTTGCTTAGCATTTATGACATCTGTAATTAAGGAACCTGAACCTAAAAAGATGGACGAAGTTCCGATTGTTTCTGAATTTAAGGATGTATTTCCCAATGAATTACCTGGAATCCCACCTGACCGAGAAGTTGAATTTAGAATAGACTTAATTCCGGGAATAGTTCCGATTGCTAAGTATCCTTACAGACTGGCACCGACTGAAATGAAAGAACTGAAGAAGAAATTAGATGAGCTATTGGAGAAGGGATTTATTCGACCGAGTTCTTCACCATGGGGAGCTCCAATACTATTTGTTAAGAAGAAATATGGGTCAATGAGAATGTGTATTGACTATCGAGAACTGAACAAGGTTACAGTAAAAAATCGATATCCACTTCCGAGGATTGACGATCTCTTTGATCAGCTTCAAGGGGAAAGTTGTTTTTCTAAGATTGATCTTAGATCCGGGTAACATCAACTAAAGGTTCAAGAAGAAGATATATCAAAGACAACATTCAGAACCCGATACGGACATTATGAGTTCACTGTTATGCCTTTTGGACTTACTGATGCTTCAACAACTTTTATAGATAGGATGAACCGAATTTGCAAGCCTTACTTAGATAAGTTTGTTATTGTCTTCATTGATGACATTCTTATCTACTCCAGGACGAAATAAGATCATCAAGAGCATTTAAGAACTATACTTGAAACGTTAAGGAAGGAAAAGCTGTATGCTAAATTCTTAAAGTGTAAGTTATGATTGTACGAAGTACAATTCCTTGGACATATTGTTAATGAAAAAGATATCTAAATTGACACAGCTAAGATAGAAGAAATTACAAAATGGGACAAACCCAAAACCCCGACGCAAGTTAGAAGTTTTCTGGGATTAGCTGGTTATTATCGGAGGTTTATTCAGAATTTCTCAAGAATAGTGGTTCCTTTGACTTCACTCACCCGAAAATATGTTAAATTTGAATGGGGACCTTAAACAAGAAGAAGCGTTTGAAACTTTGAAACAGAAATTCATAAATGCACCTGTCTTAGCCTTACCCGAAGGGTAAGATAATTTTACCGTATACTGTGATGCTTCACAAACAGGTATGGGGTGTGTTTTGATGCAAGAGAAAAAGGTGATTGCTTATGCATCAAGACAATTGAAAGTGTTGATACATGTTTTGTACGTCCCGGTCTTTATAAGTCTATTAATGTAATTATATTATAGTATAGGGGTTTTAATGTAAAATGACATTCGCTCTAAATGTAAGATACATTCGTTACCCCGTAACGAATGTATCACATTCGTATTAATGTAAGTTCATTCGTTAACTTTGTTTAACGAATGAGATAACGAATGTGGAGCTATACGCTATCATTTAATGTATTAACGAATGAGCCTGTTCATTCGTTATGTAAATGTAACGAATGTCACATTCGTTAAGTTGTAACTTAACGAGTGTAGTCATCACTATATATACCCCTGTAAGTTATGATTATTCCGTCTTCTACCTCGTGACTCTGCCCGAATTCACGCTCAACACACACACTACACACAGTTAACGTAATCAAGCATAACCGTATACATAATTAACCAATCACTCGATGTCATCATAAGATCTAGATCCAATCTGGCTCAATCAAGTGGTATCAGAGCCATTTGATCTGATCTTTGAGTTCATTCGTTACTAAATTGTATACATTCATCAAGTATTGTATGATTTTTATGATGAACTGATATTAATTGTAGTTCGTTTGGTTCCGGTGAAACAGAGGTTTATGTTTTCTGGAATTTGGACTGTTCTAAGTGAAATGGATTGTTAATTAGGTAATAGTAACTGAGAAATGGAGGATTGAGTTCGGATTGAGTTGTATTAAGTGTGGATTAAGTTCAGATTAAGGTGAATTGAGTAGGTTATGGAAACGATGAAATACGAACTTGTTAATTGTTTGGTTTAGTAGTGGTTTGTGATTACGGACTACTGTAATCTGGTTCGGAATTGTGTTACGAGAAGACTGATATAGATTGTAGTGATTTTGGACAAGTATGGACATCAATCTGATGATTTAAAGATTTGAATATTTGAAGACTGTTTCATTAATCAGTTGAAGACTGATTCGTTAATATTCTAACTGCATTCGTTAATACTCACAATCGTTCAAACACATTCACTTAAAGTCACATTCTCTCCTTCACATTCGTTAGCCACATTCGCTATAATTTCACCAGTCATATTTGCTAAAAGTTACATTCGCTAAACTTTACAATTGTTACGTTTCAAAAATTGAACCTCACGTTCGTTATTGTTCTCATTCATTTGAACAGTAACTCATTCGTTTGAACAGTAACCATAAGTTTTAGAATTTGAAAAGTTTGGTCCGTGAACTACAAGTTATCTTATGGCTTCTCAGAATGTTTCGTTATATGCCTTAGCATCCTAGAATGCTTTAATGCAACAAATGCTGACGATGGAAAACGAGATTGGTAGTCACAACAAGTGTCCTAAACTTCTGAAACTTTCAGATTTTGCTCGGTGGGAATCGAGGTTTCGTGCTCACTTGGGGTCGGTTCATCCAAGTAGTGTACGGTATCTCGATGTTGTTTATGCAGCACCTCTGGTTGGTAGTGACAATCTTGGTTGGACTCTAAAGGAATTTAAGCATTATGAAGCACAAAAACTGAAAGATTTTGAGAGTGAGACAAAGGCGCATTCGACTCTCACAATGGATTTGCCTGAACAAATCTTTCACCAATATAGCACTATAAAGATTTGTGCATCTTTATTTGATACTCTGAAAAGAAGAAGCTCGGGTAATACGCTTGAGAGTAAGAAGACTCTTGTAAAGTTTCAGTTTAGAAACTTTATCTTATTGAAGAATGAAACTGTGGAAGAGATGATTAATCGTTTTAGTCATCTTGTTGTGGAAATGGCAAGTGTAAATCTTGAGCCAACTGAAGCCGATAAAGTTGATACATTGAAGAACGCATTGCCCTCATCATATTCTACTTTCCTTTTTGTGTTAAAAGAGAATGGTTTCTTTCGTAACACAGAGCTCACGACAGTGCAATTTATTAACAAGATAGAGGAAAGAGAATTTGAGTTGAAGTGTCAAAACTCATTGAAGGATAATCAAGTTCAGAATCCTTCTTTGTATGGTGGTGCATTGCCAGCTAATAATTCATCAAGCTCAAGTTCAGTTCCAATCACAACATTTTTCACTCAAGAACAAGAAGAGAATGTTAATGTAAATAGTTTGCCTAACGTGTGTTTCATGGAAACTGGTGCAAAGTCTGAGTCAAATGCAAATGCTTCAAGTTCGTTGCCAAAAGTAAATCTTCAAGAAGCTGAAAAACAATTTGCTTTTGTGTGTGCATTCATGACTTCATATGAACAACTGATTGGTAGCAAGATTGCAACAAGTGAGTTAACCGATGAAGACTACGAACAGATTGATCTCGATGAAGACTACGAACAGATTGATCCCGATGACGTTGAACTGATGGATCTCAAATGGAATATGGCAATGATTGTCAGAAACGTTAAAAGATTTATGCAAAGAACCGGAAAAGACCATCCTACTCTTAACAAGCGAGTTGGTTTTGATAAACCGAAGGTCAAGTGTTATAATTGCGGGGACTTTGGCCACTTTGCCAAAGAATGTGATAAATCAAGAAAAGAGTATTTGGGTCCACGCAATGCTGAGAGATCTCCAAGTAAGAATTCATCGGGAAGTGATCAAAGTAAAAGGAGTTCATCAGAAGTTGACAAAGAAGAAGTTATCTGTAGAGAGCTACCCAGGAATGTGCCTGATCTATCCGGCTACAGATGCGATAGTTATCCACCCAGGTCACCACGCAGGGATCAAGAAGAAGTTAACAGTCAGTATCGTTCACCTGCTAGAGCAGCCAGATTACCCACTCCACCCATTCACCTGTCGCCGACGACTTCAGCTACTGCGCGAGTCCGGCAGACTGCTCGTATTAGGGTAACCCCGATTGACCCTACCTCGATTTCATTCAGATCTACCCACGACCGGGGAGGACCTTCACGGCTTAGGGTAGATACTTCATCTTCCCATTCATTGAGTATACCTACCCCTCGCCCTGACCTCCCAAACGCAGGAAACAACTCTTGGATGGCTGTCCTGACTGACCGTGTGATAGACCACTCGATAGCCGTAGCTAACATTAACCAGGAGAGGAGGGACGTGACCCAGTACTTATCGACATTACATCAGATAGTACTGAACTTGCAGCTGTCAGATGCCTACCACCACTGTTGTTTGGATAGGGTGACAGTTCGGCTCTGGAACTGTTACTGGGTGATTACGGTGCTGTTATTTTTATGTTTGTGGTTAGCTTATCGTCTGTATGGATAGATGCGGAATATTACCATTATGTACATGATCTTTTGATACTCCATGTATGTTTATAGTAGTATGTTATGTTAATGTGAAGCACAATTTTGTACATTATTACAACCACTGACCCTTATAGGGTTAAGTCTAACCGTCACTTAGTGACATATTTTGATATATACATGCAAGCACTGGCCTTTAACAGGCTAAGTCTATGTACCTTTTATTATCAATATACAGAACAATTTGTGAAATGTCAGTATGTTATCTGGTTTACCTGTACAACATTTATTGTGATTATTATTACATAGTGCCGTAGACTGGAATTAGTACTAATTGGCTTATATTTGTTTATCATTATAGAATGGCCCCAAAGAAAGCAAACCCTATGACTGAGGCAGAAATAGCCGAGATGATTGCTCGGCAAATGCAGCCAGTGATCCCACTTATCGTAACACAAGTAACCGCCGGTGTAAACGCAAATATGCAAACAAACCAACAACAAAACAATAATGCTCCCCCAACCAACACTGAAACAGTTACAAATAACAATCCCACACCTAATACAAATGCCCCTACCAATGCAAATAATCCCCCACCTGATGCAAATAATGTCAACAACAATAATCCCCCACCGAACCATGAACAATAACAATAACAACCCTAATCCCCCTCGAAGGGAATATTCGATCAAAAACTTTATGGCCTGTAAACCGATTGATTTCAAGGGCACTGAAGGGCTAAACGGATTAATCAAATGGATCGAAAAGACTGAATCTGTCCTCAATATCAGCAATTGTCCACCCGAAAACATTGTCAAGTATGTTGCTTCTACTTTTACGGATCATGCTTTGATGTGGTGGAACACTACGGTACAGATAAAAGGTCAAGATACGGTGAATCGCATGACATGGGCTGAACTCAAAACACTGATGCTGGAACATTTCTGCCCAAGGAACGAAATTCAAAGGTTAGAACATGAACTTTGGAGTTTGGAAATGAAAGGAGCGGATCATTTGGGATACACGAACCGCTTCAATGAATTGGCCCGCTTAGTACCATGGTTAGTAACTCCTGAAAATAACGAGTTGAACGTTATATTTGGGGTCTAGCCCCGGAAGTGAGGAGTTTGGTGAACTCTGTGGGTCACACTTCGTTCAAGAATGCCGTGACTCATGCCGGCATCGTAACTTTTGACTTGGTAAGAAGCGGAGTGTTAAGAATGGCTGGGGAATCATCAGGTATGAAGCGAACCAATTATGGATCAGGATCACAAGGAAGGCTAGCAAATAAACGTGCACGCCCAACAATACAGAAATATGTCATGAATAGTTCTGAGGTGAAACGAGACCGGTACAAGGGACCGTGGCCAAAATGTGATAAATGTAATTTTCATCATCTGGGCGTTTGTAGACCGATAATATTTCAAAGGTGTGGAAGGACTGGACACAATGGTGGTCCCAATTGCCGAATCGGTATGGAGATTGTAAACTGACCAACTCAGACAACCCAACCCCGTCGTCCCCAACTACCGAGACCATAACCAATTCGTCAGCATCCAGCTCAGCAAAACTCAACTGTAGTGAATCGCCGTGCTTGTTTTGAATGTGGGAGCACGGAGCACTTTAGAAGGGACTGCCCCAAACCAAGCATCGAATTCAAGTGCGTCTCAGGGACGCGCGTTTGTTATTGGGTCAGGAGAAGCACGACAAGACCCGAACGTGGTAACAGGTACATTTGTTGTTTCTGATCAATATGCTTCTATATTATTTGATACTGGTGCCGATAGAAGCTTTGTTTCCACTAGTTTATATCCCTGGGTAATATGCCAGTTAGTGAACTAACAAATCCCTATACTATAGAGCTCGCTAACGGTAACTCTATGACTGTCAACCAAATAATCCAAAACTGTTCCATTATTCTTAATGACCACCCATTCCTTATTGACCTACTCCCGGTAGAGTTAGGAAGTTTTGATGTTTTTGTCGGCATGGACTGGTTAACCAAGTATAAGGCGGAGATTGTGTGTAACGACAAGACAGTTAAAATTCCCTTTTCGAATGGTGAGCTGATTGTAGTACAAGGAGAGAAGTTTGGTTCGATGTTACCTCTCGTGTCTCATCTCAAAGTGTTGAAATGTTTACGCCAAGGTTGTATGGCATTCTTGGCAAACGTGACTATAAAGAACCCTGATGAGAAACGCATAGAAGAGATTCCCGTTGTACGTGAATACCCCGATGTCTTTCCTGACGATTTACCCGGATTACCACCGAACCGACAGGTGGAATTCCGTATTGACTTAATCCCAGGATCAGCCCCTATAGCTAAGGCACCTTACCGATTGGCACCCTCTGAAATGCAAGAACCATCCAACCAGTTACAGGAATTGTTAGATAAGGGTTTCATTCGTCCTAGTTATTCTCCTTGGGGAGCACCGGTATTGTTTGTGAAGAAGAAAGATGGAAGTTTTAGAATGTGCATCGATTATCGTGAATTAAACAAAGTTACCATCAAAAACCGATATCCTCTTCCACGAATAGATGACTTGTTTGACCAACTCCAAGGGGCAAACTATTTCTCGAAAATTGACCTTCGATCCGGTTACCATCAAGTTAAAATCCAAGAGGAAGACGTGTCTAAAACGGCGTTCCGAACTCGTTACGGCCACTACGAATTCTTAGTTATGCCGTTCGGACTGACGAATGCTCCCGCAGTTTTCATGGACCTTATGAATCGAGTTTGTAAACCGTACCTCGACAAATTCGTTATCGTGTTTATTGATGACATTTTGATATATTCGAAAACCAAGGAGGAACACGAGCAGCATTTACGAACTATTTTGAAGCTATTGAGGCAGGAAAAGTTGTATGCCAAGCTGTCAAAGTGTGAATTTTGGCTACAAGAAGTACAATTTCTAGGGCACGTTGTTAACCGACACGGTATCCATGTAGACCCGAGCAAGATTGAAGCCATCAAAAACTGGCAAGCCCCAAAGTCACCGAAAGAGATCTGCCAATTTTTGGGTTTAGCTGGGTATTATCGGCGTTTTATTGCTAATTTTTCCAGCATAGCCCAACCTTTAACTCTTTTGACTCAAAAAGATCGTGCTTATGTTTGGGGAGAAGATCAAGAAGTGGCTTTTCAATTGCTGAAACAGAAACTATGCCAAGCCCCGATACTGAGTCTTCCAGAGGGAACTGATGATCTGGTAGTTTATTGTGATGCGTCCCGGAAAGGTTTAGGGTGCGTACTTATGCAAAGAAACAAAGTCATAGCATACGCTTCTCGACAATTAAAGGTGCACGAGAAGAATTATACCACCCATGATTTGGAACTAGGCGTGGTTATTTTCGCACTCAAGATCTGGAGGAACTATTGTATGGCACCAAGTGTAAAGTATACACCGACCACAAAAGCCTACAACATATTTTTGACCAGAAAGAGTTAAACATGAGGCAAAGGAGATTGATAGAACTGTTGAACGATTATGACTGTGAGATTCGATACCACCCGGGCAAGGCTAATATAGTGGCAGATGCTTTGAGTAGAAAAGATAGGATCAAACCACTACGGGTCCGAGCACTTGGAATGATCGTCCAAACCAGTCTCATCGAACAAATTCTAATTGCTCAAAACGAAGCTCTGAAAGGAGATCACTTGGAAAATGAAAACTTGCATGGAACCGAACAAAACTTTGAAGAAAGAACTGACGAAATTCTATACTACAAAAATCGAGTTTGATTCCCACTTTCAGCAATCTGCGTGATTTGATCATGGACGAAGCCCAAAAGTCCAAATACTCCATTCACCCTGGAACAGATAAGATGTACAAGGACTTGAAGGAGTATTATTGGTGGCCCGGTATGAAAAAGGATATAGTTACATACGTCAGTAAATGTTTAACCTGTGCGAGGGTTAAAGCCGAGTATCAAAAACCTTCGGGAATGTTGCACCAACCGGAAATACCACAATGGAAATGGGAACAAATTACCATGGATTTTGTAACACATCTCCCAAAAACTTCCCGAGGAAATGATGCAATATCAGAAATGTTAAATGAGGTTTCTGAGTCTTCCGATGATGCTGATTTTGTTGATTCATCGTCAGCTCCATTAGATGAAGCTCCAGAAATAAATGAGCCGATTCTAATTGTTGATGACTCTCCAACTGTCTCTTTAGACACAGTGGAGGAAAATATCACCAATTTGGGTGATAACATATTTGTACCTGCTAATCCTTCCTTAAGGATTCACTCCAATCATCCGCAGGAACAGATAATTGGTGATGTGAACGACGGGGTTTGTACAAGACACCAATTAGCTAACGTATGTGATGATATGGTTGACTATAACTTATCTCTTACTGAGGATTCGATTGTATGTGCTTATGCGAATTTGCACTCATCGGGTATCCTTAGTATTGCACAATACTCCTGCTTCCTATCACAGATTGAACCGAAAAGTGTCACGATGGCACTTATGGAACCGTGTTGGGTTGAAGCGAAGCAGGAGGAGCTGCAACAGTTTATTAGATTGGGTGTATGGGACTTAATTGATAAACCCGACCGTGTGAAAAAGGCTATTCCGACAAAATGGGTTTTTAAGTGCAAAAAGGACGATCGCGGGGTAATCGTGAGAAATAAGGCACGATTGGTCATTCTTGGTTACAATCAACAAGAAGGCATAGATTACACTGAAGTATATGATCCTGTGGCACGATTGGAGGCTATACGTATTTTTCTTGCCTATGCAGCCTACAAGAATTTTAAGGTTTATCAAATGGATGTGAAGTCGACGTTCTTAAACGGAGCTATTCATGAGGAAGTGTATGTGAAGAAGCCTCCTGGTTTCGAGGATCCAGAATTTCCCGAGCGTGTTTATCGATTAAACAAGGCTCTTTATGGTTTACACCAGGCCCCGAGAGAGCCTGGTACGGCACGTTGGCTGACCATTTGATAGAAAACGGATTCAAGAGGGGAACTGTGGATTGTACTTTGTTTTATAAGAACGTTGGTGATGATCTGCTTCTCGTCCAAATATACGTGTACGACATTATTTTCGGTTCGACCAGCAACAGCCTGTGTAAAGATTTCGAGAAGACGATGCGGATCAAATTCGAGATGAGTTCGATGGGAGAGATGAGCTTTTTCTTAGGATTGCAAGTTCACCAGTCTGACTCCGGGATCTTTATCCATCAGACGAAATATGTGAACGATGTATTGAGCCGATTCAAGATATCTAATGGTAAGATTCCTTCGACACCTCTTCCCGTGGGTCACAATTTATCACCGGATGAATTGGGGGATACCGTGGATCCTACCCTATATCTAGCGATGATCGGATCTCTTATGTATTTGACTGCATCTTGACATGATATCATGTTTGCTGTTTGTTTGTGTGCCAGGTACCAATCGAGTCCCCGAGTGACTCATCTGGCGGCAGTAAAGCGCATCTTACATTATCTGAGGGGAAATCCTGACATCGGGTTGTGGTGCCCCAAAGATGATAAGTTCGATCTCACCACTTTTACTGATTCGGAATATAGAGGATGCAAGATCAATTTTAAGTCTACAACAGCGGGTTGTCAGTTCTTAGGAAACCGGCTTGTTTCCTGGCAGTGTAAGAAGCAATCGACGGTCTGAACTTCAACAGCCGAAGTGGAGTATGTGGCGGCCTCGAGTTGCTGCTCACAGGTTCTCTGGATCCAGCAACATTTGCGGGATTACGGTTTGAAGTATCTTACTAATCCTATTTTTATTGACAATTCGGCCGCTGTTTCTATCACCAAAAATCCGGTTTACCATTCGAAAACCAAACACATTAAATCCATTATCACTTTATACATGATTGCTTTGAAAAGAAATTAATTTCTATTGATAAAATACACACGGATTTTCAAAAGGCTGACCTTTATACCAAAGCGTTTGACAAAACACGTTTTCAATATTTGCTGGGTATAAATGGTTTAAAATCTTTGAAAGATATTCAAAAGCTTGGTTAAATCAATTTATTTTGTTTTTTTTCTTGTTTTAGTTCAATTTTTGTTGTTTTTAGGGGGAGAAAATATAAAATAAAAAAAAAAAAAAAATTGTGTTTTCAGTTTGTACAGAGAAAATTAAAAACTCCAAAAACATTCAAATATTGAAAAACTCAAAAACAATGAAAAATGCTTCTCAAAATGAGTTTAGAAGCAAAAAGGAAAAATGATAGTACATTGGTCATTTGCTCTTAAGTCCAATAAAAAATAAGTAATAAAAGACTGTGTGCTTAATTGCATTGATGTATTGGTAGGTCTTTTGACCAACAAGTACGGGCTAATAAGTGATATAAACATAAATTGCTGACTAAAAAGGGATATTGGTTCTATAAAAGGTCTTGATGATGATGGCAGAAATGTAATAATCCGGTCATACTCAAGCCTTCTAATCAATTTGAAAACATTTTTAACAAAAACGGTCTAGTTGGTGGTTAACGCTTCAACGATGTATGGTCTTGTGGCCTTAAATCCTGTATTGATGGGATGCCTTAAGGTTCCTGACTCCATTGGGTCTTTATGTGGTTTTACATCTGGTATTCATTTCGATGAATATTAAAAAATGCTTGTAAAAGTGAACCCGCAGTGTAACTGCTTAAGTCTCTAAACTTGATCGCAAAATGTACTTCAAGTACAAAATGAATTACAGACTTGATCAAACCACGCTGTGAGTCATACATTGTCCCCTTGCTCGCGTCTTATTACCATTAAGAAACGGACCACAAGGGACACAATCTCTGTAAACCGACATATGAAATTGTGCATACTCATCCATGGGAACGGACCTTAGGGTATTGCTCGATAACGGGGATATGTCTTGTAGCAGGGATTACGGACTATGATTGCTGAAATATAATCATTTTACATCAAATTGGTTTTAAGGTTTAAGTCAAGTTGGGGTGATTTGGAGAAAATCAAATTAAGCTTGAATCAAGATTGGAGCTAATCATTTCTGATATTTGTGCTTAATTGAACCAATTACTAATATCACTGAAAGTTCTGAAAAATTTGTTCGATGATTGTAGGTTCCCAGCCGGATCTACACGAGATATCGCGTTCTACGTAGGTGCGGAATCCCTACGTAAGACGTTACGAGCGTAGAAGACAAAACGATTAAACACGTTACAATAAACACAAACACGTTATATTGCAACCGTAAACACGTGATACAAAGATCACCAAATACAGACTCTCTCTAACTCGTTCTCTGAATAATGAACTGAATTCGTTAGCCTAAACAGCTTATATAGACACGACAACTTCGCCTGGCATGTTCAGGCGAAGTTGTCCCTAACTTCGCTTGTCTAACAAGTTCGCCCATATCAGCGAACTTGTTAGTAACTTCGCTTACATACAAAACATAAATCTAACTAACACGATTACAGACACTTGACACTGAACTACTGACATCTTGCACCAACAGACTCCCCCTTGGCAGTAGCTTCAACTCTTTATCTTCAAACACGTGTCTTGTAATCTTCAACGACCTTGCATCGTCATCTTCAAGCATGAACTCCTTCGCGTACACAAACTGATACAATTCTTTGATATTTCTTCGCTTCGTCTTTCCAAGCAGGAATGTAAAAGATTTTCTTCTCATTCAGCACATGCAGATCAGCTTGCGACAAGTTCACTAGATGCATTGGATCATAAACTCTTAGCAGCTCTTGTTCATCTTCGTCTTCCATCACTGCTTCAACTGTTTCACAATCAACATACCACCACTTTAGATCTTTGAGCACATCCTTGGGCATCTGTTTCATCGGCACTTCTTTAAGGCACCGGATCAGCTTATACTTCATAATCATCCAAGGTTTACCATCTGCTCTCAATCCACGATCTTTGTCTTCGATAAGTTTTCCCTTTTGTGGTTTCAACAGCTCAAACTTCTTCTCTTTTATACTTTCCTTCCAAACAATCTTCCCAATAACTCTAGCCATATTATCATCACTTCGGTTTATCAATCCCAATCTGGCTAAGTCTTTCACCTCACATTCTGGCAATGTATTCAATGATCTCAACAATCTTTTGAAGTACTAAACGCCATCATATCTCTTAATCACAAAGAGCCTCAACTGCTCATCATATATCCAGCAAATAATCCCTTTTCTCGATTCAGCATAGCCTCTAATGTTGTAAGTCTTCTTAAACATAATAGGGACCGCCGTTTCTTCGTTTTGACAAACCACTGAGCGTAGCCTTCTTTCCATCTAGGCTGCTCTTCCCATTCTGTCTTATCACTTCCAATCTGTTGACTCATATCTGCCTTATCTACTTCTGGTATCTCATGCTCCACATTCTCCTCTACTATCTCTCCCTCTTCAATCTCATTATCAATAACTATCTCTTCACCAATCTTTTCTATCTCATCACTCGGTAGTACATCATCATCACCAACCAACTCATCATCCATCTCCTCAACCTCCACAACCACCACATCATCACCACCGGCTGCACTTGTCGACTCCCCCTGAGTTGTGGAAGTCCCAAGAGCTTGTACAGTTCTTGGCAACTCACCACCTGCATCTTTCAACGCATTGGGATCATCGTCTCTATCATTTCGTCTCTTCGTCCTCAACTCATCGCCTTTACAGCTCGTCTCCCCCTGAGATGCCAAGAACTCCTTCAGAGCATCTATGATTTTTCCATGTTCTACCAGCAGGGACGACTGCATCTGGTTCTCTGCAACTAGGCGTTGAATAGCCTGGGTCTGGATAAGATTTATCCTTGATTGTTCTGCCACGACCCGTTCAAGTGTTGCTATTCGTTCAAAGTCTGATAAGGTTGCATCGAAATCAAACCTCATATGTGATATATCTTGAGTGTACTGAGGAGGGATTTCCGATGTCACCGGGACCTCAGAAGTAGAAATAGACGTAACCGCAGGTGGTATTGTCACCGATAACCCTGCAGTGGCCACAACAGTCGACTCAATAAAGCGTGCCACGACCTCCGTTGGAGTAAGAGTTGGAGGCGGCAACGGGACAATCTCAGGAGCCGATAGTTGGAAAGTAGTGGGTGGGAGGCCAAATGTAGATGAGGTAGCCACCACGGGAACATCCGTAGCGCTTGGCCTTGTAACCTGTAATGTTGAGGGAACCATTGTCATACTGGATAGTGCGGGTGGGGTGAAACGTACCACCCTCGAGCTCTCACCAGCTTCAGAACCTGCACATATCCGTTCCCTTCTTGATCTACGTATTAACTGTTGTACCTCTTCCTCATAGTCTGGCTCGCTGTCATCATCAGTTCTCTTTCTCTTCCCATGTAGTCTTTCTCGAGTTACCATAATCCTTCTTGCCTCATCAGAACCAACCACCGTAGCAGCTGTCCTAGTAACATTCACAGTCGACACCCTCTCAACCGAGACTTGCACATACTCTCCAGGGTCCACCCGTTCCATATCAAAGTAGCCTTGACCTCCAAACTTAGCATCAAGGTCCACGTTTTCCTCCGGTGACACAACAGGTGCAGCAGGTATAACTTGAGGTGCTCCTGCCTGTTGTGGTGCCAGGTCCCAAAACTCGTCCCCACGAGCAGGCACATACCCTGGGTTGATTAAGTACCCAAACAGTGGAGTATGGCGAGGACGGAGCTCAGGTTTTCTCCTCGCACTCGAAGATCTACATTGGGCGAAGATCCGTTTATTCACACTTTCAACGAATCTGATCGGACGGCGCTGAGGTAGCGTTGGAGCAACATGATTCAAGATCATTTGTAGGAATCTTGGATACATGATGAATCTCTCACGCGCCATCGCCCTTCTCTGACGATCAATCTCATAGAAGACCATCTGACTAAAGCTGTATCGCTTGTTGTAAGTCAGAGCAGTCATCGCCGACTGCATGGTCGCGCCCATGCCATCAGTTCCAGCCTTTCTCCCTGACATGCATACTATCATGACATGCATGAGAAAGCGCCACTGGTCAAGCAAAAACCCTTTCCTTCTCTGCGTATCCCCCAAGGGACCAGAGTATTCCATCCTCAAAAACGCTCCATCACGGAAAGGAGCTACAAACTCTGTCGGGTCATCCCTCGTCTCATCTCCAAATCGTAAAGCCGCCCGGATCTGTTCAGATGAGAACTGAACAATATGATTGTTGACTGTTGCTCGCATCACCGGGGGCTCAACTCTACAGTCATATTCCACGGTCTGCCAAAAATCCTCAATGTTGGGCAAGGATATCGGCAGTGTTGTAGTGATCGCGTGGAATATACGCGAGCGTAACAGAAACGTTCCGGGTCTAATGTTATATACATGTTGTGACCCGGAAAGAACTGTCTTTGGTTATCACCTCCGTCATCACCGCCTGCACCACCTGCTCCAGCTACAGCAGCCATATCTGCAACAAACAGGCTAAGTTATATAAACGTCAAAGCAAATCACAAGTTCGCCTGTTACCATGAGCGAAGTTGTGATTTATTCTGTACAGGCGAAGTTAAAGGTGGGGCGAAGTTGAGAAACAACTTCGCTTCAACTTGAACTTCGTCTGTTAACTGTCAAGTAAAAAGGTCCAGGCGAAGTTAATGAGAACTTCGCCTAACCACAACATCGCCTCATAAACTGTTTCAAAAACTATTATCAGGCGAAGTTAAACCTCAGGCGAAGTTACAGATAACTTCGCCTAAACTATAACTTCGCCGAATATGAAACGACGACAGTTAAGGCTGTTCAATCGAATCGATTTGGACAATTTTGAAGATTTCGGCCAGTTAACACAAGTTTTTGAGTCGATTTGGACGATTAATATGTTTACTATCACGTGAAAGTAAGTTTGAAAATCGGGTGTTAAGGTTCGAAAGACGAGGTCGATAATCGAGTCGAAACGACCGATGATTAACCTCAAAAACAATGATTATATGAAACTATAAACCCTACAGACCATTAATCGACAATGAAATCGAGAAAGAATGAACACAGATGATTGAGATCGATAATACGATAAGTTCGCTTAGGTTTCGGAGGATAAGTTCGCTGGTTTTGAAATAATGAACATGTCTGACCTTAAAACTTCTTTATATAGGGTCAAAATTTGACAGGCGAAGTTATGGATAACTTCGCCTATTGCAGGCGAAGTTATGGATAAGTTCGCCTATATATGAAAATTTTCAAAACAAACCCCTATAATTTGAACAATTTGCAATTAAGTTTTAAAACAACCTTTAAAGAATTAAATGATACGATTAAGACCAAGTAACCAGGTATAAAATCAAACAACTACATAAGCAGAAAAATTTTAAAAATAAAATACACGGGATCAAATTTCAGTCTTTATAGGGACTACCATGTTTTAGAAAAGATCCGAACAGGAATCATACTAACTATGTGACTGTCACACAGATCCGTGTTTAGCTGTATTATGACATAAAGAAACAGGTTGTAAGCAGGTAAATAACCTAGAATGGTTTTCATCGTTTCTGTGATACGGGTTAGGTTCAATTAAGCTCAAAATTTTAAATGGTCAACAACTCAGAGATTATGATACCTCCTATCTATTCTCAAAGCGTATTTGGCTTTCCCCAAGTCACCCCGAGTTGACCTCGACCCGTAGTGTCTGATTAAATAGTAAGTACTCTTCGATCTTTAGATTTTGCTTCCCGTTCTCTTTCTTACACCTTGATTAAGAAGTATAAATATTATGAACTCTAGAATGTCTCAAATTTTTTTTTTTTTTAAGTATTTACACAACTTCAGATAAACTACTGCAAGTCCCGAATCTGGATCACTGCAGTTTCTTGACACGCTATCTTCAAGGGAATCAGAACACTCACGGGCTCGTGTATGACTGGGTAATCGCTTTTCTGCCTATCATTCGGAAAGATATATATGGAGACATGCACAACTCATAATAAGTTTCCACATAAAATCGAGTAGATTTAGTTAGTATCACTTCTACTTTTACGCACCATAAAAAGCTACCATGACATACAATGACTGTTCTAAAGTCTTTTAGGCCTAATAACTTCACTAGTTAAGAACACAGAATCAGTATATCTATCACTTTCCAAGGTTGGATCAATTTTCTGTTAAACATAGCAAAGGTACTTCTTACGAAGTAGTAGACTTGAAAAATAATTTCATCTCCCCGAAAGAAAAGAAAAAAAAAATTTAACTTCAATCGCCCCGATCAAATTGAAGTTTTCAGGTAAACGGCTGTCCCGAAGATCCAATGGATCAGCTGGACCGACCACATACAAGTATGTGTCCTTCTAACTAAGTATGATCGACTAATTTTCAGCGAAAGAATGAAAACACATCATAAACCGCCCCGGTCACTTTCAGTCATCTGGTTAATGGCTATCCTCATATTCTACAAGTAGAAATGAGGACCAAACATATCCGAAGACATGTCCTTCAAACTGAGGCAACCGATATACTTCTAAGCTATAGTTACGTTTTTATTTATTTATTTATTTATTTATTTATTTATTTATTTTAAAACAAAAACATAAAGCATGGTTACTCGGGATTGATCATCCCATTCAGCTCAACAAGGTTTTGAAATCTAGTTTTGTCAAACGCTTTCGTAAACAAGTCAGCGAAATTATCTAGCGTATCAACCTTTTCGAGCTCAATCAGTTTCTTCTCAGCACAATCCCGTATAAAATGATGATGTATGTCAATGTGTTTAGTTTTACTGTGCTTAACGGGATTGTTAGTTACTGAGATATCAGCAGTGTTATCAATGCAAATAGGAGTAAGAGTAAAATTCAAACCATAATCGTGCAACTGTTGTTGAATCCAAAGAACCTGGGAGCAGCAGTTGGATGCTGCCATGTATTCTGCTTCACATGTTGAAATTGCGACTGAGGTCTGCTTCTTGCATTGCCAGGACACTAGTCTGCCACCAAGAAACTGACATCCACCAGTTGTAGACTTCTGACTCTGATTGCACCCTCCATAATCAGAATCTGTGTTGGCGACCAAATCCAAGTCTCCTCCTTTTGTGTACCACAACCCCAGCTTAGGTTTGCCTTTGAGATACCTCAATATTCTCTTCGCACCCTTCAAGTGAGATTCCTTTGGGTTTGCCTGAAAGCGAGCACAAAGACAAACAACAAACATTATATCAGGCCTAGAAGCAGTTAAGTACATTAAAGAACCTATTATAGCCCGATATTGGGTTGGGTCCACGTCTGCATCGTTGTCTGACTCAGCACCCAATTTGTGGTTGACGAAGACTGGAGTATCGTATGGAGTGCTGTCCTCCATCTTGAAACGTTTGAGAACATCATGGACATACTTCGTCTGATGAATGAACATACCATCTTTCTTCTGATCAACCTGCAGTCCTAAAAAGAAAGTTAGTTCACCCATAGCACTCATTTCAAATCTCTTCTTCATGACGGCCTCAAACTCCTGACACATGGCGACCTTTGATGCAGCAAAGATAATGTCGTCCACGTAGACTTGCACCAGTAGAAAGTCGCTCCCTTTTCTCTTGAAGAACAATGTGCTATCAATCTTACCACTTTCAAACTCATTCTCAAGAAAGTAGTCGGATAACGTTGAGTACCAGGCTCGAGGTGCCTGATGTAGTCCATACAGCGCTTTACTTAGCTTGTACACGTGATCGGGAAAGTCAGGGTCAGGAAAACCCGGAGGTTGCTCAACGTACACAACCTCATCGACTTTACCATTTAGGAACGCACTCTTCACATCTAACTGAAAAACCTTCATCTCCTTATGAGCAGCAAATGCCAAAAACAGCCGAATGGCTTCCAATCTTGCCACAGGAGCAAACACCTCATTGTAATCAATCCTCTCTTGCTGATTAAAGCCTTTAACAACCAGCCTCGCCTTGTTCCTGATAACAATCCCTTTCTCATCTCTCTTGCATTTGAAGACCCATTTTGTGCCAATCGCATGCACATTCCTTGGTTTTGCAACCAAGTTCCATACCTCCATCTTCTTAAACTGGGCTAATTCTTCTTGCATGGCTTCGACCCACGAGCTGTCCTTGAGAGCCATTTGATAGTTCTTTGGTTCAATCTGGCTGATAAAGCAGGTGTACAAGCATTCGTTGATTATGCCTGATTCTTTAATGCTTGTGTAAACACAGGTGTGCTCATTCAAGCTTTGTCTTGTTTGTACACCATCGGACAGATCACCTATCACATTTTCCAAAGGATGATTTTTGTGAATTCTCGTAGTCGGAACCGAACTGACATTCAGATTATCTTCCAAGTTCGAAGATAGCTCATCAATGGGTGATTGATGTTGAGAGTGAAACGGATTGATGAATTCCTCTTCAGTAGAGGCAGCAGGGGTATTGACAGCATTTGACGAGGAAGGCTGACATTCATCATACTGTGGTCGTTGCACCAAAGTGTCTTCCTCATCGCATATCATCTTCGTAGCAATTCTTTCCTCAACTTCTGCAAAATCCAAATAAGGCATGTTAAAAGATTTAAAAAGTCTATCATAGTCGAAAACCGCGGCGGGTCCCGTGCTTGGTTTTGGTGATTTGTAACTTGTGATATCAGTGTTACACACCACCTCAACCTTGCTGGTCGATGTATTAAAGACCCGTCTGTTGGGAGTCCCAACAACGTATCCGACTAAGATTCCTTCGTCGGCTACTTCACCAAATTTAGAATTGGTCTTTAATATCGAACACGGTGACCCGAATGGTTCAAGACCACTCAAGTTGGGCTTTCTCCCATGCATAAGTTCATAACAGGTTTTATTTAATCTTTTAACAGTTAACACTCTATTAAGGATATAACAGGCTGTTGCAACTGCTTCAGCCCAGAACACCACGGGAAGTTTCGAATCAGCCAGCATGGTTCTGGCTCCTTCAATTAAAGTTCTGTTCTTCCTCTCAGCCACTCCATTTTGTTGCGGTGTATACGGAGCGCTGTACTGGTGTTCAATCCCCTTCTGTAAGCAGAAGATCTCCATCTCATAGTTCTTGAACTCAGTCCCATTGTCACTTCTGATGTACTTAACCCTTTTTCCCATGATATTCTCAACCTTGGTAATCAAATTCTTTACCATCTGAACAGTTTCATCCTTTGACTTCAGAAAATATACCCAGGAATATCGAGAGAAATCATCAGTGATCACCAAGCAGTAAGATGTTCCTCCTAGACTTTTTACATTCACTGGACCGAAGAGATCCATGTGAAGTAGTTCTAGGGTACTGACTATAAAATTAATCTTCTTGGTGTGATGGGATTTCTTGTGTTGCTTTCCCTTCTTGCATGATAAGCATTGGTCTTCGAAGTTGAAATTCTTCAAGGGAACACCCAACACCAACCCATTCTTGACAATGTAGTTCATCTTCCGAAGATGAATATGCCCCATTCTCCTATGCCATAATTCGGACTCCGATTCAGTCGCTTTCGACAAAAGACATGATTCTTCTGTGGCCATTTCAGTCGACCTCATGTCCATGATATACGTATTCTTCTCTCTTTGAGCCTTCATAACAATCCAATCCTCGGGTATCTTAAAACCAGGATGCAACACAATCGCCTCATTCTTGGTAAAATGCATGGTGTAATCCTTGTCACAGATCTGCGAAACACTCAGCAGATTGTGCTTCAATTTTTCAACAAAGTTCACTTTCTCTAAAGTCATCTTTCCATTCGTCACAGTCCCAATTCCTGTGATCCTTCCACCGCTCTCTCCAGCGAAACTCACTCTTCCTCCTTGAACAGGTTTCCATTCGTGTAACAAATTTTTGTTACCCGTCATGTGCCGGGAACAGCCGCTATCCACAACCCATAGATTGTTTGCAGCCCTGTTCAACTGTTCCTACACGATTAAAGCAGAGGGTTAAAATCTGGGGACCCAAGACCTCTTGGTCTTGGGTCGATACATCCCGTACCTTGGCTGTC
Source organism: Bidens hawaiensis (assembly GCF_021521415.1). NCBI lineage: Eukaryota > Viridiplantae > Streptophyta > Magnoliopsida > Asterales > Asteraceae > Bidens > Bidens hawaiensis. The sequence goes on from NW_027491522.1 coordinate 982,124, forward strand.
CAAAGTTAGCATCAGAATAATTTCTGTAAGTCCTGAGCGAATACCTTCTTGGAGATTGACTATGAGGCCATCCAAACCGTCGTGAATTAAATGAATTATTACTTATGGTTTGGTTGTTAGCAGTGAAAAACTGAGATCTATTTCTTTGAAAACCTGAATTAGACCAATTTCTGAATTTTGATGGGTTTTCATTTTTTCCATTATATTGATTACTGTTTCTTTTCTCAAATTTTGAAGGCCTCACACCTCTGAATTTCTGCTTCAGAGGGCAATCAGCAATTAGGTGTCCTAATTGATTACATCTGAAACAACTCCTGTGTTCAACTTTCTTTTCCATAGTTGTTTTAGATGTTGAGGCTGTATTACTGCCCGTTTGTCTCACATAAGGTGGGACATACGGGTTTAGTGGAGATTTCTTTTCAGTTGTTTTATGTTTCTCCCCACTTTTTGGTAACACTGCCTCTTGTTTTGTCTCACTCGACTCGGAAGACTTGTCCGAGTTAGATGAGACAGGACTAGACACAGAAATTTTCACACTCGAAACAGGCTTACTTGTTTCGCCTTTACTAACTTCTGGTTCTTTAATAGTAACCTTAACCGGAACTGTCTGACCAAAATCTACATCGACAGATTTCTGATTACTAGGATCATAAGTGTAATTATGATTGTAAGGTGGTGGAACTTCATGATAACCAATTCCTCCCCTTTTAACTGGGGAACCTTGATCACTAACGAGGTGATCAAGTATAGCGGAGGAATTTCTAAATTTCTCAAGTTTCCTGTTCAGTTCCACCACCTTCACCTGGTGATCAGCTATCTGTTTATCCCTTTCAGCTATTAGTTTGGTTTTCTCTTCTAAGACTTCATAGCTAGGATCAATAACTTGTATTTTTTCAGCTAAATTTGCTTTCAGACTTCTAATATCTTTTTCACTAGCTTTTATTTTTACTTTATAACTGTTTTCTCTAGCTTTAGTGAAATGATGATCTTCTTTTAACGATTTAAATTCAGCATCCAAACTAACAAACTGATCAGTTATAGTTTTCAGTTGTTCAGACAGATTTTCACATTTAGTACAATGAATTTTGGTACTTACCTCGGAGAGCTGGTCTTTCACATCTGCCATGTTAGCTTCATTTTGAGCTTCTGCCATGTAAGCTTCATCTTCGCCTGTCACTTTCTCACTATCTGCAGTCTCGATGTTTGCCAAATTGGCCTGTTCGAACACTTCTTCAGCATGCAGATTCCAGTTGTAATCTCCATTTTGTCTGGATATCATGGCTCTATTATCATTGACACCCCCACTCTGTTGTGTAGACCTGTTTTGACTGCGCTCTATATGTTCATTTGTGCACTCCTTTGCAAAATGGCCATTCTGTTGGCAGTTGTAACACCTAACCTTCGACTTGTCAAACCCTGGTCTCTCACCAACAAACTTCCTACCAGTCTTCTTCATAAACCGCTTAACCCTTCTCACAATCATCGCCATCTGCCACTGCAGATCCATCTCTTTCAGATCATCAGCATCGATCTGATCATAATCTTCATCCAAAGTTGCTGGATCAACAATTTTACCCTTGATGTAATTTTCATACGAAGCAATGAAAGATGCGTAGAGAGCAAACTGCTGTTCAGCAGATTTAACACTCATGGGCATCTTCGAGTAGTTGTTGTTTGAAACACCTGGGAAAAACTACTCTTGGTTGTTTGAGGGCTAGAAGCATTAGATCCACCAGCTACAAAGCACACATCACCATTCATGTTGAGAGATACATGACCGTCATGTGTTGAGTTAGCGCCCGACTCTCCCTTTGAGTAGTAAGCAGACGAATCAGACTTCGAACTTGAACTTGAGTTGACCTTTGCACCATACATTCCTGGATCTTGAATCTGATCAGTAGATGTCTCTTTTCGAACCATGTTTAGTTCAAAAGTTCGTAGCTTGTTTACTGCCGTTTCCAAATCATAGTCGGCAAAGTCTTTGTCTTCTCTCATCAACATGGTGTACATCTCCCATTTCGGTGGGAGAGCATCAAGAAGCTTTTCAACAATCTCATCTTCTTTGTAAGTAATAGAATAATTGCTGAGTTCTGTCATCAGATGATAATATCTAGTGATGATATAATCAAGTGATTCATTCTTCAGATACTTGAAGACCGAGAACTGGGTTTTAAGTAGTTTAATCTTTGAAGCACGGATTCCCACATTACCTCCAAAACGGTTTTCAAGCGCTTCCCAAAGCTCTCTGGCAGTTTTGTACTTTCTGAAAGTGTGCAGAATCTCTTGTGGAAGAGCCATTGTAATTGCTGCATGAGCTTTGCTTTAGGCCTCATACATTTTCTTCTTGTAGGTTCCTGAACGGATCGTACACGGGATATCGCTAACAACGCAGGTGCGGAATCCCTGCGCAGGTAGTTACGAGTGTAGAGATAGAATCACTCGAGCAATAAATCAAACACGTTATATTGATAACCGAACACGTGACTCACGGTCACTATTACAGAAGATGACACGTAACAATACGAAACACACTGAAACAAACCCTAAAACGACCAACTCAAACTGTTTCGTCTGAAACAGTTTATATACACGACAACTTCGCCATAGGCGAAGTTGTCAATAACTTCGCTGATTCAACAAGTTCGCCATAGCGAACTTGTTGACAACTTCGCGCATTACAAAACAAACATAAACAAAACATAATTACATTACAGACTCGATTACAAATGCTAGACTATGAACTACTGACACACATGTACCAACAGACTCCCCCTTGGCAGTAGCTTCATATCTTGATCTTTAAATCTTGAGTCTTGTAATCTTCACCTCTACGCGTGCGCCCCTTCTCTCACACATACCGACACTACCCTTTGATATTTCCTAGCTTGATCCTTCCAAGCAGGAATGTAGAAGATCTTCTTCTCGTTGAGCACTTTCAAATCAGCCTTCGATAGATTAACAAGATGCATCGGGTCGTACACCCGAAGTACTTCTTGTTCATCCTCATCTTCCATTACCGCCTCAGCTGTCTCACAATCCACGTACCACCATTTTAAATCTTTTAGGACGTTCTTGGGCATAACTTTCATCGGTACTTCTTTCAAATGACGGACTGGTTTATACTTCATTACCATCCAAGGTTTGCCGTCAGCCCTCATTCCACGATCTTTGTCTTCTATCAACTTTCCTTTTTGAGGCTTTAGCAGTTCAAACTTTTTGTCTTTAATGGCTTCTTTCCAGACGATCTTCCCAATGATTCTTGCCATATCATCATTACTTCTATTGATCAGCCCCAATCTCGCTAAATCTTTCACCTCACATTCTGGTAAGGAATTCAGAGATCTCAACAATCTCTTAAAGTACTGAATGCCGTCGTACCGTTTGATCACAAATAGTTTCAGCTCTTTGTCGTACAACCAGCATATGATTCCTTTCTTTGACTCTGCATAGCCCTTTATATTATAAGTCTTTCTGAACATCGTTGGCACTGCAGGCTTCTTGGTTTTAACAAACCACTGAGCACAGCCTTCTTTCCAGTTCGGCTGCTCCTCCCATACTGTATCTTCTATCACGCTCTCATCCCCCAATTCTGATCTCTCAACAGCTGGAATCTCATGTTCCACTGAATCATCCACAATCTCACCTTCTTCTAATACATCTTCCACATTAATCTGTTCTCCAATCCTCTCAATCTCATCCATAGGCAACACGTCATCATCATCCATCAACTCATCGTCCTCCTCCTCATCCAACTCCTTCAACGCATCAATAACGTCTTCAACATCAGCGTCGTCATCCACAACTACAACATCATCACCAGCTGCATTTGTAGACTCCCCCTCAGTTGTGGAAGCTCCAAGAGCCTGAGAGGTTCTTGGTAGCTCATCACCTGCACCTGAAGGTGCATTGGGATCATCGTCATGATCTTCTCGTCTTTTCGTTCTCAACTCATCGCCCCTACACGTCTTCTCCCCCTGAGATGCCAAGTAATCCTTGAAGGCATCTATTATTCGTCCATGTTCAACCAGGAGGGCAGCTTGTAGTCGATTGGATTCCACTAGGCGGTCAATAGTCTTTGACTGTTCAGCAACAATCCGCTCTAGCGAAAGAATCCTCTCGGTATCTGAAGTAGGCAATGGAGTTGGAGGAACATCAGCAGAAGTGACCGCAGGTGGTACACTTGGTAACCCTGCAGTAGAAGTGATTGTCGACTCCACAAACCGTGCAACTACCACCGGTGGATTAAGCGGTTGAGGTGGTAGGGACACAATTGTTGGTGCCGACGTCTCGATCGCTGTAACCTGTGCAGTAGTAGGAATAAGAGACATACCAGATAAGGCAGGTGGAGCAAAACGTACTAGTCTTGAAGATTCTCCAGCTCCCGAACCTATCCCTCTCTGTTCTCTTCTTGAACGTCTTAGCACAATCTGTACTGCCTCCTCTTCATCCACTTCATCCTCATCCTCCTCCACGGTTCTCGGCCTCTTTCCCGTAGTCCGTTCCCGAGACACCATAAGTCTTCTTGCCTCAGCAAACGTCTCGTCTAGATCAGAGTCGGCTACCGAAGTAGCTGCTCTGGTAACATCCATAAACTGAGGACCCGAGACATCCATATCAAACAAACCATGTCCACTAAAAGCAGCATCTAGATCAACATGTTCAGCAGTGGACACAGCCTGAGATATAGTAGCTGGCACAGCAGCAGAAGATACAACAGGCGCAGCTGATACAGCATGAGGTGCTGGCGCCTGATGTGGTTGCGGATCCCTGAACTCGTCCCCTCCTGCAGGAACATACTCCGGGTTAATGAGATGCCCGAAAAGTGGAGTATGCCTGGGACGCCGCTCAGGGTTGCTACGAGTGCTCGACGTTCTGCACTGAGCAAAGATACGTTTTGTTACGCACTCAACGTATCTGATAGGGCGTCTTTGCGGTATAGACGGAGCGACATGATTAATAATCATTTGTAGAAACCGAGGATACATAATAAAACGCTCGCGCGCCGTCGCCCGTCTCTGACGATCAATCTCGTAAAAGATTAGCTGACTAAAAGAATATCTGCGGTTGTAAGTCAGCGCAATCATAGCCGATTGCATCGTCGCACCCATCCCGTCTGTTCCTGCCTTTCTGCCGGACATGCATACTATCAACACATGCATCAAAAAGCGCCATTGATCCAGCAGAAAGCCTTTCCTCCTCTGCGAGTCCCCCAGCGGACCCGAATAACCCATCCTTAAGTAAGCTCCGTCACGGAAAGGAGCTACGAATTCCGTTGGGTCGTCTCTCGTTTCATCACCGAACTGCAGAGCCAACCGTATGTCTTCCGAGGAAAACTGTATGTCTTGACCATTGACAGTTGCTCGCATCACTGGAGGCTCAGGTCTGCAATCATAATACACCGTCTGCCAGAAATCTTGAATGTTGGGCAGAGATATGGGTAGTGTATTAGTGATCGCGTGAAAAACTCGTGATCGTTGGAGAAATGTGATAATCTCCCTATAGTCTTCAACGCCTCGTGCGTCTGGATCCAAAGTGATGTATTGGTTATGGGCTGGGAAGAATTGTCGTTGCTCATCACCATCATCACCTCCAGCACCTCCAACAGCAGCCATATCTGCACAAAACAAATCAAGTTAGAGACCATATAACCATCTCACAAGTTCGCTGTGTACCATGTGCGAAGTTGTGATGTACAGGCGAATTTAAAGGTGAGGCGAAGTTGGGAACAACTTCGCTTCATCTGTAAGTTCGTCTAAAATCTTATAAAAAATTTGAAATAGGCGAAGTTGTGTTCAAGGCGAAGTTATGGATAACTTCGCCATAGGCGAAATTAAGCTTCAAGCGAAGTTGTGGATAACTTCGCTGAAGGCGAACTTAAGCCACTGGCGAAGTTGAGAATAACTTCGCGTAAACCTTAACTTCGCCTGAATCTGAACCGGCGACTGTTCAGATTCAAACAAGTTATATCCGACGTTTCGGACCGATTTAACGATCCACCAATGAAGAACGGCATGGATTAATGATATTGAGACGTGAAGGACGTCCATGAACACGTAACACAAAGGTGAAAAACTTGGTTTTGAAGGTTCGACGACCCGAGGTCTCGAACCGGGTAAAACTATAACGAACGAGTAAGTTTGGATGATATTGACAACACATACCACGAGTAAAGTAGAAACTAGGAACACAAGATCGAAATCGAAAGTGAAGAATAAGATCTGGATGTAATGGTGTTTAGAACAAGTTCGCCGGTAATTCGAAAAAAAAATGATACTGTTACTGTTTACAATCCCTTATATAGGGCAGAGTTGGTTCAGGCGAAGTTACGCTTAACTTCGCCAAGGCGAAGTTAAGCACAACTTCGCCGAATTCAACAACTTCGCCCGTAATTTTCAAAATCAGCCCTTTAAGTTTGAATAATCTAGAATTTAACCTTATAAATTACCAAAAAGAGTTAAACAAATATGATCAAGATCTAGTAACCAACAATAATATAACTACAAAAAAAAAAAAACTTAGAAAAATTTTAACGAAATAAGGGATCAAATTTCAGTCTAGTCAGGGACCACTACGTTTTAGAAAAGATCCTAACAGGAATCATACTAACGATGTGACTGTCACTTAGATCCGTGTTTAGCTGTATTATGACATAGAGACACAGGTTGTAAGCATGTAAATAACGTAAATGGTTTTCATCGTTTCTGTGATACGGATTAAGGTTCAGTTAAGCTCAAAAGTTTAAGTTGGCAACATCTCAGAGATAATGATGTCTTCTATCTATTCTCAAAGCGTATTTGGCTATACCCAAGTCACCCCGAATTGACTTCGACCCATAATGTCTGATTATCTTGTAGATACACTATGTCTGCCTCCCGTTTTCTTCTAACTCCAGACTTGAGAAGTCTTGATTGTTACTATGTCTCATAAGTATTTAAAAATATACACGTATATATATATATATATATATATATATATTTTTTTTTTTTTAAATCAAAACATTTTTATCGACTTCGGAGTACTAAATCACTGCAAGTCCCGAATCTGGATCACTGCAGTATCTTGAAATGCTTTCTTCACGGGAATCAGAACACTCACGGGCTCGTGTATGACTGGGTAGTCGCTTTTCTGCCTATCCTTCGAAAAGATATGTATGAAGACATACAAAACTCTTAAGGAGTTTCCACGTAAATTCGAGTAAATTTAAGTTAGTATCACATACACTTTTACGCACCATAAAAATTACCATGACATACAATGACTGTTCTAAAGCCTTTTAAGCCTAATAACTTCACTAGTTAAGCACACACAATCAGTATATATATCATTTTCCAAGGTTGGATCAATTTTCTGTTAAACACAGCATAGAACTTCATACGAAGTAACAGACTTGAAAATTAATTTCATTTCCCAAAAAAAAACTTTAAATTCAATCGCCCCAATCACGTCAAAGTCGTCAGGTAAACGGCTATCCTGAAGATCCAATGGATCAACTGGACCGACCACATACAAGTATGTGTCCTTCTTACTAAGTATGACCGACTAATTTTCGGCAACTGAAAGAACACACGTCATAGCTGCCCCGGTCACTTTCAGTCTTCCGGTTAATGGCTATCCTCATTCTCTAAGTTGAAACGAGGACCAAAACATATCCTAGGATATGTCCATCAAACTGAGGTAACCGACTAATTTTAAGCAAAAATGACCCATGTTTTTTTTTTTTTTTTTTTTTTTTTTTTTTTTTTTTAACAAAGACATGGTTACTCGGGATTGATCATCCCGTTTAGCTCAATTAGGTTTTGAAATCTGGATTTATCAAACGCTTTTGTAAACAAGTCAGCAAAATTTTCAAGTGTATCAACTTTTTCGATCTTTATCAGTTTCTTCTCAGCACAATCCCGTATGAAGTGATGACGAATGTCAATATGCTTAGTTTTACTGTGCTTCACGGGATTGTTAATTACTGAGATGGCGGCAGTGTTATCAATTAAAATAGGAGTAAGTAAGAAATTCAGACCATAGTCGCGCAATTGTTGCTGAATCCACAAAACCTGAGAGCAGCAGTTGGATGCTGCCATGTATTCAGCTTCGCATGTTGAAATTGCAACTAATGTCTGTTTCTTGCACTGCCAGGAAACTAATCTTCCTCCAAGAAACTGACAGCCTCCTGTTGTTGACTTCCGACTCTGATTACAGCCACCATAATCAGAATCTGTATACGCCACCAGTTCAACGTCTCCTCCCTTTGGGTACCACAACCCTAGTTTCGGCTTGCCCTTAAGATACCGCAAAATCCTCTTCACACCTTTCATGTGAGATTCCTTTGGGTTTGCCTGAAAACGAGCACAAAGACAAACAGAAAACATTATATCGGGCCTAGAAGCAGTTAAATACATTAATGAACCTATTATCGCCCGATACAGAGTAGGGTCCACATCTGCGTCACCGTCTGATTCAGCGCCCAATCTGTGATTGACGCAGATTGGGGTGTCATATGGAGAACTGTCCTCCATCTTGAATCTTTTAAGCACATCATGAACATACTTTGTTTGATGAATGAACATCCCATCCTTCTTCTGATCAACCTGCAATCCTAGAAAGAAGGTTAGTTCACCCATAGCACTCATCTCGAATCGTTTCTTCATGACAGCCTCAAAATCCTGACACATGGATACTCTTGATGCAGCAAAAATGATATCATCCACGTAGACTTGAACCAGTAAGAAGTCACATCCTTCTCTCTTCACAAACAGCGTACTGTCAATCAATCCTCTTTCAAAACCATTTTCCAGCAAGTAGTCCGATAACGTTGAATACCAGGCACGAGGTGCCTGATGTAACCCATATAACGCCTTGCTCAACCTGTATACGTGATCCGGAAAGTCTGGGTCAGGAAAACCCGGAGGTTGCTCAACATACACAACCTCATCAACTTTTCCGTTTAGAAACGCGCTCTTCACATCCAACTGAAATACCTTCATCTTTTTAAATGCAGCAAACGCCAAAAACAATCGAATCGCTTCTAACCGGGCAACAGGAGCAAACACCTCATTGTAATCAATACCCTCTTGCTGATTAAAACCTTTAACAACCAGCCTCGCCTTATTTCTCACGATAATTCCCTTATCATCTCTCTTGCACTTGAACACCCATTTCGTGCCTATAGCATGCACATTCTTTGGTTTTTCAACCAAGGTCCAAACTTCCATTTTTTCGAACTGAGCCAACTCTTCTTGCATGGCTTCGACCCACGAGCTGTCCTTTAAAGCCATTTGATAATTCTTTGGTTCAATTTGGCTTATACAGCAGGAGTACAAACATTCATTCATTATACCCGTTTCTTTTATGCTTGAATAAACACAGGTGTGCTCATTCAGGCTACTTCTGGTTTGTACACCAGAGGACACATCACCTATAACATTCTCCAATGGGTGATCTTTGTGAATTCTCGTGGTCGGAACAGCACCGACATGCAAATTGTCTTCCAAGTTTGAAGAGATCTCATCTATAGTAGTTTCAGGCTGAGAGTGAAAAGGATTAATAAACTCATCTTCAGTTGGGGCCGCAGGGGTATCGATAGGGTTTGATGTGGAAGGCTGAGATCTTTCTGTCATCTGATGTTGCATTACCTCCTCTTCCTCATCAAATATCATCTTCGTCACTGCTCTTTCGTCTTCTTCAGAAATTTCCAAAGTAGGTACGTTAAACGACTTAAAAAGTTTAACATAGTCAAACAGCTCAGCAGGTCCATTGCTTGGTTTTGGCGGTTGGTAACTAGTAATGTCGGTGTTACAAACCACCTCCACCTTGCAAGTTGTCGTATTGAAGACCCGTCTGTTGGGAGTCCCAACAACATAACCGACTAGGATTCCCTCATCAGCTACTTCACCAAATTTCGAATTAGTCTTCAAAATCGAACAAGGAGACCCAAAAGGTTCAAGACCGCACAAGTTGGGCTTCCTTCCGTGCATAAGCTCGTAACAGGTTTTTCCAAGTCTCTTAACGGTTAACACCCGATTCAGAACATAGCAGGCTGTAGCAACTGCTTCAGCCCAGAACATCACAGGAAGCTTTGAGTCTGCCAGCATAGTTCTGGCTCCTTCAATCAACGTTCGGTTCTTCCTTTCAGCTACTCCGTTCTGTTGTGGAGTATACGGAGCGCTGTATTGATGCTCAATACCCTTCTGAAGACAAAAGATTTCCATCTCAAAGTTCTTGAACTCTGTCCCATTGTCGCTTCTGATGAATTTAACTGATTTACTCATGACGTTCTCGACTTTTGTAATTAGATTCTTCACCATCTGAGTCGTCTCGTCTTTCGTTTTCAGAAAATATACCCACGAGTATCGCGAGTAATCATCAGTTATCACCAAGCAGTAAGAAGTACCACCTAGACTTTGTACATTCACCGGACCGAAGAGATCCATATGAAGTAGTTCTAGAGTACCAGCAATTGAGTTGATCGTCTTGGTGAGATGGCTTTTCTTGTGTTGTTTTCCCTTCTTGCATGCTATGCATTTATCTTCAAAGTTAAAACTCTTTAAGGGAACGCCCATCACAAGCCCATTTTTGACAATGAAGTTCATCTTACGAAGATGAATATGTCCCATTCTCCTGTGCCATAATTCTGATTCTGATTCGCTTGCCTTTGTCATTAAACAGGATTCTCCGGTGACCATTTCAGTAGACCTCATATCCATCACGTATGTATTCGTTTCACGTGGAGCTTTCATTACTATCCATTCTTCTGGTATATGAAAACCAGGCTTCAATACAATCGCTTCATTCTTAGTGAAATGGACAGTGTATTCTTTATCACAAATCTGCGACACACTCAGCAGATTGTGCTTTAATTCCTCCACAAAATTTACATTTTCAAGTGTCATCCTCCCATTCGACACAGTTCCTCTACCGGTAATCCTTCCACCGCTTTCACCAGCAAAACTAACTCTTGCTCCCTGAACAGGTTTTAAATCTTGCAACAAGTGTTTGTTGCCCGTCATGTGCCTGGAACAGCCGCTATCTACAATCCAAAGATTGTTGGCAGCCCTGTTCAACTGTTCCTGCACAATAAAACAAAGAGTTAGAATCTTGGGACCCAAGACCAATTGGTCTTGGATCGATACATCCCGTACCCTGGCTTTCTCAAGTTAGCATCAGGATAATTTCTGTAAGTCCTGTTAGGGAATCTCCCTGCAGATTGAGTGTAATGCCTTCCAAACCTTTGAGAATTGAAAGTGTTATATCTTGTGGTTTGGTTGTAAAACTGAGGTTTGGTTTTATGAAAACATGAATTCGATACATTTTGGCATTTTTTAAAGTTTTCATTTTTAGCAGTAGCATAATGACGCTTATACTCAGTTTTATTTGGCTTATCATCTCTAAATCTCGGTTTCAAAGGGCAATCTGCAACTAGATGTCCTAACTTGTTACATCTAAAGCAACATCGACTCTCCATTTTCTTGTCAAATGTTGGTTTGGATGTAGAGGCAGTGTTACCAGCCGTTCGTCTCACATAAGGTGGGACGTACGGATTGAGTGGAGAACTCTTTTTAGAAACTTTTTTATTTTTATCTCCATCGGTGGGTAAACCTACCTTCTCTTTTGTCTGACCAGATTCGGACAACTTATCCGAATCTGATGAGACTGGACTTGAAACAGAAATATTCACACTAGAAACAGGCGAACTTGTTTCGCCACAGCTAACACTTGGTTCAACACTTGTAATCTTGATAGGAGTTGTCTGAGAAACCTCGAAATCAACAGATTTCTGAACACTTGGATTATAAGTATAGTTGTGGTTAAAGGGTGGTGGAACTTCGTGATATCCGATTCCTCCCCTCTTTGCAGAGGTACCTGGATCACTCACGAGGTGATCAAGGATTGCCGAGGAATTCCTGAACTGCTCAAGTTTGCGGTTCAGTTCCACCACCTTTACCTGGTGGTCAGCAATCTGTTTATCCCGATCAGCAATCACTTTAGTTTTTTCCTCCAAAACTTCATAACTAAGATCAATTATTTCAATTTTCTCAGCAAGTTTAAGCTTTAAGCTTTGAATGTCTTTTTCACATGCTTTTATTTTAATTTTATAACTTGTTTCTCTTGCTTTTGTAAAATGGTGATCTTCTTTAATAGTTTTAAAGTCAGCATCTAAACGGACGTACTGATCAGTCAAAGTTGTTAGTTGCTCAGACAAATTTTCACAATTAGTACAAATATTTTTATTTCTTACCTCGGAGCGAGTGTCCTTGTCATTTGCCATGAAAGCTGTTTCTTCTTCAATAGCTTTCTCAGTTCCAACAACCTTCTCACATTCAGTCTCAGCCATGTTTGCTTGCTCACCAGAACCACTTGAATGCAGGTTCCAGTTGTACTCTCCTGCTTCTCTGGTCAACATGGCGTTAATCTCTCTGTTAATTCCAGAATGTTGTGTAGGCCGACCTTGTCCTCGTTCAACCCTCTCATTTCTGCATTCCTTGGCAAAGTGCCCGTACTGTTGACAATTATAGCACCTTACCTTGGATTTGTCGAACCCAGGCCGACCACCAACAAACTTTCTCCCAGTTTTGTTCATAAACCGTTTCACACGCCTCACAATCATTGCCATTTGCCATTGCAAGTCCATCTCCTCCAGATCATCAGCATCGATCTGGTCGTAATCCTCATCTAGTACAGCAGGGTCCACAATCTTCCCCTGGATGTAGTTTTCGTAGGAAGCAATAAATGATGCATAGACTGCAAACTGCTCTTCAGCAGATTTTACACTCATAGGCATCTTGGAATAACTATTGCTTGATGCATTTGCAGAAAAACTACTTGTGGATGCTTGAGGCTTTGAAGTACTAGATCCTCCAGCAACGAAACATACATCACCATTCGTGTTTACAGAAACGTTTCCTTCATGAGACGAGTCAGAGCCTGACTCCCCTTTAGAGTAATAAGCAGCAGATTCAGGCCTTGAACTTGAGCCTGAGTTAACCTTTGCACCATACATACCAGGGTCTTGTATCTGATCTGTAGGTGTTTCTTTTCGAACCATATTAAGCTCATAAGTTCTGAGCTTGTTCACTGCCGTTTCAAGATCATAATTAGGAAAGTCTCTGTCTTCCCTCATAAGAACGGTGTACATTTCCCACTTCGGTGGGAGAGCATCGAGAAGTTTTTCAACGATCTCTTCTTCTCGGTAAGCAATCGAATAATTGCTAAGCTCTGTCATTAGGTGATAGTATCTGGTGATAATATCATCCAGCGATTCGTTCTTCAAAAATTTGAAGACGGAGAACTGGGTCTTCAAAAGTTTTACCTTCGATGCACGGATACCCACATTCCCCTCGAATCTATTTTCAAGAGCATCCCAAAGCTCTCTTGCAGAAGTGTACTTTCGGAACGTATGGAGAACTTCTTGAGGAAGTGCCATTGTTATCGCAGCATGGGCCTTGCTTTCGGCCTCGTACATTTTCTTTTCTTCGTCCTCCATTTTGCTGTACTTCTTAACTACGTCACGGCCTTCGTATTGCATAGTAGGAGGGATATATCCATCCTGGATGCACACCCACATTTTGGCATCCTGGTATTTGATGTATTGGATGAATCTATCCTTCCATGCCACGAAGTCAGTTCCTTTCATAAGCCTCGGGGCCTTAGTGGCAGACCCCGCTTCTACTTCCATCTTGACCAAAACGGAGATATTGATCGACGACATCCTTGCAAAAACCTGAAAAACCTGGAAAAACAAAAAAAATATTAAAACAGCTCAGTTGGCGAAGTTAAGAATAACTTCGCTTGAAGGTTAACTTCGCTGAAAGAGAACTTCGCTGAGATCTTAAATTCGCTTGAATTGGGCGAAGTTAAGAATAACTTCTCTTAGCTCTGGCGAACTTATGAGTTGAGCGAACTTGGGTATGAAGCGAAGTTGCGGATAACTTCGCTAAGGCGAACTTATGAAGTGAGCGAAGTTGTAGTTAACTTCGCTAATCCTTATATCTTCGCCAAAAACCCTAATTCCAGCGACGGCAACTTCGCCTGAAGAATGGTAACTTCGCCCGATGAACGGTAACTTCGCCCGATGAACAGGGAAGTTTGTTCAGATCTGTTTTCGTCAATCCAGCAGCTCCCGATCAATGCAAAGGCTTGAAAATGACTGTCAAGCACTAGCAAAACTCAATCCCAACAAAAACACGTCCCGCGTATAGGTCAAACGAGACGTTTTCTACACCCGCGTGAAATCCCGAACCTCACAATCGAGCCGATTGGCTCTGATACCAATTGTAGGTTCCTGAACGGATCGTACACGGGATATCGCTAACAACGCAGGTGCGGAATCCCTGCGCAGGTAGTTACGAGTGTAGAGATAGAATCACTCGAGCAATAAATCAAACACGTTATATTGATAACCGAACACGTGACTCACGGTCACTATTACAGAAGATGACACGTAACAATATGAAACACACTGAAACAAACCCTAAAACGACCAACTCAAACTGTTTCGTCTGAAACAGTTTATATACACGACAACTTCGCCATAGGCGAAGTTGTCAATAACTTCGCTGATTCAACAAGTTCGCCATAGCGAACTTGTTGACAACTTCGCGCATTACAAAACAAACATAAACAAAACATAATTACATTACAGACTCGATTACAAATGCTAGACTATGAACTACTGACACACATGTACCAACACTTCTCTTCTTCTTCCATCTTGCTGTATTTCTTAATCTGATCACGACCCTCATATTCAGCAGTTGGTGGAATGTAGCCATCTTGTATACACACCCACATTTTAGCATCTTGGTACTTGACATATTGTTCAAACCGATCCTTCCATGCCACGAAGTCGGTTCCTTTCAGCATCTTTGGGGCCTTAGTAGCTGAACCCGCTTCCACTTCCATCTTCACCAGTTCTGTAATGTTTATTGAAGTCATCTTTTACGAAACACAAAGAAACCCAAAAAATAAAAATTTTATTCTTAACAGTACTGTAGGCGAAGTTGTGGATAACTTCGCTTATGTCTGAACTTCGCTGATTCTGAACTTCGCTCACTTTCTTAAATTCGCCTGATTTGGCGAAGTTGTGAATAACTTCGCTTAAGGTAAGCGAACTTGTGAGATAGGCGAAGTTGTGGGTAACTTCGCTTGAGATAAGCGAACTTGAGAAGGTAGGCGAAGTTGTGGATAACTTCGCTTAACCTTATATCTTCGCTGAAACCCTACTAACAGTGACGGCAACTTCGCCTGATGAACACGATGGTTTTTGCAGGTTTGATTTCTGGATTTTGCGAGGTTTGTGACGGTGTAAAGGGTTGTTTATGATTTCAGGAGGTGAGTAGGACACAAAAACACAGTAAACTCGTCCCGCGAATAGTCGAACGAAACGATTTCTACACCCGCGTGATAATCCCGAACCACAATCACGAGCAAAAAGCTCTGATACCAATTGTAGGTTCCCAGCCGGATCTACACGAGATATCGCATTCTACGTAGGTGCGGAATCCCTACGTAAGACGTTACGAGCGTAGAAGACAAAACGATTAAACACGTTACAATAAACACAAACACGTTATATTGCAACCGTAAACACGTGATACAAAGATCACCAAATACAGACTCTCTCTAACTCGTTCTCTGAATAATGAACTGAATTCGTTAGCCTAAACAGCTTATATAGACACGACAACTTCGCCTGGCATGTTCAGGCGAAGTTGTCCCTAACTTCGCTTGTCTAACAAGTTCGCCCATATCAGCGAACTTGTTAGCAACTTCGCTTACATACAAAACATAAATCTAACTAACACGATTACAGACACTTGACACTGAACTACTGACATCTTGCACCAACAATGAATTAAGTGGACAACAATACCAATAATCGACTTAACACCAGTCATAATAAAAACTGAAAATAAGACTGTGATGGAAAGAAATTTTGGTCAATATGATTCCCTGCTCGACTCACAAAAATATGTACTGCTTTGATAGTATAGTTGTTTACTGTTTTATGTTGTTTGTTGATTGAAAATTTTAAAAATCCAAAAAGATTTGATTTTTCTTTTCGATTCTGCTTTATTTTCGATTTACCAAGCTGGCGAATGATTCAAAAATAAAAAGAAAAGGATTGATACCCCAAAATTTTAAGGTAATCATTCTTAATGTATTTTCAATTGGATGCAGTTGAAATTTTAAACGTAAAAATCCGTTTAATTTAAACATTACCGATCTTGGATTGATTGGGTATTTTAATGTATAAAATCAAAACCCTAATTGGTTTTTAATAATATGTAATTCCTTAATGAGATTTTTATCTCATTCGTAAAGGATGATTTGGTGATTCATTAATTGTCTTAACGAAAGTAAAGCCATTCGTTATTTAAACATAACGAATAAGTCTCTTATTCGTTATCTTGACATTCGCTTCCGTTGTGCATAACGAATGGAAGACATTCGTTTAAACACTTTAACGAATGGAATGTCTTTAAAGTATCATTCGTTAAGATTTTAATGAATGACACCTATATTCGTTAAAAGGTTAACGAATAAGAGGAGTGAATATAAAATTCGTTAAAATTTAACGAATGGACAACTTATTTGTTTAAGATTTTGACGAATCAGGTTATTAATTTAACGAATGAGGCCATTCGTTAGTTCAAAAATTGAACGAATAACCTCGGATTGCGTGAAATTATTGGGGTTTATAATCCCTAGGACAGACGAATGACTCTTCATTCGTCTAATTCCTATTTCATCGTCACCTAAAAGAAACTCTTGCAAAAATTTTTCAGAATTCATACACTCAATCATTTTCCGATTACTGATATCATTGCATTCTATAGGTACAGACGAACATGCTGATATCAGATTCATGATATATAATATGGGATTCAGGATTTAACTTGTTAATTCATAAACTGATGTGAATATTGTCGATATACATATGAATGCAATCAGTTTTTGATGTTTTTAGGGATTATGAATGTCGATTAATGTATAAAATAGATTTACGATTATGTTGATAGTATTGAATTGTGAAAATTTATAGCACATCAACTACTTCAATAACGAAGTTTATCGCTTTTGACTTTAAATAGTCAAAATTATTTGATTTTTGACTTCTGATAGTCAAATGGTAAATTAAATCAGATTCGTTAATCTGTTAACGAATGCCTATCATATTCTCTAAGGTAGCGAATGGGTTATCTAACGCATAACATATAAGAATAACGAATGTGAGTTGATTCGTTAAAGTATTAAACATTGATTCGTTATGATAATGATTATTATAACGTATGAGTTTGATTCGTTATTTGTAACGAATGAAAGATATTTAACATATAACGAATGGCTCATTCGTTATGGACATTCGTTAATCAGTTGAATATTATAATAATATTTTTGTTTGTGTAAACAGAAATGGCTGAAGAGAATGTTCAGCATCCTATTCCCGAGTAAATTCCTGAGGCTAACTTTGAACAACAAACTCATATTCAAAATCAACCCGAGGAACAAGCTCCTGTGCTATTATCATGGAATAAGAGCCACAACATCTGTGCTTTTCTAGAAACAGACTTTGAAGATTCACCGATCTTTGGAGGCATGATTCGTTTCTTGATATGCTCCAGAATATACAAGGCCATCTCTACTCATACTGTTGTTTATGAGAGTATAATATGCGCTTTCTGGAGTACAGCTAAGTTGAACGAGATTGAGAAACAGATTGAAGCTGTGATTCAAGATAAACGAGTAGTGATCGATGTTGGAGTTATTCGAGATTCACTGGGTTTTCGTGATACAGTGGATGATTGTTGTGAGTTTGATCGAAGTTTGATTCGTGGGTTGTTTGGAAGAGTAAGGTATAATGGTGATTGTTGTGAGTTTGATCGAAGTTTGATTCGTGGGGAAACCTATGTACAACAAAGCAAACTTGTGTGAACAATACAAGTACTTGCTTCACGTGTTGATACATTGTCTCGGTGGACGTAAAGGTGGATTCGATGAATGCCGAGTAATGCTACAATCTGCGTTTGTTGCCTTAGTGTTGAATAAACCAATTAATTTCTCTGAATTGGTTTATTATCACTTGAAGGAAAATCTCACGAGCCGTCACAAGTTTCTTATATACCCGAGATTTCTACAGATGATGATCAATGATTTATTACCGGATTTGATCAAAGATCAAGATGATGTGTTAAAGCTTGACAGGATGAATGCTGAGACGATGAGACGTTTACGATCTTACTGAGGTCAAAGTCTTGATGAACGACCGAGGTATAAGCGTTTGATCGGTCATCTTGCAAACATTGATTATGTTGCACCACCTAATGATCGTTGGGCTCATGACGATTCCGATTCTGAGCGTGAAGGTGGAAATGGTGAAGATGATGGTGGTGATGGTGGTCCAGGACCACAAGCTGAGCTAACGTATGATCAAAAACGTAAGCGTAAGGGGAAAGAATCGATGGTTGATAAGGGTGAGAAAGCAAAGAAGCAACGTGTTCGACTTGGTTCAGGAATTGAGATACCAAGTCAACCGTTCGAAAGATCCACTCAACCGGTATCTATTTCAGCTCCTATTTCTACATCTCCTATGCCTCAATGGATTCCAAGGTCACCGTCTTCGGTTCATATGCCAGTGTCTCCGGTACCTCCTTCTATGACCTTGATTACTACTTCTCGACCAGATCCAGTATTTGGTGATATACTTCAGACTGTATTGGCTCGTATGCCTACTCCACAGCCAATTACTCCAGTAACTCCAGCTACACCTACACAGTTGCCAAGACCTGAGCATTCCTTTATGACTTTCAGTCGTCCTCAGGGTCCCATGCAACCAGTGCATCCAAATTTCTATGGCATGTCTCCCCAAGCTCAGTGGTTTCACATGATGAATCTGTTGCATCTTCAACAGACACAGATGCAGGCTGACAGAGCTGCACATGAGCTAGCACAACGAAATATGTACCGACATATTCAGTTTATTCAACGAGAAAACAGGGAACTTAAAGACCTTGTTGCTGCTCAGGGGGAGAGGATTGATAGAACTGATGAGACCATTCTTCAACTCACGTGCAAAGATGACGAGTTGAAAAGATTGAAGAGTGATGAAGAGGATCTGGATGCGGGTGGTGTGGGTGATCAGCAACCGGGCGGTGGTACATCATCGGCTGGTAATGCTGGGAGTACACCAGTATCTGTAGGTTCCCTGGACGGATCACACGAGATATCCCGGTCTACTCAGGTGCGAAATCCATGCGTAGATCGTTACGAGCGTAGAAAGCAAACCAAACAAACACACGAATAAACCGAAACACGTTATATATTAATAACCGAACTCACGTGATATGAATCACTGATACAGATTCTCGTCAACTCGATCGACTCAAATGACTTACTGATTAACTTGACTACTAACTTACTATTCTAAACAGCCCGTAACCTATATATAAATACAAGACAACTTCGCCTGGCATGTTCAGGCGAAGTTGTCCATAACTTCGCTTGTTCAACAAGTTCGCCTAGGCGAACTTGTTAACAACTTCGCTTAAACAAAAACATAAATAACATTACAGACTCGATTACAGATACTAGACTATGAACTACTGACATTTATGCACCAACAGACTCCCCCTTGGCAGTAGCTTCATATC
The DNA here is from genome assembly GCF_021521415.1 of Bidens hawaiensis. NCBI lineage: Eukaryota > Viridiplantae > Streptophyta > Magnoliopsida > Asterales > Asteraceae > Bidens > Bidens hawaiensis. Next base: position 1,001,764 of record NW_027491522.1, read on the forward strand.
TTGATCTTTAAGCACTTGTCTTGTAATCTTCACGCATGCACTCCTTCTCTAACACATACCGTGACTACTCGCTGATACTTCCTTGCTTCGTCTTTCCAAGCAGGAATATAGAATATCTTCTTTTCATTCAACACTTGCAGATCAGCTTTCGATAAGTTAACAAGATGCATCGGATCATACACCCTCAGCACTTCTTGTTTGTCTTCGTCTTCCATCACGGCTTCAGCAGTCTGGCAATCAACATACCACCATTTAAGATTCTTCAACACATCTTGAGGCATAATCTTCATTGGAACCTCCTTAATGCATCGAATCGGTTTGTACTTCATTACCATCCATGGCTTGCCATCTGCTCTCATTCCCCTTTCTTTATCTTCCACTAGCTTTCCCTTCTGTGGCTTTAATAACTCAAACTTCTTCTCTTTTATGCTTTCTTTCCACACGATCTTCCCAATAACCCTTGCCATGTTGTCGTCGCTTCTATTGATCAGCCCCAATCTAGCCAAATCCTTCACCTCACATTCCGGCAATGTATTGAGAGATCTCAACGTTCTTTTAAAATACTGAATCCTATCAAAAAGTTTCACCACAAACAACTTTATTTGTTCATCATATAGCCAACAAACAATTCCTTTCTTCTACTCAGCATAGCCTTTGATATTATAACTCTTCTTGAACATGGTTGGAACAGCAGGCTTCTTAGTTTTAATAAACCAATGAGCACAGCCTTCCTTCCACCTAGGCTGCTCCTCCCACTCAGTCTCATCATTTTCTATCTCAGTACCCATATCGGCTTTCTCAACATCTGGGATCTCACGTTCAACATTTTCTTCAATTATTTCACCTTCTTCAATCTCATCTTCAATCACAATCTGTGATCCAATCTTCTCAATCTCCTCAATAGGCAGCACATCATCATCAACCATCACATCATCCTCTAGCATATCATCATCTAGTTCTTTCAACGCATCGATCACATCATCATCATCATCAACCATCACCACCTCATCACCACCAACTGCACCCGCAGACTCCCCTGAGCTGTGGAAGTCCCAAGAGCTTGAGTAGTTCTTGGCAACTCACCACCTGCACCTTTCGGTGCATTGGGATCATCGTCTCTATCAAAACGCTTCTTCGTCCTTAACTCGTCGCCTCTACAGCCTGTCTCCCCCTGAGATGCCAAGAACTCCTTCATAGCATCTATAATTCGCCCATGTTCAACCAGGAGGGACGACTGTAATTGATTCTCTGCTACAAGGCGCTGAATAGCCTGGGTCTGGATAAAGTTTATCCTCGATTGCTCTGCCACGACCCGTTCAAGTGCAGCTATTCTCTCCGAGTCTGAGAGGGTTGCATCGAAATCAAACCTCATGTTAGATGTATCTTGAGTATACTCAGCAGGGATCTCGAATGTAACCGGGACCTCAGAAGCAGTTGTGGACGTAACCGCAGGTGGTATCGTGACCGACAACCCTGCAGTTGCAACGACGGTAGACTCTACAAATTGTGCCACCACCTCTGAAGGAGTAAGCGTTGGAGGTGGTAACGACACAATCTCCGGAGTCGTCGTCTGTAGTGTGATGGATGGGATGCCGACAGCTGATGTAGCCACCACGGGAACATCCGCGGCGCTTGTAACCTGTACAGAAGTAGGAACAATCGACATACCTGACAGTGCGGATGCTCTTGAAGTCTCTCCAGCTCCCATACCTGCACCTGTCCTTTCACGTCTTGATCGTCTAATCAGCTTGTGAATATCCTCTTCTTCCTCTTCTGACTCACTATCATCAACTGTTCTCTTCCTCTTCCCAATCGTCCTTTCTCTTCTCACCAACATCCTTCTCGCCTCATCCATAACATCATCAAGATCTGAGTCAGCCGCCGTCATAGCTGCTCTAGTAACACGCACTTCCCTAACCTGTGCAGCAGAGACCTGCACCTCTTATTGTGGATCAAAACGGTCCATGTCGAAGAATCCTTGGCCGCCAAATGCAGCATCAAGGTCTACATCCTCCTCAGCCGACACCACAGGCACAGTAGGTACATCTCGAGTTGCTCCTGCCTGTTGTGGTTGAGGGTCTCTGAACTCATCCCCCCGAGCTGGCACATACCCCGGGTTTATTAAGAACCCAAAGAGTGGAGTATGCCTTGGACGACGTTCAGGCTTGCTCCTCGCACTCGAAGTACGGCATTGAGCAAAGATACGTTTGCTCACACTCTCCACGTATCTTATTGGGCGTCGTTGAGGCAAAGTTGGAGCCACATGGTTCAAGATCATCTGGATGAATCTTGGATACATTATGAACCGCTCACGAGCCATTGCCCTCCTCTGTCTGTCGATCTCATAAAAGACCATCTGACTAAAGCTATAACGTTTGTTATAAGTCAGAGCAGTCATTGCTGACTGCATGGTCGCACCCATTCCGTCAGTACCCGCCTTCCTCCCAGACATACACACAATCATGACGTGCATGAGGAAGTGCCACTGATCGAGCAGGAACCCCTTCCGTCTCTGGGTATCGCCCAATGGACCAGAATAGCCCATTCTTAGAAATGCTCCATCACGAAACGGAGCCACAAACTCCGTAGGGTCATCCCTAGTCTACTCACCGAACCGTAAAGCCACCCGTATTTGTTCAGATGAGAACTGAACTTCTTGGTTGTTGACGGTTGCTCGCATAACCGGGGGCTCAACACGGCAATCGTATTCCACCGTCTGCCAGAAATCCTCGATATTGGGTAAGGATATCGGCAGAGTCGTCGTGATAGCGTGGAATATCCTCGAGCGAATGAGGAATGTGATGATCTCACGGTAGTCTTCAACTCCGCTCGTTTCTGGGTCTAAGGTGATGAACATGTTGTGACCCGGAAAGAATTGTCTCTGATTATCTCCGTCATCACCTCCAGCACCTCCGGCACCTGCTACTGCAGCCATATCTGCAACAAACGAACCAAGTTAGATATACGTTAAGGTTTAACACAAGTTCGCCTATTACCATGAGCGAAGTTGTGATAACTTCTGTATAGGCGAAGTTAAAGTTGGGGCGAAGTTGGGAACAACTTCGCTTCATCTTTAAGTTCGTCTAATAATTAAAAAATTAAAAGGTCCAGGCGAAGTTAATGATAACTTCGCCTCAGGCTAAGTTTAGACTCAGGCGAAGTTACGGATAACTTCGCCTAAACCTTAAGTTCGCCTGAATCTGAATCGGCAACAGTAAGGATTTCGAACGACGTGCCGTTGGCGAATTTAACGATTGTGGAGATTAAGGACTCTGAAACACAAGTTTTTAAGGATAACTAGACGACCAGGTTGTACATGACCACGTGAAACCTAGGTTTGAAATCGGGTTTAAGGATCGATCGGCCGAGGTTATCAACCGGTTATCGAAACAACCTTAGATTAACGTCAAAGAACAGATAACACGATGTAATGACCCAACCAACCTTTAAATCGGTTTAAAATCGAAGAAAGAAAATCAGATAATAATGAAATAAGTTCGCTGTGATAATCGAGATAAGTTCGCTGATATTGAAAGTTATGAACAGATGACCTTTGAAAATCCTTATATAGGGGCGAAGTTACGGTTAACTTCGCCTAGGCGAAGTTATTCACAAGTTCGCCTGTTTAACAACATCGCCTATATTTACAAAATCAACCCTTTTAATTTGAACATTTTGCAATTAACTTTTAAAACTTCCCTTTAAGAATCAAATAACACGATCAAGTCCAAGTAACCAGTTATAAAATCATAAACTACCTAAGTACGAAAAACTTTTAAAATTAAAGTATAAGGGATCAAATTTCAGTCTCGATAGGGACTACTACAGTTTTAGAAAAGATCCGAACAGGAATCATACTAACTACGTGACTGTCAAATAGATCCGTGTATAGCTGTATTATGACATATAGAGACAGGTTGTAAGCAGGTAAATAACTTAAGATGGTTTTCATCGTTTCTGTGATACTAGTTAAGTTCAATTAAGCTCAAAAATTAAATGGGCAACAACTCAGAGATTATGATGCCTCCTATCTATTCTCAAAGCGTATTTGGCTTTCCCCAAGTCACCCCGAATTGACTTCGACCCTTAGTGTCTGATTAAGTGTGTAATTACTCTTCATCTCCTTCCCGTTCTCTTTCTTACTCCATGATTAAGAAGTCTTAATATGTTGAACTCTAAAATGTTTCAATAACTCATAAGTTTTTTTTTTTTTTTTTTTTTTTTTTTTTTTTTTTTTTTATGATAAACATTTACATAGACTTCAGAGTAGTAACCAACTGCAAGTCCCGAATCTGGATCACTGCAGTTTCTTGAAACGCTATCTTCACGGGAATCAGAACACTTACGGGCTCGTGTATGACTGGGTAATCGCTTTTCTGCCTATCATTCGGAAAGATATATATGAATACATGCAAAACTCGTAAGGAGTTTCCACGTAAAATCAAGTAGTTTTAGTTTGTATCACATCTACTTTTACGCACCATAAAAAGTTACCATGACATACAATGACTGTCCTAAAGCCTTTTAAGCCTAATAACTTCACTAGTTAAGCACACAGAATCAGTATATCTATCATTTTCCAAGGTTGGATCAATTTTCTGTTAAACATAGCTAACGAACTTCTTACGAAGTAGTAGACTTGAAAAATAATTTCATTTCCCTTTTAAAAATTTTTTTTAACATTAATCGCCCCGATCAAGTCAAGTCGTCAGGTTAACGGCTATCCCGAAGATCCAATGGATTAGCTGGACCGACCACATACAAGTATGTGTCCTTCTAACTAAGTATGATCGACTAATTTTAAGCGAAAGAATGAAAACTCATCATAAACCGCCCCGGTCACTTTCAGTCATCTGGTTAATGGCTATCCTCAAATTCTACAAGTAGAAAATGAGGACCAAACATATCCTAAGACATGTCCTTCAAACTGTGGTAACCGACATACTTTTAAGCGATAGTGATTTTTTTTTTTTTTTTAATATAACTTGAAAAGCATGGTTACTCGGAATTGATCATCCCATTCAACTCAATAAGGTTTTGAAATCTTGTTTTGTCAAACGCTTTAGTATATAAATCAGCGAAATTATCAAGCGTATCCACCTTTTCAAGCACAATCAGTTTCTTCTCAGCACAATCCCGTATAAAATGATGACGTATGTCAATATGTTTAGTTTTACTTTGCTTCACGGGATTGTTAGTTACTGAGATAGCAGCTGTGTTATCAATGCAAATAGGTGTAAGTAAGAAATTCAGACCATAGTCGCGCAACTGTTGTTGAATCCAAAGAACCTGGGAGCAGCAGTTGGATGCTGCCATGTATTCTGTCTGCTTCACAGGTTGAAATTGCGACTGAAGTCTGCTTCTTGCATTGCCACGACACCAATCTGCCACCAAGAAACTGACATCCTCCAGTTGTTGACTTCTGACTCTGATTGCACCCTCCATAATCAGAATCTGTGTAAGCGACTAGCTCCAAGTCTCCTCCTCTCGGGTACCACAACCCCAGCTTCGGTCTGCCCTTGAGATACCGCAAGATCCTCTTCACACCCTTCTTGTGAGATTCCTTTGGGTTTGCCTGAAAACGAGCACAAAGACAAACAGCAAACATTATATCAGGCCTAGAAGCAGTTAAGTACATTAAAGAACCTATAATAGCCCGATACTGAGTTGGGTCCACATCTGCATCACCATCTGACTCAGCACCCAATTTGTGATTGACGCAGATAGGAGTGTCGAATGGAGTGCTGTCCTCCATCTTGAAGCGTATGAGCACATCATGGACATACTTGGTCTGATGAATGAACATCCCATCCTTCTTCTGATCAACCTGCAATCCTAAAAAGAAAGTTAGTTAACCCATAGCACTCATTTCAAACCTTTTCTTCATGACGGCCTCAAACTCCTGACACATGGAGACTTTAGATGCAGCAAAGATAATGTCATCCATGTAGACTTGCACCAGCAGGAAGTCGCTTCCTTCTCTCTGAACGAACAACGTGCTATCAATCTTCCCTCTTTCAAAATCATTTTCAAGCAAGTAATCTGATAAAGTTGAATACCAGGCACGAGGTGCCTGATGTAGTCCATACAATGCCTTGCTTAACTTGTACACGTGATCAGGAAAGTCTGGGTCAGGAAAACCCGGAGGTTGCTCAACATACACTACTTCATCAACTTTCCCATTCAGAAATGCACTCTTCACATCCAACTGAAATACCTTCATCTTCTTATAAGCAGCGAACGCCAAAAACAATCTAATGCTTCCAACCTTGCGACAGGAGCGAACACTTCATTATAATCAATCTCCTCTTGTTGATTAAAACCTTTAACGACTAGCCTCGCCTTGTTTCTTATGATAATCCCTTTCTCATCTCTCTTGCATTTAAACACCCATTTTGTGCCTATCGCATGCACATGCTTCGGTTTTTCAACCAAATCCCATACTTCCATTTTCTTGAACTGAGCCAACTCTTCTTGCATGGCTTCGACCCACGAGCTGTCCTTTAAAGCCATTTGATAATTCTTCGGCTCAATCTGGCTGATAAAGCAGGTGTACAAGCATTCATTGATTATCCCTGTCTCCTTGATGCTTGTGTAAACACAGGTGTGCTCATTCAAGCTACGTCTTGTTTGTACACCGGAGGACACATCACCAATCACATTCTCCAAAGGGTGATCTTTATGAATTCTCGTGGTCGGAACAGAACCGACATGCAAGTTGTCTTCCAAGTTAGAAGAGAGCTCGTCAATGGTTGTTTCATGCTGAGAGTGAAATGGATTGAAAAATTCTTCTTCAGTTGAGGCAGCAGGGGTATCGACAGCATTTGATGAGGAAGGTTGACATTTATCGATCAGCTGTCTTTGCAATAGGTTTTCTTCCTCATCAAGGATCATCTTCGTAGCAACTCTCTCTTCTTCTTCAGCAATATCCAAATACGGTATGTTAAAAGACTTAAAAAGTTTAACATAGTCGAAAAACTCAGCAGGTCCGTTGCTTGGTTTTGGCGGTTGGTAACTTGTGATATCGGTGTTACACACCACCTCAACCTTGCTGGTCGATGTATTGAAGACACGTCTGTTGGGAGTCCCAACAACATAACCGACTAAGATTCCTTCATCGGCTACTTCACCAAATTTAGAATTTGTCTTCAAAATCGAACAAGGGGACCCGAATGGTTCAAGACCACTCAAGTTGGGCTTTCTCCCATGCATAAGTTCATAACACGTTTTACCAAGTCTTTTAACAGTTAAGACTCTATTCAGAACATAACAGGCTGTAGCAACAACTTCAGCCCAAAACACCACAGGAAGCTTTGAATCAGCCAGCATTGTTCTGGCTCCTTCAATTAATGTTCTGTTCTTCCTTTCAGCCACTCCATTCTGTTGTGGTGTATACGGAGCGCTGTATTGGTGTTCAATCCCTCTCTGAAGGCAGAAGATCTCCATCTCAAAATTCTTGAACTCCGTTCCGTTGTCACTCCTGATGAACTTAACCCTTTTATCCATAACGTTCTCAACTTTGGTAATCAAATTCTTCACCATCTGAGCCATTTCGTCTTTTGATTTCAGGAAATAAACCCACGAATATCGTGAGTAGTCATCAGTGATCACCAAGCAATAAGAAGTTCCTCCTAGACTTTTTGCATTCACGGGACCGAAGAGATCCATGTGAAGCAACTCCAGAGTACTGGCAATTGAATTGACTTTCTTGGTGAGATGGGATTTCTTGTGCTGCTTTCCCTTCTTGCACGCTATACATTTATCTTCAAAATTGAAATTCTTCAAGGGAACGCCCAGCACAAGTCCATTCCTGACAATGTGGTTCATCTTCCGAAGATGAATGTGCCCCATTCTCCTATGCCACAATTCGGACTCTGATTCACTCGCTTTTGTCAAAAGGCATGATTCTGCCGTGGCCATTTCAGTTGATCTCATATCCATAATATATGTATTTCTTTCACGTGGAGCCTCATCAAAATCCACTCCTCTGGTATCTGAAAACCAGGTTTCAACACAATCGCCTCATTCTTTGTGAAATGAACGGTGTACTCCTTATCACAAATCTGCGACACACTCAGCAGATTGTGCTTCAATTCTTCTACAAAGTTAACCTTCTCCAAAGTCATCTTTCCGTTTGACACCGTTCCCATTCTAGTAATCTTGCCACCACTTTCACCGGCAAAGCTCACTCTCCCTCCTTGAACAGGTTTCAAATCGTGTAACAAGTATTTGTTACCCGTCATGTGCCGGGAACAGCCGCTATCTACAACCCAAAGATTGTTGGCAGCCCTGTTCAACTGTTCCTGCACAATAAAGCAAAAGATTAGAATTTAGGGACCCAAGACCAATTGGTCTTGGATCTATACATCCCAAACTTTGGCTTTCCAAAGTTAGTATCTCGGTAACTCCTGTAAGTCCCATTAGGATATCTCATTGAAGATTGATTGTGAGGCCTTCCAAACCTTTGAGAATTGAAAGAATTATAGCTTGTGGTTTGGTTATTAGAAGTTTAAAACTGAGATTTGTTTCTATGAAAACCTGAATTATTCACATTTTTGAATTTTAAGTGGTTTTCATTTTTAGCAGCATGATAATAACTATTAGGCTTATTCTCAGTTTTAGTAGGCCTTACACCTCTGAATCGCTGCTTCAGAGGGCAATTTGCAACAAGATGTCCTAATTGATTACATCTAAAACAACACCTATGCTCAACTTTTTTATCAACCGGTGTTTTAGATGTCGAGGCTATATTACCGCCCGTGCGTCTCACATATGGTGGGACGTACGGGTTTAGTGGAGTACTCCTTTTATTTGTTTTATCTTTTTCTCCACTCTTGGGTAACACAACCTCCTCTTTTGCCTTACCAGACTCGGATGACTTATCCGAATCTGACGAGACTGGACTTTGATTAGAAATTTCAACACTTGAAACAGGCGAACTTGTTTCGCCTCTACTAACATTTGGTTCTTTAACAGTTACTTTAATTGACACTGTCTGAGCAACCTCAAAGTCAACAGATTTCTGAACACTAGGGTTAAAAGTGTAATTGTGATTGTACGGTGGTGGAACCTCATGATAACCGATTCCTCCTCTCTTAGCAGAGGAACCTTGATCACTAACAAGGTGATCAAGAATAGCAGAGGAATTTCTGAACTGCTCCAGTTTTCGATTCAGTTCCACCACTTTCACATGGTGGTCAGCAATCTGTTTTTCTCTCTCAGCAATTAGTTTGGTCTTTTCTTCCAAAACTTCATAACTTAAATCAATCACTTCAATTTTTTCAGCAAGTTTTGTTTTTAGACTTTTAACATCTTTTTCACAAGCTTTTATTTTAATTTTATAATTATTTTCTCTTGATTTAATAAAGTGATGATCTTCTTTTAAGGTTTTAAATTCAGCATCCAACCTAACATACTGATCGGTTAAGGTTGCTAGTTGCTCAGACAAGTTCTCACATTTTGAACAAGTTGGTTTAGAACATACCTCGGAGAGCTGGTCATTAACGTCTGCCATTAGAGCTTTTTCCTCTCCGCTAACCTTCTCACTTTCTTCAGTTTCTACCTTTGCCAAATTTGCCTGCTCAAAAGTTTCTTTAGAAAGCAGGTTCCAGTTGTATTCACCATCTTCTCTGGACATCATCGCACTATAATCTTTTCTACCCTCACTTTGCTGTGGAGACCTACCCTGACTTCGTTCCACACGCTCATTCCTGCATTCTTTTGCAAAGTGACCGTATTGTTGACAATTGTAGCATCTCACCTTTGCCTTGTCAAACCCCGGCTTTCCACCGACAAACTTCCTTCCCGTCTTTCTCATAAACCTCTTTACTCTTCTCACGATCATGGCCATTTGCCATTGTAAATCCATTTCTTCCATATCGTCAGCATCAATCTGATCGTAATCTTCATCCAACATAGCTGGATCAACAATCTTCCCTTGAATGTAGTTCTCATAGGAAGCAATGAAAGAAGCATAGAGGCCAAACTGCTGTTCAGCAGACTTGACACTCATAGGCATCTTGGAGTAGTTGTTGCTGGAAGAACTTGGAGAGCAACAACTCTTGCTTACCTGGGGTTGAGAACCACTCGATCCAGCTGCTACATAGCAAACATCCCCATTTGTGTTAACTGACACATGCCCCTCATGTGATGAGTTGGGGCCCGACTCTCCCTTTGTGTAGTAGGCAGCAGATTCAGTCTTTGACCCTGAGCTAGTGTTGACTTTAGCTCCATACATACCTGAATCTTGAACCTGATCCATAGGTGTCTCTTTTCTGACCATGTTAAGCTCAAAGGTTCTGAGCTTGTTGACTGCCGTTTCAAGATCATATGTGGGAAAGTCCTTGTCTTCCCTCATCAGCGCAGTGTACATCTCCCATTTCGGTGGGAGAGCATCTAGAAGCTTCTCAACTATTTCTTCTTCTCGGTAGGAAATTGAATAGCTGCTCAATTCAGTCATCAGATGGTAATATCGAGTGATAATATCATCTAAGGATTCATTCTTCAAATACTTGAAGACTGAGAAAGAGAACGTTGCTCTGATACCAATTGTAGGTTCCCTGGACGGATCACACGAGATATCCCGGTCTACTCAGGTGCGGAATCCCTGCGTAGATCGTTACGAGCGTAGAAAGCAAACCAAACAAACACACGAATAAACCGAAACACGTTATATATTAATAACCGAACTCACGTGATATGAATCACTGATACAGACTCTCGTCAACTCGATCGACTCAAATGACTTACTGATTAACTTGACTACTAACTTACTATTCTAAACAGCCCGTAACCTATATATAAATACACGACAACTTCGCCTGGCATGTTCAGGCGAAGTTGTCCATAACTTCGCTTGTTCAACAAGTTCGCCTAGGCGAACTTGTTAACAACTTCTCTTAAACAAAAACATAAATAACATTACAGACTCGATTACAGACACTAGACTATGAACTACTGACATTTATGCACCAACAGTATCTGGTAATCAAGCTGGTGATACAAGTATGGGTGGTGGTAGTGAAGTAGAAGGTAATCAGTTACAGATTGTGTTGTACAAGGATTCCACGAGTGCGAAACTGATTGACGTCGTACCGGCAAATATGATCTTATTTGTGGGAATGGACGGTATTATTTATAGTATGGTGGATGCGGATGAGATCGAAGAAGGCGAGTTTGTTGATCATTCATTGACTAAAGAGCAAATAGCCTTGCTTCTGGATCTGAATAATGAGGAGGTAGAGGAATTGGGAAAGAGTGTGGATGTTGGTATTGAATTTGAAAAAAGTATGAATACAGGCATTCCACGCGGGAATTTGCCTGATTATGATGAAGTAGAAGTTGAGGATGTTACTGCTGAGGAATACCCTGAGTTTTACACCGACAACGACTCAGGTATTCCGTTTTTCACTACCGAACATTTTGATGCAGCAGAACGTCGCTTACGAGAAGGGATAGAGAAATGGAATAAAGCTGCAGAGACAAGTCATCTGTCAACAAAAGAAAAGAAGTGTAAACGTGCTTTGGATGGTATGTTCGAGTATAATGTAAAGAAGATGAACAAGATGATCGAGACCTTTCATTATCACGAATAGGAGGAAGTCAGATTGGCAAAGGCTCGAGTGACAGCATATCAAATGAAGAAGTACAAGCCTGCCAAAGATGTTAAAGGTAATTTGGTTGCATAGCAGTTTGATTCTGATCTTAAAGTATATATCGTGAAGTGGGAGCACGGTTTTTATTATTTCAAGCGCCTACACGATATACTATCTATGCCTAGATGGGATGTGAGAACACTAGCCAACAGACCGTACGTGAATCGAGGTAAGGATGTCTCGGCTAAGTGGTTCTATAATCATTTATTTCATGAAACCCGTTATGGTTTCAAGTTCTTCAAGCCGCAGGTGCCGACTCACAAGTATATAGATGAGATTGGTCCGCGCATTGGCTGGAGAAAGTTGATCTTACAGGTAAAACAGCCAAAGACGACGAAGAGGGCACCGATGAAGACCTTCCCTCAGAGTCTGTTCACGTCATTCAACTACTGGTATTATGATAATCAAACGAGTGAAGCGGTTATCGTTTTGGGCACTGGATCAAACATGAATGTCATTCGTGTGTTTGATCCGATGTGGGTAGTTAACTTATCTGAGTCTGACAATGATGCGTTATTTACAAGTTAGATCAGATTTGCTAACATATATGACTATGAGCTTGCTATGCAGTTTCAGAAGGTTGTTCGAGTCTGTTATGCATACAAGATTCATAGCTGCAACGACTGGAAGACGAAGATGTTCCAGAGATAAAGTATAAAGACCTCGAGACGAGGGGGAGTTTGTTGATACATGTTTTGTACGTCTCGGTCTTTATAAGTCTATTAATGTAATTATATTATAGTATAGGGGTTTTAATGTAAAATGACATTCGCTCTAAATGTAAGATACATTCGTTACCCCGTAACGAATGTATCACATTCGTATTAATGTAAGCTCATTCGTTAACCTTGTTTAACGAATGAGATAATGAATGTGTAGCTATACGCTATCGTTTAATGTATTAACGAATAAGCGTGCTCATTCGTTAGGTAAATGTAACGAATGTCACATACGTTAAGTTGTAACTTAACGAATGTAGTCATCACTATATACCCCTGTAAGTTATGATTAAAAAAATAGTTCTGATTATTCCGTCTTCTACCTCGTTACTTTGCCTGAATTCACTCTCAACACACACACTACACACAGTTAACGTAATTAAGCATAACCGTATACGTAATCAACGAATCACTCGATGTCATCATAAGATCTAGATCCAATCAGGCTCAATCAGAAATTTCACGAGAAGAATTACACCACTCACAATCTCGAGTTGGGAGCTATAATTTTTGCACTGAAGTTATGGCGACATTACTTATATGGTGTAAAGTTTACTGTCTACACTGATCATAAAAGTCTGAAGCACTTATTTGATAAGAAAGTGTTAAACATGAGACAAAGACGATGGATGGAAACGCTCAATGACTATGATTGTGAAATCGTCTATCATGAAGGAAAAGCCAATGTTGTGGTTGATGCTTTAAGTAGAAAGGAACACGAGAAGCCGAAAAGAATACGAGCTCTGAGGCTGGAACTCAAGATTGATCTATTAACCGAAATCAAAGAAGCTCAGAAGCTGGCATTAGAAGAAAACAATATAAAAGCCGAAAAAGAGACCAGTACAATAGATCAATTAGTTAAAGGTGACGACGAAATACTCAGGTTAGGAAAAAGAATTTGGGTACCGATGGTTGGGAGCTTACGGGAGAAAATATTAGAAGAAGCCCACAAGTCAAAGTACATGATGCATCCTGGAAGTGATAAGATGTATCATAATCTTAAGGATGATTACTGGTGGATTGGAATGAAGAAGGAAATTGCTTTATATATAGCTAAATGTTTAACATGTTCAAATGTTAAGGCTGAGCATCAAAAGCCGTTAGGTTTATTGCAATAGCCCGAGATCCCTATTTGGAAATGGGATATGATTACAATGGATTTCATTATGAAGTTACCAAAGACATCTCGACAGAATGATGCTATCTGGGTTATTGTTGATCGACTGACCAAATCTGCTCATTTCATTCTTATCCAAGAAACGTTTAGCACGGACAAGTTGGCAAAACTGTATGTGGAAAATATTGTATCATTGCACGGTGTGCCATTATCAATTATATCTGATAGAGACAGTCGGGTTACCTCCAATTTTGGAGAAGTTTTCAAAAAGCGATGGGTACGCGATTAAACTTAAGTACTGCTTATCACCAACAAAAAAGATGGATAAAGCGAAAGGACGATTCAAACATTGGAAGACAGGCTTCGTGCTTGTGTTATAGACTTAGGTGGTAGTTGGGATACTCACCTATCTCTGATGGAATTTTCGTACAAAGCACTATACGAACGAAAATGTAGAATACCTGTATGTTGGTCTGAGATTGGTGATAATCAACTGTCAAGTCCTGAAATTGTCTAAAGAACAACTGATCAAGTGATTCAAATCCGAGAAAGACTAAAGGCAGCACGGGATAGACAAAAGAGTTATGCTGATATAAGATGAAAACTGTTCGAGTTTAAAGAAGGAGATAAAGTGTTGCTGAAAGTGTCACCTTGGAAAGGTGTTTTTCGTTTTGGGAAGAAAGGAAAGTTAAGTCCACGATTTGTTGGACCATTCAAGATTATTAAAAGAATAGGTCCTGTAGCCTATCGTCTTGAGCTACTTGACGAAATGCAAGGAATTCATGATGTGTTTCACTTATCGAATTTGCGAAAATGTTTAGCTGATGAGACACTCCCAATGCCTCTAAAAGATGTACAAGTGAATGAAAAACTTAAGTTTGTAGAGGAACCGATACAAATCGAGGACAGCCAAACTAAGTTCCTTAAACGGAAAAGGTTGAAGTGGTAAAATTTAGATGGAATTCTCGACGAGGTCAAGAATTTACTTGGGAACTTGAGTCCGAGATGAAAAGGAAATATCCACATCTATTTACATAAATCTCGAGTACAAGATATTTCTAAAAGGGGGGGGGGGAGGATGTAACACCGTGAAAATATCCCATATAATTTTGGGTCAAAAATGTACATTTTGGAAGTTCAGGGACTGAAAATAAAATTCTGAGTTCTGAGACCCATCGCGCTACGCGATTATGTCTTGATAAAAATCGTCGCGCTACGCGACAAAGAATTACGCAAATCAAGAAAATGTGGGGCGTCGCGCTACGCGACGGCCAACCCAACTGGTCCATCGTGCTACGCGATGACCAGGTTAAGTAACCCAAGACACGTGTCCAACCACGTGTCAACATGTGGCATCACCGGGTAAATTGCGGCGTAGTGCTACGCGATGGCCCTAGGGAAAAGACCATCGCTCTACGCGACGGTCTGCATAGGTCAAGTATAAAAGGGCAGCTACGAGTTCAGTCTATTCCATTCCATTTTCACCTTCATTCTCACATAATTAGCCTAGGTAAGCGTGCTAAGGTGTTCCGAGGTTCTGAGGGCTTGATTCCGCGAAGAAACGAGGTGCCAAGGTGCTGTTAATGATCTGTTGTTCCTTTAATCGAAGCACGAGCTGAACTGTTGTCGATTTTCTTAGTTCTTACTTCCGACTAGCCAACTAAGGTAGAATTATGGTTAAGTTACCTTATTATATAGTTATTAGAACCTATTTAAGAGTATAGTCGTTAAAACTGTAAATGTTTTCCAAGTAACATTTTACAAAATAAAGATGTTGCTTCTACACGAAGTAATGTTATCAAAATTATTATTTTGACGAGCACATAGTAACTGGAAGGGGGATATCATTAGTAGACTCTTCTTGCTTAAGGTAAGTAATTCGTACACATCCCAATCAACCGCGGGACACGTTTACTTACCTGGAGAAGTTTGCCAACGTGATAGACTCTATTAGGCCAAAGCGTGCTATACCAAACGTCATATGTAAATACAAAGTATTTTCATAAAACGACTATAACTCTACTAAGGTTAGGTCAGACCTAAAAGTCTGCTGATCAGACCTCGAGTTTGCTAAACGGAATCAGACTTCAAATTTGCTGATCAGACCTTGAGTCTGCTGAACCGAAACAGACTTAAAGTTTGCTGAATAAGATAAGATATACCATCTAGGTACTTATGCATGCCTATTACAAATATAGGTCAATAGCATGCTGAGTAGAGAAGTTCTGATATCACCAAACTAATAATACAAGGTGAACACGTTAATCTTTTATGGTCTGAACTGATTTTACTCTTATAATAGACAGGTTGTTTATAGCAAAGAGTCTGGTAAATGTTTGCATGAGATTATTATCTCTAAAATCGTTATAATACAAAATAGATAATAAAAAGCAACTCAAACCGAATACACATGTGTCTGGATCCATACATAACTAATAATTTGCATACAAAACCAAGTCAGTCATAACCAGTTCTCCAATAGGGTCACATAGCTTAGGGAAAGGTTGTCTCTGAACAGGGGCTATGTACTCGGGGAACCTTTGAATTGGGTGTATAGGGCAGTGGTACAAATCCCGGGAATGACAGGCGTTCCTACTGAGTTTGTGAAACATAATACTATATTTGTATTTAACGACTGTCATAAACTGTTTTATCGAGTCAACATTTCACCAGCATGTGGCTGATGTGTTTTCCAACCCATGTAGGTAACTAGGTGATGATAAGTGATATACAAGGATTGGAGTCATGATGCTAGAAGATCGCTCGAGATGGCTCTATTTTTGAATATAAAATCCTTGTAATAATAATATAACACTGTTTTGTAAACTAGAAACTCGGGTATTTAATTCCCGAGTAATTTTGTTAATGTAAATTAATATATTAATATTTAAAGACTTCCGCTAAAATAAACCCGCTACTCTGATATATTTACAAAACCAGATACCAACCCGGGACGTCGCACCCATGCCCTAAGTCGGGGTGTGACATCCATCTTCTTTCTCTGCGATTTCTCTTTTTAAACATCATAGCTCGCTATGAAGTCTTTATTTTTTCTTTAATGGCTGGTGGTAAACGAGAAGGTCCGCCGTCTACTGTCGGAATATTCTAATAAATTGGAAAGAGAGAGATTTCCAGGATATCGTCAATCTTTATGGGTTGGCGCCAAGTGGGGGCTGGAGCACCATGCTAACGGTTCTACTGCCAACAACCCTCCGAAAGGCAAGATTGCCTTATATGGCGAGTTCTTCACGACCAGAAACTTTCAATTGCCGATTACAAAATTTTTGATCCATTTCCTTGGGCTGAATGGGATTCACATATCCCAAATGCACCCCTTTGGGCTCATGCGGCTAAGGCATTTTGGATTATGCTGCCAAGCCTTGGGGAAGCTCCCTATGTGGAGTATTTCTGTGCCCTCTACACGCTCTAGGTCAGCGGGAGCTGATTTAGCTGCGCCGTCCTTAAGAAGGCGATAGGAACCGAGCCTCCTCGTAGCGCTCATGAGTGGAAAATTAAGTTTTTCTGGGTCAATGAGGATGTTTACTAGATTCCATGGTATACCATTCCCAGATCGAAAAAATTACTGATCTTACTGTGGCTGATTCCCACAATCAGCCATGGTACAATACCTTGACACGGACTCCTACTCCGATAGGTTTTATCCTGGAGTCCGCGCTTGTGCTAGCGGGAATGAGTCTTCTGTGGCCATTCCCAGATGAGGTCCTATACTTCTACAGAGATGATGGAGGTAATATGTCCTTGCTGCTTTTATCTCTCTCTCTCTGTTTTTTTTAACTTGCTCTTCTTTCAAGGGATTGCACAGTCTTTTATGTCCTCATCCCTACCATTGCTGGAAACATGTTCTGGCATCCGCTTGAGATTGGGCAACTGCCCATTCCAGAGCAGACTAAGGAAAATTTCAGTTTTCTAATCAGCGGGCGCCGTGAACCCATGATAAACGAGGTTGCTATTGCACAAGGTTTATATTCTGAACCCTTGTCCTCTTACTATTTTGCATTAAGATAGGACGATTATCCTTTCTTCTAGCGAGGATTCTTCTAGTGAAGGATCATCGTCCCCTAACCATTCACCTTTTGACTATGCGGGAGTTCTGCGTGCTATTGCAGATCTCACCCGCAGGTGCAAGTGGAAGGCATATACCGCCAGCGGGTCTGGCCAAAGGTGGGAATTCTGACGCTGATGATCCCGCAGGTGGGGATGCGTCAGAGGTTATAGAAAAAGCTCCTGCTCCCAAGAAGTCCAAGAAGGTTCGCCTTCGCGAACGCATTGTTCACAATACCAAGGATCCCAAAGGTACTTGCATATTTTTCCTGGTTTCTCCCACGCGCGTTACCTTACCCTTCTGTATTTTTGACAGGTCCTGAGCCGGTGGTACTTACTTCACCACCTCCTCCACCGCCTCAACCTGAACCAAAAACTGAGGTTACTGAACATGCAGGGGAAGGTCTCAAAGGGGCAGTGGTGGGAACAGAAGATGTGCTTCCTGGGAAAGCTTCCGAAAAACCTTCTATTTCTGTTGGTTGGAAGGTAGAGGGATCTGCTCTCGCGTCTGCTTCCAAACTTCAACAGGAGAGTTCCTCTATCCCCCGCCGAACGTGAATGCAATCACGCTAGCACCAGGGAAAATTTGGCACGGAACCTCAGCTTTCATTAAGTCAATGTTGTGTCAAGCAGGCGTGAGATGTTTGAGGGGTGGGTTACTGAAGAAAGGGACTTGACCCATGATGCCGTGAGGTTGAGGGAGGCGGAAGATGCCAGGGATGCTGCCCGGGCGGAAGCCTAAGAAAAAGATGCTACCTTCCAGACCATCAAAGAAACAAATTCTAGACTGGAGGACAAGATCTCTGTGTAGACTGGTTCTCCTTTCGTCCGAGACGATGAAATTCGGCGTCAGAAGGCTGAGCTCGAGGAGAGGGATGGGCGCATTTCAACTTTTGAAACCAATACTGTAAGACCTCGAATCTCGAGAATCCTATAGTTGGTAATCATATCCAAAATTCTCAAAAATTTAAAACCAAACAAATTCATTTCATTAAAACCAGTTTAGAGTAATAAGCAGCGGAAAAGTTAAGTATTTAAACCCCAAAACCGTGGACATGTGCCCAAAATCAAATATAAAATAAAAGTTTGTTTTAACTGAAAGTCCTCGACTAGGAATGCCTTCAACCGTCTGAGTAGTCTCCACCACATCTAAGCGATAGTTCTCTATTTCTCAACCTGAAAATCAATCTAACATGCACAAAAGTTAGCTAAAGCTGAGTGAGTTCATGTTTTTGTAAGTGACATCAATAAATCAATTTAAGTTAATAAATATAAAAATGTTGGAGAAAATCATAAGTAAATGGACAAATAATTTTCCTTGGTTAAGTCATAAGTAAATAAATAAATAAATAATTTTTCTTGGTCAAACACGCAACATCCAAGTAATATATTTGACCCGGTCACAGTTAAACAAAAAAAAATCATGTAACACGAGCCTCCTCATCCCGAGTCTTCCTCGAGTAATATATTTGACTTGGTCACGGTTTAACAAAACAAAATCACACAACACGAGCCTCCTCACCTCGGGTCTTCCCCAAGTAATATATTTGACTTTGTCACAAGTTAACAAAACAAAATCACGCAACATGAGCCTCCTCACCCTGGATCTTCCCCAAGTAATATATATGACTCTGTCATGATTTAACAAACCTTAACACGTGATACGGGCCTCCTCACCCCAGGTCTTCCCCAAGTAATATATTTGGCCCGATCATGGTGTAGCAGGACGGCAGGCCTCCTCACCCCAAGTCACGAGACACGAAGTCAAGGACTCAAGCAATATATTTGACCCGCCGGGACATAAACATGCAACACGGGCCTCCTTACCCCGGGTCCTCCCCGGGTAGTATATTTGACCCGGTCACAGTTTATCAAAACATACACATCCAAATACACATAAACATCTTAGTCGATTAATCAACCAAGCAATATCATCACGTGTAATCCATAAATAATGGACAATCTAAGAATTAATATTAGGCCTAATAGTATCCTCTAGCCTAGACCATAAGTAATATATATAGCCTTAAGGAATATATGACCATAAACGAGTCTAAAATATCTTAAGGCTTAGAATATAATTCACACATAGTTTCATAAATGCACAAATACGAATAAGGCTATGTAATACCATCCAAATAGTTTAAATGAGTAAAATCAGGTAAAATTGTAATAGGGTGTGTATGCTAGCCCAAAACGTAAAAAGGTAAAAAAAGGGGCATCATGAACTCACGTGACACGAGTCACGAAAATACCAACGAGCTAGATATCCTCTAATCAAATCCACAATTCACAAATCTGTCGGATTTCACATAAGGATTACTAACTAAACTATACCGTCTAGTTTATCCTACGAGGCGTCATAACAAGATTTAATGGACCTAAAGCCTCAACCATACCAATACCAATTACATCAGCCCCGAGGCCATGTATTTACCAAAACCACCCTTAGTTAATTCCGGGGACAAAGGATTTCCAAACTACACCCGAAAGTTGTTAATTGTATCGAATAAGCGCGTTAACGAGTTGTTTATGTACCTAGCAACCGACGCACCCACGTTTGGACCAAATTTAGTATAATTACAGCCAACAAGTCAACACTACACTACACGAGTTGAATGGGTCGGCAATTCGCTTGTACAACGCATAAACTACCAATTAAATGCGAATTTACGTTATACCGACCCGTTTGAGCAACCGACAACCAATTCAGCCCCATTAACATAAAAATAAAGTTTTTCACAGCCCGTATAGCAAACCGAGGCTACACAATCTGAATTGGTTGTTAATCCCCTCAAACAACGTGATCGCAACAATCAACAAACTAGACAATCGAAATCCTAGTTTTCAATCTATCGACAATTGACTAACCTAACGAGCTTCATTGCTCACGGTACTAAAGTATGATACATATGACACACCTAGGACGATGACGGAGTCAATTTAATTCAAACAGCCCTGAAAAGAACACAATTGGACAGCCACCGGTTAAGCCTAAAATGAATGTTCCGATCTATAACGAGTCTAATATGCAAATTTTAGCATGCAAAGATGTATTTTAATTCATCGGAAAATCATAGAAATAAATTATGATATTTTTACCAGGGTTACATAAATGTCTTAGGTTTCAAAAAAATATTTTTATTATATTTTTCCAGTGTACACAAAAATCATAAAAATTCCTCCAACACAGAAACATACGTGCAGCTATTTCTGTGCGCAACAAAATGGTTTTATCTGTTTAAAAATAAATACCAAACCAAATTAAACTATACCAAATGGGTTGTCATCCTAACTCAAAATATGAAGTTCCAGTACTAGAACCAACCAATTTAGACTTGTCAAAAAAGAGTTATGATTTTGGGAAGACAGACCAGAATCCGACTCTCCGCATCAGCTTTGACACACGTTTTTATAAAATCATAAAAATCATTCAAATCTCGTCCAAATATTACAAATTATACCTTTCTGGAAACTATACTCAAAGTATCATGGAAACAAGAATTGATCAAAAACAATCAATTTTCATCGAGTTACAGACCAAACAATAAACGAGTACGAATCTGCCAAAAACTGTTATAATCAAAACTCAAATCCTAACATATTTATGACATCTCTAGGGTTCAATAAAGGGTTTAATGATGAAAAAGACCTTCATTGACAGAATACTAACCTTGAATTAGTCGAGAGGAGGCTAGGGAGTGGCTGGAACTTGCACAAAATTCGGGATGAATAAGCTGCTGCTTCGATCGGGATTAGAGAGAGTGAGGAAGGAGTTTAGGGTTTATGATATAATATTTTTTTCATCTAGGTCCCCCAACTTGCAAAATGTATTATCTTGGACCAAAATTTAAATAAATAGACTTACAAGAACGGCTGGGAGGTCCCTGAATATGTCAGACGGGTCTCGGTCAAAGATACAATCTTACAAGGCATAATTCCTTTTAACGAAAAATTTACTGGTGTTACAAATACTACCATCCTCTCCCACAAGAACAAGCGTTTGCGGGAGGCGAACAAGTCGCTGCCCGCTGAAAGGCACTGGCTCCTCAAATATGGCTTCCCCATGGTAACTTTGATTTCTAACTTTTTTCTCTTCCCTTTACTCACTTTATGACGTGCTCATCCTGTATTTGTTTGTCATAGGTCATTGACCACATCAAAGGATGGTCCTGAGCTTGGGGATTGCTTGGCAAAGCTCCTCATCAATTCATCGCGGGCTGGCCGGAAAGCTGGTTTTGAAGAATGTTTAGCCTTGGCCCGCGAAGGTCATCCGTCCTCTGATTTTTCGCGTCATGGGAAATATGTCCAAGGTGAGTATGACGTTAGTCTTGACATCTTTGACAATCTGACTTTTGAGATCAAGGACTACATAGAGACGCACCGTCGTGTTGAGTGCTGCATGGGCAACTTGCGGTTGCATCTCAAGGCTCTCCGTGGCGATGCAGAAGATGAAATGGAGGCTTAGCCAATAGGATTTTGTACATTGTATTTTACTTTCCTTGTATACAATGTAAATATCCTTTAAAGAAATAAAATTGTATTCTTTCTTCTTCATATTACATCCTTTGCTTTTTTAGCTAGGTATAGTGTTGTCTTTTTTGTGGGGTAATCCTTCGCCCGCCTTATTCATTTGCAGATACATACAATTTTTCTTCCTTCTTTTATCTAGTCCTTTGATGTAACTATGTTGCCTTAATTGTTTGGCGTACTAGTTGTAATCATTTAGTTCGTCAGTTTTTGGTTTGTAACTAGGAATGCACCAAGTTTTTTGGGGGCTGATGGGACGTGACTGTTTCGATTGGAACTAGGATTTGACAGGTATGCAATTTTGACGGCTGTCATCGGGATTTGATTTTTGAAACTTTTCAGTTTCATGCCTGACGTGCCACGATTTTATTGGCCACTATTTTTTTTTTACTGTTCATCGCATAAATTGCTATCAGTATAAATATCAATTGAACTTCCCCTTTTTCTTTTACACCGTCCTTGTATAACTGATTCTTATATTTTGAAACCGTAATAGTCGCCATAGCTCGTTGTAATCGAATCTTAGCAGATTTTATGATGTCGACGAGATCAGGACTTCTGACCATCGATCAAATCCCTATTGATTGGAACGAGAAGGGATTTTGAGATGTCGTCAATGCTTATGGGATTTCTCCAGAATGGGAACCGGAGTTCCCAACTCCCGGGTCTACAGTTGACAAGCCACCCCAGGGGAAGATGGCTATGTACGCCGCCTATTTTTCACACGATAATCTCTGATTTCCGATTACCAGATTCATGGGTAATCTGTTTACCAGAAATATGATTAATCATTCTCAATTGCATGCATCTGGCTTGATGCACATGCGCGATTTTGAATTTTGTTGTCGAGCGCATGGCATCGTTCCCACAGTAGATAAATTTACAGGTTTTTACAAGATGTACTATAGGGGTGGGTGGTATAATTGCTTGCCAATTGATAAGAAGGCAATTGCGCTTGAGACATCCTTTTTAGATTCCAACTGGCGAAGCAAGTTCTTCTGGATGTGCGAGGATGTGGTCCCGTTATCCATGTATCGCCGTCTGACAGATCAGCCATTACTTTTTCTACCAGGCATCGAGCGTCCTGAGGGAAAAGGGTGGTATAATTTACTAACTTGTACTCCCACACCTACGCGCCCTATCCCCGAAGCGGCTTTAGTATGAGCTAAGATGGGCCGCTTATGGCCATATCCATACGCTATCCCTTATTTACGCAAACCTAATGGATGTAGGTGTTCTCTTAACTATCTTTAAGTGCTTTACTGTTTGAATTTCTTACGTGTCTTTCTCGTGCACCGGAAGGAATTTTACTAGCAGTTCTCACCAGGGGCGATGCAGCATTATCCACGGGATAAGAAGGATCTTTCCATTCTTGACAAGACCAAAGATAACTTCTTATTCTTGCGGGCTATACACCCGGAGCCCATAGTTTCCGAGGCAATTTATGCCACAGGTGATGTATTTCCTTCGTCTTATATCCGTTACTGTGATCGTTTCTAATATTAGTGTGATTCACAGTTTTGGTCATAAGAGGAAGGAAGCCACTCCTTCTGGGGCTTCTAGGGTAGCGGGTCCTAGGAACCAGAGCTCTGCCCCTTCTCCTCCGAAGAAGTCAAAGAAGACCCAGATTCGTGACCAGATTACCACCCTTTCACAGGATCTTCCAGGTATATTCTGGTTTGTTGATACTCTGTTAGTACAAGTACTAACTATTTTGTTTTATCAGGTCCTGTGTATCGGTCATTGTTATCTCGGATTCTCCTCCTGCTAAAAGCATTCCCAGTAAGCTCTTTGCTGCCAATAAAGGGAAGGTGCATGAGGGTGTCGTTCTAAAGTCTCCCTCTGGCCAGATGTCAGGCGTGGAAACTCCTTTGCCTTCCTCAACCCTCGTCTTGCGAGGGATCAGTGAGCAAGCAAACCAGTCTTCCAGGCCTCCACCTCCACCACCCTCTCACTTGTCATCGGAGAGGTATGCGAGGGTTCACGATCCCCAGGAGGGTGTGCCTCCTCATCAGCCTGACTGGAAGCTGACTTTATATTCCAGATTCACCGTTTGGTAGATTTGCTTTGAATTTCTCAGCGAAGGTTTTCCTCCTGCGGAACGTGATTTTCAGCATGATCGTGCCTACGTTTCTCTTGCCAATGCTCATATCTATCGTATGGAGAATCTAGTCTCAACAAGTCAAGAAATCTATCGGGACTGGATGACAATGGGTAAAAATTGGGGAGTTCAGGACGACATTATCAAGGATCTACGAGCCGGGAAAGAAAAGTATCGTTTAGAAGCTAACACTGCGAAGTGGAAGCTGAAGGATGCTGAGAAGGCCGTGGAATCCGAGAAGGCTCGTCAAGCGGCTGCGGCCAAGGATTAGGAAGAGGCATGTCGGCGGAAAAACGTAACACTCGAAGCCGCACGGGCTCAAACCCGTGCACACGAGGCCGATCTTGTCAAGGAGAAAGACGCAAAATCCGTCTTACAGACTATGCTTGCCGCCGAAGAGGATGCCATCACTACATGCTGAGGTTGCCACCAAAAACATCCTGATTGAGGAGCTCACTACAGATAATGCCCGACTTATTGGTGAGCATGGTGACCTTAAGCAGAGTGTTGAGCAAGCTCTTAATGACAAGGCGTGGCTTATGATCCACGGTCTCCCTCTGGTATGAACCTTATGCCTTTATTTTATATCTCGTCTGGAATCATAATTATTGTTTCTCTTTTTCAGACTATCACCCATATTCATGAGGGATCCATCTTGGGAGAATGTCTTGCGCAACTTCTTCGCGCATCATATGATTCTGGTCGCAAGGCAAGCTTTCAGGAAGGAACTTCCTTTGTGCAGGAGGGGTGCTCTTTGGAGAATTTGTATTGCAAGTTTTTGATACTGACGCTAAATATGCAATGGAGTTTCAAGCCTTTGACAATCTCTGATTTCCAATCCAAGATGCCATTCAAGGTTTTGCACTCCAAGATGATGGTGTTTAGCAGCTTCGAGATTATCTTTAGGACGAAGAGTGATCTTTTTATGTTATGTTGTAATTATTTAATCTTCTTGTTGTAATCCCTTTTTTGATTGTATATATGACATGGGTTTTACATTTTGTCTTGTTAATTTTACAATATAAATGTTTGTAATCTAAACCTGCCATGCATCCAAAATATAGGACTAGCTACTTTACTGGCACGTAGGCCTACATAAGGCATATAAGAAAATAGAAATTGTAAAATGACACGCAGCTCACTAGTATTTAACTAATGTTGATGAAAATTTGGCGCGCAACTTTTGTTTTATATGTAGGTTCCCAGACGGATCTTACACGAGATATCGCTATCTACGTAGGTGCGGAATCCCTGCGTAGGTAGTTACGAGCGTAGAATACGTAAAACAATCACACGCGATACAAACGAACACGTTATATAATATAACTTAAAACACGTCTATTACAGACTCTATCTCTCGTCTATCGACTTTACTGAATCACACGTGATTAACCAAAACACTAACTGACCAACTGATTAACCTCAAACAGTTAACCCGTAAACTATTTAAATACACGACAACTTCGCTTGTTCAACAAGTTCGCCTAAGCGAACTTGTTGACAACTTCGCTTACATACATAAACATAAACTTAAACATAATTACATTACAGACTCGATTACAAACGCTAGACTATGAACTACTGACATTTATGTACCAACAGACTCCCCCTTGGCAGTAGCTTCATATCTTGATCTTCAAAGCTTGTGTCTTGTAATCTATCGTCTTCTCTCTTCATCTCTTCAAGCATGCACTCCCTGTCTAACACATACAGAAACCAACTTCTGGTACTTCTTAGCTTCCTCTTTCCAAGCAGGAATGTAGAAAATCTTCTTAGCATGTAGTACCTGCAAGTCAGCTTGAGACAGATTGACTAAGTGCATAGGATCATACACTCTCATGATCTCTTTCTCATCTTCATCCTCCATGACCGCTTCAGCAGTTTCACAATCCACGTACCACCACTTCAAGTCTTTCAAGACGTTCTTGGGCATCACCTTCATCGGCACTTCTTTTAAATGACGGACTGGTTTATACTTCATAACCATCCATGGTTTGCCGTCTGCCCTCATCCCTCTATCTTTGTCTTCTACTAACTTCCCTTTCTGAGGCTTCAGAAGTTCAAACTTTTTATCTTTAATGGCCTCCTTCCAAACAATTTTCCCAATTACTCTCGCCATGTTATCATCACTTCTGTTTATCAGCCCCAGTCTTGCTAAGTCTTTCACCTCACACTCCGGTAAGGTATTCAGGTATCTTAACATCTTCTTGAAGTACTGAATGCCGTCGTAACGTTTGATCACAAATAGTTTCAACTCTTCATCGTACAACCAGCATATGATTCCCTTCTTTGATTCTGCGTATCCCTTTATATTATACGACTTTTTGAACATCGTCGGTACTGCTGGCTTCTTCGTCTTTACAAACCACTGAGCGCAGCCTTCCTTCCAGTTTGGCTGATCTTCCCACTCAGTGTTGTCAACTGCAGCATCTTTACATATAGTCGACTGTTCAACCACAGGGATCTCATGCTCTACATTTTCTTCAACAATCTCTCCTTCTTCTATCACATTCTCAACCACAATTTTTGCACCAATCTTTTCGATCTCATCGATTGGCAGAACATCATCTTCATTTATCAACTCATCATCCTCTAACATATCGTCAATCTCTTTCAGAGCATCAATCATATCATCAACAATCTCAACATCTTCAACCACATCCACATCATCACCAACAGCAACCACATCATCACCAGCTGCAGACTCCCCCTCAGCTGTGGAAGCCCCAAGAGCTATAGTAGTTCTTGGCAACTCACCACCTGCACCTTCCGGTGCATTGGGATCATCGTCTTGGTCTTCTCTTCTTTTGGTCCTCAGCTCATCTCCTCTACAGCTCATCTCCCCCTGAGATGCCAAGAACACCTTCAAGGCATCTATAATTTTCCCGTGCTCAGCCAGGAGGGATGCCTGCAGTTGATTTACTTCCACTAAGCTTTGAATAGTCTTGTATTGCTCAGCTACAATCTGCTCTAGTGAAGCTATTCGTTCCGAGTCTGAAGTGGGCGTGACCGCAGGTGGTACCGTACCCGATAACCCTGCAGTAGTGGTGACCGTAGACTCGACAAATCGTGCTACTACCACCGATGGAGTAAGCGTTTGAGGTGGTAGAGACACAATTGCTGGAGTCGACGTTTGGACGGCTGTGATCGATGGAATGTCAGCCGACGATGTAGCCACTACGGGAACAACCGTAGCGCTTGTACTCGGTACCTACACAGAGGTAGGAACAAAGGACATACCAGACAGGGCAGGTGGAGAAAAACGTACCAACCGTGAAGTCTCTCCAGCTCCTACACCCATACCTGTCCTTTTCCTTCGTGAACGCTTTCTCACCAGCTGCACAGCTTCTTCTTCATCATCTTCCTCGTCATCGTCATCAACAGTTCTCTTTTGTTTACCAAACGTTCTCTCATGCGTTACCATCATCCTTCTAGCCTCTTCCATGACATCATCAAAGTCAGCCTGTGGACCCGAGACTTGAATATTCTCTTGAGGATCAACTCGGTCCATATCAAACATTCCTTGGCCTCCCAACATGGCATCAAGGTCAATCTCTGCAGCTGACACAGCAGCAGATACAGCATGCGCAGCTGATACAGCCTGGGGTGCTGCCGCCTGTTGTGGTCTTGGATCTCTGAACTCGTCCCCTGCCGCAGGCACATACTCCGGGTTTATAAGGTACCCAAAGAGCGGAGTATGCCTGGGACGCAGCTCAGGCTTGCTTCGTGCGCTGGAAGTGCGACACTGTGCAAAGATACGTTTTGTCACACTTTCAACGTATCGAATAGGACGTCGTTGAGACAGCGTCGGAGCCACATGATTGAAAATCATCTGTAGGAATCGAGGATACATTGTAAACCGCTCACGCGCCACAGCCCTTCGTTGCCGATCGATCTCGTAAAAGATCATCTGGCTGAAAGAATATCTTTTATTATAAGTCAACGTAGTCATAGCAGACTGCATTGTCGCACCCATACCATCAGTGCCTGCCTTCCGTCCTGACATACATACGAACATGACGTGCATAAGGAAGCGCCACTGATCTAAAAGGAATCCCTTCCTCCGTTGAGTGTCCCCTAAGAGACCAGAATACCCCATCCTGAGGAACGCCCCATCACGGAATGGCGCAACAAACTCCGTTGGGTCATCCCTCGTCTCGTCACCAAACTGCAACGCCACCCGTATGTGTTCAGAAGAAAACTGAACAACTTGACCGTTTACGGTGGCTCGCATAACCGGGGGCTCAACCCGGCAATCGTACTCTACCGTCTCCCAAAAGTCTTCAATATTCGGTAGGGAAATAGGCAGGGTAGTTGTTATTGCGTGATATATCCGTGAGCGCAAGAGAAAAGTAATTATCTCCCTGTAGTCCTCCACGCCCTTTGCATCTGGGTCAAGTGTTATGAACTGGTTATGAGCTGGGAAGAATTGTCTGTGATCATCACCGTCATCACCTGCACCTCCTGCACCTCCAACAGCAGCCATATCTGCACTAAACGAACCAAGTTAGATAAACGTTTAAGTTGTACACAAGTTCGCTTGATTATCAGGAGCGAAGTTGTGATCAAACCTGTATAGGCGAAGTTAAAGGTGAGGCGAAGTTGGGAACAACTTCGCTTCATCTTTAAGTTCGTCTAATTAATTTTAAGTAAAATGGTCTGGGCGAAGTTAGTGATAACTTCGCCTCTTCACAACATCGCCTCAGGCGAAGATAAGGGTTAGGCGAAATTAAGCCTCAGGCGAAGTTGCGGATAACTTCGCCTCAGGCGAAATTAATCGTCAGGCGAAGTTGCGGATAACTTCGCCGAAACCCTAACTTCGCCTGAACTGAATCGGCGACTGTTAGGATTCTAACAGCCGGAATCCGATGATTCGGCAAAGATTGACGATCCAGGAGACTCTAACACATGATATTACGGATGGTTAGATGAAAAGATCGTCCATGAACACGTAATACAAGTTAGTAAATCTCGGTTTTGAAAGGTCACCGGACCGAGGTCACGAAACCGTTCAAAACGACCTATGAAAAGCATCACTGTCTTTGGATATACGGTGAATCGATAACACACACCTTGAATCTATGAACGAAACTGAGAAAAAGGATCGAAATCGGAAACGAATCAAGTTCGCCGTAACAGATATATGTTCGCCGGATATTTCGGATAAGTTCGCTGGAATTTCTAATGAACAGTTTTAACCCTTAAAATCCTTTATATAGAGGCTCTGTTATACAGGCGAAGTTACGGATAACTTCGCCTAGGCGAAGTTATTCACAACTTCGCCTGTTCAACAACATCGCCTAAAATTTCAAAATTTAACCCTTAAGATTTTAACCATTGTCAATTAAGTTAAAAATTGTCCTTTAAGAAATAAATAACATGATCAATTCTAAGTAACCAGTTAAAAAATCATAAAGCTATCTTAGTACAAAAACGTAATAAATTTAAAGTATAAGGGATCAAATTTCAGTCTCGATAGGGACTGCTACGTTTTAGAAAAGATCCGAACAGGAATCATACTAACTACGTGACTGTCACATAGATCCGTGTTTAGCTGTATTATGACATATAGAGACAGGTTGTAAGCAGGTAATATGCTTAAGATGGTTTTCATCGTTTCTGTGATACGAGTTAGGTTCAATTAATCCTTAAAATTTAAGTGGGCAACAACTTAGAAATATTGATGCCTCCTATCTATCCTCAAAGCGTATTTGGCTTTCCCCAAGTCACCCCGAATTGACTTCGACCCATAGTGTCTGATTAAACATGTAAGGACTCTTCTTCTGGTTCCCGTTCTTCTTCTTACTCTAAGATTGAGAAGTCTCGATATCTTGAACTCTCGAATGTTACAATAACTCATAAGTACTAATTTTTTTTATTTTTTTTATTTTTTTTTATTTTTTTTTTTCAAACAAACATACTTATAGACTTCAGAGTAATAAACAACTGCAAGTCCCGAATCTGGATCACTGCAGTGTCTTGAAACGCTTTCTTCACGGGAATCAGAACACTTACGGGCTCGTGTATGACTGGGTAATCACTTTTCTGCCTATCATTCGGAAAGATATACATGAAGACACGCAAAACTCTTAAGGAGTTTCCACAAAAAATCAAGTAAAATTTAATTTGTATCACATCTACTTTTACGCACCATAAAAAGTTACCATGACATACAATGATTGTCCTAAAGCCTTTTAAGCCTAATAACTTCACTAGTTAAGCACACAAAGTTAGTATATCTATCATTTTCCAAGGTTGGATCAATTTTCCGTTCAACATAGCTAACTAACTTCTTACGAAGTAACAGACTTGAAAAGTAATTTCATTTCCCTAAAAAATTTTGACTTCAATCGCCCCGATCACGTCGAAGTCTTCAAGTAAACGGCAATCCTGGAGATCCAATGGATCAACTGGACCGACCACATACAAGTATGTGTCCTTCTAACTAAGTATGAACGACTAATTTTCAGCGACAGAAAGAAAACACATCATAACCGCCCCGGTCACTTGCAGTCATCTGGTTAATGGCGACCCTCATTCTCTACAAGTAGAAACGAGGACCAAAACATATCCGAGGATATGTCCATCAAACTGAGGTAACCGACTAATTTTAAGCAATAGTGACGTTTTTTTTTTTTTTTTTTTTTTTTTGCAAATAAACACAAAAAAAACATGGTTACTCGGGATTGATCATCCCGTTCAGCTCAATTAGGTTTTGAAATCTGGATTTATCAAACGCTTTTGTAAATAAATCAGCGAAATTTTCTAGCGTATAGACCTTTTCGACCTTAATCAGTTTCTTCTCAGCACAATCCCGTATGAAATGATGACGAATGTCAATATGTTTAGTTTTACTATGTTTCACGGGATTGTTAATTACTGAGATGGCAGCAGTGTTATCAATAAAAATAGGAGTGAGTAAGAAATTCAGACCATAGTCGCGCAATTGTTGCTGAATCCACAAAACCTGAGAGCAGCAGTTGGATGCTGCCATATATTCAGCTTCGCACGTAGAGATTGCGACTGATGTCTGTTTCTTGCACTGCCGGGAAACTAATCTTCCACCGAGAAACTGACATCCTCCTGTTGTCGACTTCCGACTCTGATTGCACCCTCCATAATCAGAATCCGTATAAGCAACCAGTTCCACGTCTCCTCCCTTCGGGTACCACAACCCTAGCTTCGGCTTGCCTTTGAGATACCGCAGAATCCTCTTCACACCCTTCATGTGAGATTCTTTTGGGTTTGCCTGAAAACGACCACAAAGACAAACAGCAAACATTATATCAGGCCTAGAAGCAGTCAAATACATCAAAGAACCTATTATAGCCCGATACTGAGTTGGGTCCACATCTACGTCACCGTCTATTTCAGCTCCCAACTTGTGGTTGACGCAAATTGGAGTGTCAAATGGAGAACAGTCCTCCATCTTGAAGCGCTTGATGACATCATGAACATATTTTGTTTGATGAATGAACATCCCATCCTTCTTTTGATCAACCTGCAAACCTAAAAAGAACGTAAGTTCACCCATGGCACTCATCTCAAATCTTTTCTTCATGACGGCCTCAAATTCCTGACACATGGAGACTCTTGATGCAGCAAATATGATGTCATCCACGTAGACTTGAACTAGCAGGAAGTCACTTCCATCTCTCTTCACAAACAGTGTGCTGTCAATCAAACCCCTTTCAAAACCATTTTCTAGCAAGTAGTCCGATAACGTTGAATACCAGGCACGAGGTGCCTGATGTAATCCATACAGCGCCTTGCTCAACTTGTACATGTGATCAGGAAAGTCTGGGTCAGGAAAACCCGGAGGTTGCTCAACATACACAACCTCATCAACTTTCCCATTGAGGAACGCACTCTTCACGTCCAACTGAAACACTTTCATCTTCTTAAAAGCAGCAAACGCCAAAAACAATCTTATCGCTTCCAACCTGGCCACCGGAGCGAACACTTCATTATAATCTATCCCCTCTTGCTGATTAAAACCCTTAACGACCAGCCTCGCCTTGTTTCTTATAATAATCCCCTTTTCATCTCTCTTGCACTTAAACACCCATTTTGTGCCTATCGCATGCACATTCCTTGGTTTTTCAACCAAAGTCCAAACTTCCATCTTCTTAAATTGAGCCAACTCTTCTTGCATGGCCTCGACCCACGAGCTGTCCTTAAGAGCCATTTGATAATTTTTCTGTTCAATCTGGCTAATAAAGCATGAGTACAAACATTCGTTCATTATACCCGTTTCCTTAATGCTTGTATAAACACAGGTGTGCTCATTCAAGCTACTTCTGGTTTGTACACCGGAGAACACATCACCTATAACATTCTCTAAAGGGTGTTCTTTGTGAATTCTCGTGGTCGGAACAGCACCGACATGCAAATTATCTTCTAAATTAGAAGAGAGCTCATCAATGGTTGTTTCTGGCTGAGAGTGAAATGGATTGATAAACTCTTCTTCATGAGAGACAGCAGGGGAACCGATAGAATTTGATGAGGAAGGTTGACAATCATCAAATAGCTGTCTATGAGCCAAATTTTCCTCCTCATCTAGAATCATCTTCGTAGCAACACGTTCTTCTTCTTCTGTACAAAACAAATCAGGTATATTAAAAGACTTGAAGAGCCTATCATAGTCGAAAATCCCAGGTGGTCCGATGCTCGGTCTTGGCGATCTGTAACTCGTAATGTCGGTGTTACATACCACCTCAACCTTGCCGTTCGTTGTATTAAAGACACGCCTGTTGGGAGTCCCAACTTCATAGCCGACTAAGATTCCTTCATCGGCTGCTTCACCAAACTTTGAATGTGCCTTTAAAATTGAACACGGGGACCCGAAAGCTTCAAGTCCACACAAATTGGGCTTTCTCCCATGCATAAGCTCGTAGCATGTTTTATTAAGTCTTTTTACCATTAAAACTCTATTCAGTACATAGCAAGCTGTAGAAACAGCTTCAGCCCAGAACACCACCGGAAGCTTCGAATCAGCCAGCATAGTTCTGGCTCCTTCAATTAAAGTTCTATTCTTCCTTTCAGCCACTCCATTTTGTTGCGGAGTATACGGAGCGCTGAATTGGTGTTCAATCCCTCTTGACAGACAGAAGATCTCCATTTCAAAATTTTTAAACTCGGAACCATTGTCACTTCTGATGAACTTCACTCGTTTATCCATAATGTTCTCAACTTTGGAATCAGATTCTTCACCATTTGAGCCGTTTCGTCCTTTGATTTCAGGAAGTATACCCACGAGTATCATGAGTAGTCATCAGTGATCACCAAGCAATAAGTTGTACCACCTAGACTTCTTACATTCACAGGACCGAAGAG
This sequence comes from Bidens hawaiensis, assembly GCF_021521415.1. Taxonomy (NCBI): domain Eukaryota; kingdom Viridiplantae; phylum Streptophyta; class Magnoliopsida; order Asterales; family Asteraceae; genus Bidens; species Bidens hawaiensis. Next base: position 1,035,283 of record NW_027491522.1, read on the forward strand.
ATCCATGTGAAGCAGCTCTAGTGTACTAGCAATTGAATTTACTTTCTTGGTGAGATGGGACTTCTTGTGCTGCTTTCCCTTTTTGCGCGCAAGACATTTGTCTTCAAAATTGAAACTTTTTAAGGGAACACCCAACACAAGCCCATGTCTGACAATATGGTTCATCTTCCGAAGATGAATGTGCCCCATTCTCCTGTGCCACAGTTCAGATTCCGATTCGCTTGCTTTCGTCAAAAGGCACGATTCTTTCGTTGACATTTCAGTTGAACTTAAATCCATCATATACGTATTTCGATCACGTGGAGCCTTCATTACTATCCACTCCTCTGGTATTTGAAAACCAGGCTTCAACACAATCGCATCAGTCTTCGTGAAGTGTACGGTATAATCTTTATCACAAATCTGCGACACACTCAGCAGATTGTGCTTCAGTTCTTTAACAAAGTTCACATTTTCTAACGTCATCTTCCCGTTAGTTACCGTACCCCTTCCTGTTATTTTGCCTCCACTCTCACCGGCAAAACTGACTCTTGCTCCTTGAACAGGTTTTAAATCTTGTAACAAATCCTTGTTACCAGTCATGTGCCGGGAACAGCCGCTGTCCACAACCCAAAGATTATTGGACGCCCTGTTCAACTGTTCCTGCACAAACAAAAGAGATTATTAAAATTTGGGGACCCAAGACCTCTTGGTCTTGGGTCGACTAACCTTCTTAACATAACTCACACACCTTGGCTGACCAAAATTAGCATTAGATAAATTTCCACGAGTCCTAACAGGATACCTCCTTGGAGACTGATAGTGAGGCCAACCAAACCGACGAACATTTAGAAAATCCAAAGAATTATAGCATTTGGTTTGGTTATTAGTAGTGTAAAAACGAGATGTGTTTCTTTGAAAACCTGTATTATCTCTCAAATTTGAATGGTTTTCATTTTTAACATTTAAACGATTACCAAAAACCTTAGTCTCAGTTTTCGAGGGCCTCACCTCTCTGAAACGCTGCTTCAGAGGGCAATCAGCAACAAGGTGCCCTGTTTGATTACATCTAAAACAACACCTATATTCAGCTTTCTTTTCAGCAGATGTTTTAGATGTGGAGGCAGTATTACCAACCGTACGTCTCACATAAGGTGGGACATATGGGTTGAGTGGAGTACTCATTTTAGTTGAATTAACTTTTTCTCTACTAGTGGGTAACACTTCCTTCTCTTTTGTCTTACCCGATTCGGATGACTTATCCGAATCAGATGAGACTGGACTTGAAATAGAAATTTTAACTTTTGAGACAGGCGAACTTGTTTCGCCTTTACTAATTTCCGGTACTTTACCAGTTTCCTTAGCAGGACCTGTCTGATCAGCTACAAAATTAACAGATTCATGAACACTAGGATTGAAAGTATAATTATGGTTATAAGGTGGTGGAACCTCATGGTAACCAATTCCTCCCCTCTTAGGTGAGGAACCTTGATCACTAACAAGGTGATCAAGAATAGTAGAGGAATTCCGAAACTGCTCCAGTTTCCTATTTAGTTCCACCACTTTTACCTGGTGATCAGCAATCTGTTTTTCTTTCTCAGCGATTAACTTGGTTTTCTCTTCTAAGACCTCGTAGCTTAGATCGATCACATCAATTTTCTCAGCTAATTTTGTTTTTAAACTTTTAACGTCTTTTTCACAAGCTTTAATTTTTATTTTATAATTATTTTCTCTTGTCTTTGTGAAGTGATGATCTTCTTTCAAGGTTTTAAATTCGGCATCCAACTTAACATACTGATCAGTAATTGTAGCAAGCTGTTCAGACAAGTTCTCACATTTAGTACAGATAGGTTTAGTACATACCTCGGAGTTCTGGTCATTAGCCATGAAAGCTTTTTCATTTTCAGCAGCTTTCATACATTCTTCAGCTGCAACCTTCGCCATGTGTGCCTGCTCAAAGAGTTCTCCAGAGAACATGTTCCAGTTGTATTCACCAGCATCAGACATCATGGCATTATTCCCATTGTTATTTCCACTTTGCTGTGTAGTTCTCCCCTGACTACGTTCTACACGTGCATTAGTGCACTCCTTTGCAAAGTGTCCATTTTGTTGACAATTGTAACACCTCACCCTTGACTTATCAAATCCTGGCTTTCCACCTACGAACTTTCTGCCAGTCTTCTTCATGAAACGCTTCACTCTTCTGACTATCATCGCCATCTGCCACTGCAGATCCATCTCCTCCAGATCATCAGGATCGATCTGGTCATAGTCTTCTTCCAAAGCAGCAGGGTCCACAATCTTCCCTTGTATGTAGTTCTCGTAAGAAGCAATAAAAGATGCATAGAGTGCAAACTGCTCTTCAGCAGATTTGACACTCATTGGCATCTTAGTGTAGTTATTGCTTGAAGCACTGGGAGAGAAACTACTCTTGGATGCTTGAGGTTTCGAAGCACTTGATCCTCCAGCAACAAAGCAAACATCACCGTTCATGTTTACTGACACATTTCCTTCATGAGAAGAGTTAGAACCTGACTCTCCTTTGGAGTAGTAAGCAGCAGATTCAGACTTCGAGCTTGAGCCTGAGTTAACTTTGGCACCATACATACCAGGGTCTTGAACCTGATCCGTTGGTGTTTCTTTACGAACCATATTAAGCTCAAAGGTTCTGAGCTTGTTTACTGCTGTCTCCAAGTCATAATTAGGAAAGTCTTTGTCTTCCCTCATTAGAACAGTGTACATTTCCCACTTCGGTGGGAGAGCATCGAGAAGCTTCTCAACTATTTCCTCCTCTCTATAAGCAATAGAATAGTTGTTCAGCTCTGTCATTAGATGATAATATCGGGTGATAATATCATCGAGCGATTCGTTCTTCAAATACTTGAAAACAGAGAACTGGGTCTTTAACAGCTTGATCTTCGAGGCACGAATACCCACGTTCCCTTCGAATCTATTCTCAAGAGCATCCCAAAGCTCTCGTGCAGAAGTGTACTTCCGGAATGTATGGAGAATCTCTTGAGGAAGAGCCATAGTAATTGCAGCATGGGCCTTGCTCTCGGCCTCATACATCTTCTTCTCTTCTTCCTCCATCTTGCTGTACTTCTTTATCACATCCCGACCTTCGTATTCCATTATCGGTGGAATATATCCATCCTGGATGCACACCCACATCTTTGCATCCTGGTATTTAATATACTGAATGAATCTATCCTTCCACGCCACAAAGTCGGTTCCTTTCATCAACCTTGGGGCATTAGTAGCCGACCCCGCTTCAACTTCCATTTTGACTAACTCTGAGATGTTAATCGGCGACATCTTCTCGAAAACACGAAAAACCCGAAAAAAACAAAAATTCTTCCAAACAATACTATAGGCGAAGTTAAGGATAACTTCGCTTAAGTGTTAACTTCGCTGGAAAATCCTTAAATTCGCGTGACTTGGCGAAGTTGAGAATAACTTCGCTTAAGGTAAGCGAACTTAGGAGGTAAGCGAAGTTGAGAATAACTTCGCTTAGGCGAACTTATGAGGTAGGCGAAGTTGTGGATAACTTCGCTCAACCTTATATCTTCGCCGAAACCCTACTTCCAGTGTCGGCAACTTCGCCTGAAGAACAACAACTTCGCCCGAAGAACACTGAAAATATTCAGATCTGTTTTCGACGATTTAGCAGTTTCCGGTCGGTGTGACGGCTTGAATATGACTGTATAAGGTGAGTATAACACAATATCAACGAAAACGCGTCCCGCGAATAGGTCAAACGAGACGTTTTCTACACCCGCGTGAAATCCCGAACCACACAATCGAGCCAACGCTCTGATACCAATTGTAGGTTCCCGGACGGATCTTACACGGGATATCGCTATCTACGTAGGTGCGGAATCCCTGCGTAGGTAGTTACGAGCGTAGAATACGTAAAACAATCACACGCGATACAAACGAACACGTTATATAATATAACTTGAAACACGTCTATTACAGACTCTATCTCTCGTCTATCGACTTTACTGAATCACACGTGATTAACCAAAACACTAACTGACCAACTGATTAACCTCAAACAGTTAACCCGTAAACTATTTAAATACACGACAACTTCGCCTCAGGCGAAGTTGTCAGTAACTTCGCTCGTTGAACAAGTTCGCCTAGGCGAACTTGTCGACAACTTCGCTTGTTCAACAAGTTCGCCTAAGCGAACTTGTTGACAACTTCGCTTACATACATAAACATAAACTTAAACATAATTACATTACAGACTCGATTACAAACGCTAGACTATGAACTACTGACATTTATGTACCAACATTATACAAATAACTCGCTATTCATTACATGAGCATAAAGGAAATTAGCACACAGGCAGTAATTCTAGCGCGCATGCCAGCAATATGGCATGCAGGCCGACAATACGGCACACGGGCCTTATAGGTAACATTTTTAAAATTTTTCTACATTCCATGTTCTGGGGACCAATGTTCCGTCTAACTTTTTCAATTTATAGGCGCCTTTCCCCAGAACATCATCAATTTCATAGGGTCCTACCCAAGTAAGAGCCAGTTTTCCTGATGACTCGGCGTTTGACGCCTCGTTATCTCGAAACACATAGTCTCTTTTATTGAATTTGCATATCTTGACTCGCGTATCGTAATACTTTTGGAGTTGGTGTTTGTATTTGCTTTCTCGTATTGCCGCCAACTCTCTTCATTCTTATAGGAGATCTAGGTTCAACCGTAGCTCCTTTTCATTGTCATCAATCAAGAGTGTTCGTGCGGATGGGACACCGATTTCAGCGTGGATCATTGCTTCTGTCCCGTACGTCAAGCTGAACAGTGTCTCAGAGTTGCTCATTTTCTTATGAGTTTGTGTGCCCACAAAACATGCGGCAACTCGTCTACCCAACCTGTTCTTTTCATTCCCAGTCGGGCTTGATCCCATCTTTGAAACTTCAGTTAGCTCGTTCCACTTGCCCATTGGCTTGTGGGTGTGCAACTGAAGTGAAGATTTGTGAAATATGTAATTTTGATAACCATTCCTGCAGGCCTTTGTCTGCAAATTGAGTTATGTTGTCGCTCACAATTGTCTATGGGAGCCCAAAACGGCATATAATGAATTCCTAGAGGAATTTCTTTATGTTCGCTGCCGTAATGGTTGCTAGCGGTTTGGCCTCCATCCATTTGGTAAAATAGTCAATCGCGACTAACAAGAACTTCAAGAAATGGGCTCATGATATCCATGGCCCATTTCTGAAATGGCTACGCAGAAATTTCCAGAAACAGCTTGTTTTGTGGACGGAGGATATGCGGCGCATGCCTTTGTTAAGAATCACATTTTTGGATTTCTCTTACTACGTCAATGTGCATGCTCGGCCAGTAATATCCCGCATTCATAATCTTTGCCACAACAATCCTTGGTCTCTCGTGTAATCCAAAGATGCCTTCGTGGATTTCTCTGATTAAGTAATTGGCATCCTCCACATCTACGCATCAGAGTAACATACCAATGAAGGATTTTCTGTATAGCACTCCATCTTGGACTTGATAAACAGTGCTTTGTGATGAATTTTCCTTGCCATGGCTGTTTCTTCTGACAAATTCTTGAATTACAAATACTCCGCGATAGGTGTCATCCATTAAGTTATCCCTATTTAACCAAAACTTGATGTTGAGGGATGGAAGGACTGTCCAATACCTTGATGTGTAATTCCATGCCCAGATGTTCGAAACTCGTGGACGCTAGTTTGCTCAACGCATCGGCGGGTCGATTTTCACTTCGTTCAATGTGAATTACGTTGCATGTTGTATACTACTGCATAAGATCTTTGGCTTGGGACAAGTATGAGGCCATTACTTCATTCTTTGCCTCTTACGCTCCTAAAACCTATCCCGCAATAAGCATAGAGTCTACCCGTGATTCAAGATACTTGACCCCCAATTTCTTAGCAATTCTTAGACCAGCCAGGAACGCCTCGTATTCCGCCTCATTGTTGATAATTTAAAGTTCAACTTTATAGTGTACGTAAATTCTTGGCCATTTGGACTAACCAATCTCAAGCCCGCGCCTGATCCTTCACCATTAGATGCCCCGTCAGTGAACAGAGTCCACATTTGACTTTCTTCTGATGGAACTGGAGGTTGTTGTTCGTATAAACATTCTTGAATTTTTTTCATTCGGTACCTCGGTGATGAAGTCCGCAAATACTTGACCTTTTATTGCAGGTCTAGGTTTGTATTCTATGGAGTGTTCACCTAGCTCGATTGCCCACTTGGCCAATCTTCCAGACAATTCCGGCTTGCTTAACATGCTTTTCAGCATGAAGTCTGTCGAGACATTGATGGGATGTCCTTGAAAATATCGTTTCAATCTTCGCGCGGCATATATTAGGGCCAACATCAAATTTTCCAGCATCGAGTATCGGGTCTCGGCATCTGCCAAGGTTTTACTTACATAGTAAATTGGCGTCTAGACCGTTTTCCGTTCAGTTATCAAGACTGCCTCTATCGCAATATCTGACGCGAAAGGTACAACGTGAGGGGCTCTCCTGCACGTGGTGCAGTTAACATCGGGAGCTCCATTAAACACTTTTTTACTTCTAAGAACGCTTTCTCAGCCTTTGGTGTCCACCTAAAGTGTGCTTTCTTCAAGAAATTGCATAGTGTGGGCACAAAAGGATAAGATTTTGCAGCATGATTCGCCATAAATCTATTTAGTGCTACTAAACGACCTTTTAATGTCTGCACCTCTTTGAGTGACGATGGGGAAGGCATCCGGGCAACCGCCTGGACTTTATATGGGTTTTCTTTGAAGCCTTCCCATGTGACAATCACTCGCAAGAACTTACCTTCCTCCATGGCAAAAGAGCATTTCGTCGGGTTAAGCTTCATATTGATTTTCTTCAAGGTGGAGAAGACATCTTCAATATCACGCAACATCTGAACTTCCACCACACTCTTGATGACCAAGTCATCCATGTAAACCTCCAGATTCTTCCCTATATGTTCCCTAAAAAACCGAATGGCATCATCTTCTACCAGAAGGTTCCTTGATCAGTTCGAAAGGTTGTCTTGTCTTCATCGCTGGAAACCATTCGGATCTGATGATAACCTTTATAAACATCCAAGAAACATTTAAATCTGTAGGGTGCCACTGCGTCGACTTTCAAATCAATTTCTGGAAGTGGGTGGCAATATTTTGGGCACGCTTTATTTAGATCTTTAAAATCTATACACATTCGCCATGTATCGTTACTCTTGGGGACCATTACTGGGTTCGCCACCCTGGTTTGGTATTGAATTTCATGGATGATCCCCACCTGTAACAGGTCCTGGACTTGCTTATTCATAGCTTTAGTTTGCTCAAGGCCCATCTTCCGTTTCTTTTGAAAAATCGATGTGTATGCTGGGTTTACCCTCAACCGATGTTCGGAAATTTCTCTTGAGACTCCGGTTATATCTGATAGTGTCCAAGCAAAGACATCAACATTTTTGACGAGCAACTGTTTCAGAAACACACAAACTGTTTCTGAAATAGTTGGCTCAATAGTGATTGTCTGTTCCGAGTACTTCGAGTTAATCACACGTTTCTCCGGTTCCGTTCTCACCATACCCTTGGGAATCTTTGTGGGTTTTGACCCCTCTGTTGCAAAGCAGTGTTTGTTAACTCGAATGATGGCTACGCCTGTCCTTGTGGGCACTCTGACTGCACCGTGCGCCACCGAAGGGTTGGCATTGAAATCACTAATCGCCTCGCATCCCAAGATTATATCGTGATTGGATTTTACGGGTAGGACCAGAAATTCAACATCTTATGTCCATGAATGAGTTCCATCACTAAGCGTGACTGGAAACGTTATAACCCCTTTTGGATGCATAACCTCATACTCGAATCCTAACACGGGAGTGTGGATGGGTTTTAAGCACGCGTTGTCATCCTCATCGAGTTGCTCGAAGCCCTGTTCGTACATGATATCGGATGTGCTTCCAGTGTCAAAAAAGACATACTGGGATCTTTAATATCCGAAAAATGCTATAATGATTAACGGTTGCTTCATGCATGGACCCCCTTTCACTTTCGGAAAACAACCGACTCACTCTTCCATTCATCATCATCGATTTTCTTTCGTTTGTTTATACGGATTGGTCCGCCATGAATCATGTGAACATTCAAGTCTTTGATTTGCTTCTTCGGCGGGCCTTTGTCTGCGTTAGCTGACTGTTTCCGTGGTTCTTGTTGAATGTTTTTTAATAAATGTTCGAGTTTTCCTGACTTGATCGCGGACTCTATCTCATTCTTTAATCTTACATAGTCATTGGTGTCGTGTCCAATGTCATCATGAAATAGATAGTGCTTGTTTGGATTCAGGTGCGCATGCCGAGTTAACGGTTGTAGTTTTTTGAACTCATGTTCTCTGTCGTCAGAATTTCAGATGGAGTTTTTCTTATAGGGGTCCATTTTTGTTCTTGTTTTCCCTATCCGCAATCCTTCTGTTTCTACCCTATCAATGATCTGGCGTCAAACTGTTTAGAGGATCCTTCCCTTCTTCTTTCTTGGGGCAGGTACTTTTGAACTATGTTTTCGCGGGCTGCTTAGGCGTCCCTGCCCTAAAAGTTTCTAAATAGCTGCGAAAACTTTAGCAGTCGACATAATACCATCCAACGTCCTGGGCATTCCATCTCTCCCGATTAGACAGCGGATCAGATCGTCACTTCGCACATTCGGCCTAAATGAGCCTCTTAACATGTCCTCGCTTATGTCACCGATGTTCAAACTTTTGTTATTAAACCTGGTGATAAAGTTCTCGATGGATTCGTTATCACGGCGGACAACATTTAGGATCTCCGAGGGGGCACGCATATGCTTGCGCTGTTGGCTAAAGTGTTGCGAGAACTTTGCCACTAAATCATCCCAACTCTTGATCTGTCCATCGGGAAGTTTCTTGAACCACTCCCTCGTTGCCCCTGTAAAATTTAGGGCAAACATGTGACACCAATAGGGTAGCGTCCAACCATTAACTCCTCCAACTGCGTAAAGTTTAATAAGTGATCACTTGGATCAGTCATCCCATTATACTTCCCTAGGTTGCTCGGGATCTTGACATTCATCGGGAAGGGAGCAGTAGTAATCCGCGGAATGAATTTTGACTTCTCAGCGAACGCAGCCGGCCGATAGGGTTATGTGAAATCCTCTTCAGCATCACTGCAGTACTCAGTGTGCTTTACTAGTGTCCGCATTCGACTAGTACCTTCCCTACCATACGCGCGACTGTCGTCGCTCACATACCTCTCTTCTTGGTATGTAAAGTCTCTTTGCTTTTGGGAAGCGTGACTCTGATCATACACGACCCTGCGGGATAGCACTCGCTGAGTCGGACGACCTCTGTCACAACTTCCTTCTTGCTGTCACTCAGCTGATTGTTCAACAACCTCCATCTCTGGAGTAATTTGACTTCGCCAAATGACCGGAGGAGGTGAAGGAGATGGTGAGTCATAGACCAGAGTTCTTGCTTGCAATTGATTGTTCTTCACCATTCTGTCATACTCATCCTTCAACCTCTATTGTTCTTGCTGGTACCACTCGTCCGGAGTTAACATTGCTTTTCCAGATCTAGAGTGGTAACAAACTCGCGCCTCGTCACCTTCAAACCTGGGGAACTCTCCGACTCTGTCTTCCAGAATCGGAGTTCGAGTGTTCTGGCAAGATTCTACCAAAGTTCGTCCAGCTTCGAAGATCGGTTCTTCAAGGACTTCGGTCTGTCTCCCTTTCGCCGGAGTAACCATCGGCAATTGTTGGTTCTGACTCATCACTTCAGGTCATAAAAACTTTCAAAAACTTCCACAAAACCGTAAGATCTAGCCAAAAATCGGATGGCGCCAATAAAGAAGCACAGACTCGAACTGGATAGTTCGAATCTACGTTTCTCCAAGTGTGAGTCTACTGATTTCCTGATGAGGTCATATTCCAGCTAATTACCTGCAAAACCGAGCACCGTGTGCCTCGTCATGGGAAGGACAAGATGAGTGATCTTCCCGTAACCACACTCCAGCGTGAGAATAAGTACTGTACTATCGGAATAAAGTACGAATACAAGTAAATTGCTCTGATTACGTGAGAGTGAATGAATACCTCATGGATATGATTCGAGTATTTATAGCTGAAGGTGGAGGGAAGGTGATTGGTGGAGTTGTCAGTATTAAGATATTCCATATATGCCTGAATGAACATGTGTCGAGCGCTTACAGGATATGACAGTCTGGCCACGTTAGGGAAGGTTACCAGGTGTCCAGGTGTCATCCTTTCATTGGTTGATGTCGCTATCAGAGAATGTTGGAAAAATCTTCTAGAAGTGTGGGGACCTTGCACGTGTGGGGTCCCTTGTGTGGCCCGCGGGTATCTTTCACGGATGCTCAATAGTAATCCGCGAATTATGTCGGAGACCCGCGAGATGTATTTCTTGGTTTGCTGGTAGTTTTCCTACCCTATATTTATAGGATTAAATCGATGTTTTTCTCCTGTTTTTCTCTTAAAATAATGAAAGCAAAATTAATAATATTCCGATATCAAGTTGATGCATTTTCAACATGGATGGGCTTTGTTCCACCAGGCCTGTTAATAAAATAGGCCCAACTTTCTAACAGCAGGGTAAACCAAAGACCTTGTTGCTACGCACCAATAATATTCAGAGACGTAGGCGTTTAGCCTGCACTCGAGCGATGGGCGCGTGTCCTGAGGGGTAGTAGGTACAGTCGGTCTTAAATGGTGTGCTGCTGCTGCTGCTGCTGTATCTATATAATAATAATAATAATAATAATAATCATAATCTGGTAATCGCCGTACCCTATCTATCTCGAACCATCTATTTCTCACTCACAGAAGCGAAGCGCAGCGCGGGGGTGTTCTGAGGTAAATTCATCTTCATCGATTCATTTCTTCACTTTCGTTTGATTCCGATCGGTGTTTTGTATTTATCGAATCGAATCGAATCGAATTTCATTCTGACCATCTATCAGCAGCTTTATGCTCATGCTTTTAGTTATATCGATTCGTTACCTGAATTGAATCACCTTGATTTTCATGAATTTAGTCATAATAATCGATTTGACTTAGATCACTGACGAATTTTGAATCACCTTGATCTTCATGCTTTTAGTTATAATAGTCGATTTGACCTAGATCACTGATGAATTTACTTGTGATTGATGATTGGTTCGCCATGGATTTGCTGTTTGTGCATAGATGGAGAATTGATTGAAGCTAAAACCGCACAGAGTTGTTTTGTTATTGTATGATTGTATATTAATTAGAACGGAATTGGTGTCAAAAGGTTCTTATAATAAACGCATCTGCTCAGTTGTGTTTGAACTTTGAATGGTTTCACATTTTTTTCCATATATACTGTAGATGTATGCTGTCCGATAGAAATCACGTAGTCAAAGTTCGTAACAGTGTCACTTGATCTCGATTAATTTTCTATATAACTGAAAGTGTGAAGATAAGGCTTAGTCAAATTCCCTTGTTTCTTGTGCTTTTCGTTGCCTAAGCATATAAATTAGAAAGACAAACGTGCTTTTTGATATACGAATAAGGATCAAATAAAAAATAATTGGTGCCCTCAAGGATGACTACGTTATGGTTCCACTTTACTCTAGAAACAGGCTAACATGTATACAGCAATAAAGGGATTTTCAGTTTATGCTCATAGTAGACATTTCATGATAACATATATTATGACATTTCATGATAATATATATTATATATCATAAAATATATACAGTTTAGATTTGTCATCTAGGTGCAGCGTTGATAACATTTGTTTATTTAACGCATCAATGGTACAGATCACATACAAAAATGGTGAAGGCAGTTGCAGTTCTTAGCAGCAGTGAGGGTGTTAGTGGCACCATTTTCTTCACTCAAGAAGCAGAAGGTAGTTATCGACTTGTATTTTGAATTTTGATGAACATATTAGTTCTCTGTTTTTCTTATTTGATTGATGTTGCAGGTGCTCCTACAACTGTCACTGGTGACCTTTCTGGCCTTAAACCTGGACTTCATGGGTTCCATGTTCATGCACTTGGTGACACAACCAATGGATGCATGTCAACTGGTACGCGTGTGCCACAAAAATCCTTAAAAGTGAAATAGTGTGTGGTTAATGTTGATACGTAAATATAAAACACTTAAACCTTTTATTATTTGACGGTAGGTCCTCACTATAATCCTCATGGAAAGGAGCATGGTGCACCTGAAGACGAGATTCGCCATGCCGGTGATCTTGGCAATGTCACAGTCGGCGAAGATGGTAACTTCGTATTTCAAGATCAGTTAGTTAGTTTGTTTTTATTTTAACATTCAGGCTTTTACATGCTCAAGATAATTTTGTATTTCCTCCACAGAACATGGTATAATATCATGTTTACCCAACATAAAAGCCATGATATCAAATATAATCATTTTTAATTTGAACATTTATGTTCTTCTTTTGAACCTTGCATTAGGATCAATGTTTGGAGTGTAAGGAAAAAGGAGAACGATATAATGATCATATTATACATTGTGTTTAATCAAATGTAGTATGGGGTAAATACAGTTTTTTAGGTATTTGAAATTGGTATATATGATATTAATTTTTTTGTTTGGATAAATATGATTTTTAGCAAAATTTCATGGGGATATACAAAAATACCCCTTCTGCTTGATCTTTATGGTATTCATTTGATTTATTTCATTTTCAAAATCAGGAGGCAAGTTATGGCTCTGTTTTTTAAATTGCTCTTTATTCCCAGTTTAGTTAAAATAGTCAGCGACCTTTTTAGATATAAAAATCATTGGTCACACACTTTTAAGCTTTCATAAACTATGAATTGAAAATGAGAATGATGTGAGTTCTGTAACATGTGTTTATTAACAATCTAATACTAACTTGTCTTGCAATTCTCATCAACTCAGGTACTGCAAAGTTCACCATTGTTGATAAGCAGGTTGGTTCCTGGCATGCTTTCTTGTAATTAACATCTAATACACGTTTAAGCGTGCAAATTTAACACATATATGTTAATGTAGATTCCATTAATTGGAGCTCAATCCATCATTGGGAGAGCTGTTGTTGTCCATGCTGACCCTGATGATCTTGGAAAGGGTAAACTTCTGGGTTTTTAGTGTTGAATGTTTTAGTTTTCAAATGTGCTGTTTTGTCATATTTATTATGTTTCAGGAGGGCATGAGCTTAGCAAAAGCACTGGAAATGCTGGTGGAAGAGTTGCATGCGGTATCATTGGATTGCAGGGTTGATCTTGATCGTGTGAAAGTGAGGGTGTGGTTTATGTCAGTCAATAAAAGTACTCTATGCTACTTCATTATATTTTGAGTGTGTGTATTTTCAAAAGTAGCTATGCTTGGCTATTGATATGAACACTTATTTTTGGACAAGTGGTTTGCATGATTGTTTGGATTTAGACATTATGATTAGGTATATTCACCAAGTGCCTGGCATACATACTAATGTTCATATCAGTTTACGGTATGTGAACGGATATGCACGTTTGTGTGTATACACGTGTTTATACATTTTGCTTTTAAAATGCGCACATCAGGAGTGCAAAATGTGCACAATGCGCCGCGGTTCCATGATGCTAGGATGATGCGCTCAAAAGCGCATGATGCTTGCACTTTCTAGTTAAAGTGAGTTCTGCATAGGTTCCTTGTAGCTGATCCATATATGACTACAGTGACTTATTTTGGTTACTCATAATAGATTATATAGTGACATGATACATCTCTTATATTTTACTAAGTGAAAGTTTAAAAAAGGTAAAATTGTTATCAATAAATAGTTTGTAGTATGTTTAATAACAAGCGCATCGCAAACTTGATGCATGTGTGTCACACATTATGCATAGGTTTTTTTGGATGAAAACGCATCAGTGCGCATCTATAACTTACAAGCAAATATGCCTGCAGATGCTCACATAAGCCAAGCGAACAAAATTTTCTTAAAAAGGATTTTGTGAACTTGGATGAGAATAAAACATAAAGCTTTAGAGAAGTTGTTAAAAATAGATGATGTATTTAAAATGATTAGATTTTAAAAACAAGACCTTTTCCTAAAAGTAAATGTTGGAGCATTTGTTGCTAATGAAATAAATATTGACCAACTCAAATAGTATTTTCTTCTAGGTGTAAAATAATTTCTATTGTTGTGATAGACTGTCAAATTGAAAATGGATAAGATAGATGATAATTAACTACTAATTCAATTCCAGTGGACCTTCAATTCTTATAATGGATTTGGCATCTGATTTGGGGCCAAAATTTATTTTCCTAAAAGCGTAGCTGGAGTGAAGAGCTTTCTTCATAAATTTTCTACTGGATAAACTACCAATCACTTTGAGGATAAGACTTTTAAGTGGGACCAATAGTTGAATGTGAGATTTGGAACATATCTTTTGAGACTATGTTTGTAGGCGAAATGCAACATGCAGCGCATGAGTACCATCATATCATGTTTCGTTTGATTATGTTACAGGCAGGTTCCAGTTACCGCCAGAGCATGAACTTAGTTTCCTGATTGCTGGATTACAAGATTAGATACAATTGCAAATTAGAATGAATCCGACTCAACAAGCTTGGTTTTTGTAGATTGTTTGTTGAATGAACTCAACTTTGTCTAAGTAATTAAATTAAAATATAAATGAATTGAGCTTACAGTTAAGTTTGTCAAAACAATTTAGAATTTTTTAACAACTGAAACAGGTATAAAAGGAATTTGAATAAGATTAGATGACAAAATAATCATAAAGAAAATGAAGCCTACCCACCACCATCGCTGCATCGGTCATTAGCTCCCCAACCCTGCACCACCCTTACCCACATGATTAATTGCCACCACTGCCGGATCACTGTTGCCAACCATCCTCACCGTCATCTAATGTGACCACCAGTTCAATCACCCACGCTGCCCTTGGTTAAGAGGCAATGATGGTGGCGAGAATATTTTGAGTGTGGACCACGAAAGTGGCATGAGGGATGGTGGAGGCGGTGGAAGGGTAGCAGTAACGTGGCTTGGGTGACGATGGCAGCCGAGGTGGGTGGCTGGGCCACACCACTACAAAAACAGCCAAAAGGTGCGGTGAATTTTGCCAAAAGGTGCGGTTCTAGGACCGCACCAAATAGATGCGAATCTTCAAATATAGGAACCGCACCTTTTAAAAAACCGCATCATCTAACCTGCATATTCACAGCCGCACCTTTTACATCCTAATCTGAACCGCATCTTTTGGTCGCACCTTTTACATCCTAATCTGAATAACTAAACCGCATCTTATAACATAAAAACTAACCGCACCTTTTAGCTTAAATTCTTTTTTTTTTAATTATTTTCCGGAAACAACAATATACAAAACCAAACAATTTATGCAGTTGCAAGCTGCATCTACATACACATATATACAATATTTTATAGATGCAAAACCAAATAATATATTTAAAAAAGGTTTCAAAATGTACAAAAATCATGTTTCAAGGTACCACAAATGCAATCCAAATACAAAAATCATGTTTCAAATATTCAGTACAAAAAACTCTAACTTTCATCCTTGCAACTCAAAAGAGCCGTATTCAATCTTCATACTTGCAATGCAAATTCGAATCCGAAGTCTTCATACTTGCCTAACAAAATAACATATCCAAAGTCTTCATATATATGCATTTGAGTCAGAAGTTAATCAAACTCAAACCCTACTCATATATAAGCGAGTTTATAATTTACGCTTTAGATATAGATGAACATAAAATAGTAGAATCTGGGATAACCTTGGGACGCTTTTAGAAAGTTCATGCCCAGCCCGCAAACAGTTAAACTCCAAACACCTTATTAATCCAATGATCCATTAAGTCTACGACCATAAAGTCAATTTCCTTATGAGAAGTAATCCCTCCTTTATTCCATAACTGAAACAAATAATAAAAGTATCTAAATGTACACAAATAAATAGAAAAGTTGATATTTTATATATTTATGCAAAAAACACTTGCCTTTTCAACAAAATTGTATTGAATGGTCTCCACAAATTCCCGCATGTGTTTAATGACCATATAGCCGCATTCCCAACCTTCTTGTTGTTGGTTGCACTGCAATTAATTCACAATTAATTATTTTAAGCACCTGTAATAAGTAATAACTCGATATAAAAGTATAAAACATACATTCACCACTGTCCATGTAAATTTTCTCCCGAAACCGTTATCAGCTAGACCCGAAATGGTGTAGCTCTCCTCACTTTTCCCCCATTTTAAAGAATCAACAATATAGGCGGTTGAGGTGCCCGGTTCAAAGATAAAAAGCGTCCAATGACCACTAAAAAGTAGAAATTATGAACAATTAAATATGTATGTGTATGACTATATGTATATGAATATATGTATGCGTATGTATTGACGAAAACGTATATATTACCTGTTAGCAAATGGTGCAAGAAAATATCTTTTGTTTCCATGATATTTGAATATTTCTTTGATGTGTTCCACAACAGCCTCCGAATTTGTGTCACATTCTGTACCTTTAATGCGGCTAGGATCAAGGAATGCGCATTTGGATTTGGGCAAGAGAAAAAAATACCTTGAATATATAGATATGAGATAAAAGTTAGTAATTAAGTAAATTATATCCAAATAACTAAATATGTTTTGTAACATATTTAAACAATAATAACTTACATTGTAAACGAATATATAATGCTGAAATCAAGCCATTCCTTTGAAAATATTCTTAACAACTCTGAATATGGGATTGCATTTGCAACTCGTTTGGGGTACATCCCTTGAGGTGAAGAAATGCAAATGGAATGGCGTGTACCCACAAATTTGTGTAAATGATCCAACATAACTCGAATGATACCCGTTTTTTTCTTTAATTTTTCCAATATGGGTTCCAAATCAGGATCTTCCCACTTATCGTGTTCGGGATCATTTACTAGAGTAATTTGTGGTTCGGGCTCAGGCTCAAGCTCGGGTTCGGGTGCCCGTACGGTAGCATATGACGTGATTTGTTGCTGGTCCATGGATAATAACTAAATACGATTATAAAAACATTAGTACATATATAAAAATATATGTTTATATATATACAAATTGATATATAAACAAGTTTTTGAAACTAACCGCGTTTAAAAACCCGTCTTTGAAAGGATATAGATTTTCCGTTTGATTTTGGTCATCTTCATCAACCTAAAAACAAACAAATCGTTGAAAAATCGAACAAAGGAACAATATAAAGAAGAGTAAATGGGTCGGCTACCAAATGATAGGACGTCATGTGTTTGTCATGGAATTGGGATGAGCCATGATGCACTTCATCAACCTAAATTTACAAACAAATTGTTATAATATGAACAAATCAAACTAAATTAAAAAATAATTATTAGATTAAATGGGTCGACCTTCTGTGGACGGTAACTTGAAGTGTCCGAGGTATCATCATCATCTATTTGTAGCGAAGCATCCACTCTCGGGGCACTAGATGAGCTAGGTACCCCTTGGTTCGCAAGCTACAATTTAACAAAGAAAATATTATAGTAACTATTACTATATTGATATACTAAAATATATTTTAATATAAAAAATACCCTTATCGCATCTCTTGGCCATTGAACGATCTGGTCAACCATTTCTTCAACTTGTTTAAGTTCACTCGTCCTTACCACTTTGTAGACTTTCAACGTCTTAAATTCATCAACGACATCATCCACCGTAACCTTGACACAACCTTCCATTATTGTTTTACAATGTAGAATTGTATCAGTGCTCGGCCAGACCATACCATCAGCCACTTTCTCTAGTGAATCACCCACTTTTAGTAACAACTCACAACTGGTGTGGCTCTGAAAAATCATTCAACATTTATAATATATATAACATTTTAATATAGCAAATTATAAATATATTACCTTAATAGGTGGATAGTCGACTCGTATATTAGGTCTCGCATCCACCTGTGGTACCAACACTTTATCATGATTCACATTCTGAAACAATCCACCATGAGCTTTTGTATAACCTATAAATACAATATAACAAGCAAATTAATTATAGATTATTATGCTATCTATGAATTCATGCTCTCATAATGGCTATGATGTTAAGAAAAGAAGAGCTAAATAAATTACAGATTTAATAATGATTTTGGTACTTGTAATTAGTTACAACAGAAATGCAGTTTCATGGGCAGGTTGCATTGGGTTTACTATTAATTTTGGTAAGTCAAACTGGGCAGCCATTCAGTTCTGAAAATAGCAAAGCGGGTCACACCAGGCGGATTAACATTAAGGCATTCTGGAAAAGAAGTCATTTATTTAGATCCACCCGTTCTAACCCACACCCATTTTGACCTGAACTCTTTCTAACATAAATCAAAATAACCTTTTTTAAGCTGGCCCGTTCTGACCCGCACCCGTTTTGGCCCGTTCCATCAGCACCATTTAAGAAGTTTTGTTTTGATATAAAAGGATTTTACTTTTGTGAATGTTATATAAGTATTACACTGCTAGAAAAAGCCACTTTCAAACAATACAAAAAGGATTTGAAAATATAGAATATGTGTACAGGATGCAAATCAAGTATATAACTTTAATAAATAGTAAACAAAGACTAGAGTATGTAATCACATCAACTTTGGTCAATCTGACAAGTATCATAGTATTTTAATCATCAATATCACTTGTGTAAAAGTAGAAATCACTTTTTGCATACTCCTACACTCCCACATAAATAGTAAAATACTATAAATCTATAACATGTAATCACCACATAGTTCAACATTTCAGAAGCAGCAGAGAATACGAATATTAGTACAGTTTAGTGACATCTAAAGCAATCCTGTCAAAGTAACATCTAAAAAAGATTACAAATAATAATAATAATGCAGATCTTTGAAGGAAACACACACAGTCATTACCGATAATCTGGGATAAGGTCCTTGATCGTCCCTCATGCTCGGGTCCAATAACTCGAACTAGCGGGTCTTCCTTATTTTTAGAATAGCTCCCATCAGCTATCATACTTTTCTCCACTCGTTTCTATAAAAAAGATATGCTTAAACATTCGGCTATAATAATTACAAATCAAACTAAATTCATTTTCATATAATTAAATAACATAATCATTTACCAAAGTGCCAGCCTTCTCAATTGCAACATCATCAAGTGAATACAACTTGGTATCTTTGTCTTTTGTTACGTGACCCATTATAAACAACTTTGAACGTTTGTTTAGTATTCCTTTAAGTACGGGGTAGCTTGATTCAAGTTGAGGCCATACAGTTTTCATCTTCCTTTTCATACCACTCCATCCATCGCGCCCTACATGAAGTTTGTGTTTTTTCTTGGCATTGCTAGCTTTAGCTTTCTCTCTTATTTCCTTCACACAATCAACAAATTGTTATTAACTCAAAATTACTAATAATAATAAACAGCTCAAAAATACCTGATATTCCTTGCTTGTCCTTTGTTTATAGAACTCCTCCCAGTCCTCAATTTCGATAAATTTATATGCTTTGTAAGCTTTCTTGGTATCGGGCGTTGCGTTGTATATATAGTCTCTAGCAAGACAATGTCTAAAGTTAATGCCAAGTCTTATAGCCCACTTCCTCATATACGCTTTCGGGGCATCAGTATCGATTATCCAATATTTCTAAAGTTTAAATAACATCAAGTTAAAAATATTAATTAATTTATAGGTATTCTATATTTCTTATAACTTAAAATATAATTCGTACCTTTACTTCTAACCACAGATTATCAAAATCTTTATCCTCAAATTTGGACATTTGAATATGACATGGAAAGAGATGTTGAACCTTCATCCCATAGAATGACCTGAAACGTCCCACTGTTTTTGGGTCATCACCAGTGGGCTGATTATTTTCATCGAAGTTTATAGCTATCTTCTGATCGGGGTATCTTCTTAAAAAAAGCAGGGCCACGCTTGGTTGTTGATTTTCTTTTCGTACTCTTACCTTTGGTTGGTTTTTTTTGCCATGCTACATATGATAAGTGAATTAAAGACAAATACACATATGAAAGAATCATAACCCCACAAACAACACATGAACTTAATTATACCGGGACCACATACAATATTTAAATCCTCAACCACACCAACCCAAATATATAAATAGAGCAAAGGGGCTGTGATTTTCAAGAACAAAAACAATAAAAGAAGACTTTACAATGGCAGTGGATTGAAAAGATGAGACTTTTATTCAATATTGTTGTTCAATTTTATTTTCAAGAATGAAAAATGAACTTACTCTCTGGTGTATGATTGAGGACGAGCGGCGGGGTCTGGCGTCTACCATCGAGGGCGGAGAGGATGACCGACGAGGGCGGAGAGAGGACAACCGGCGAGGCAGCGGAAGCTAGGGCTGGCTGTAACTGCTCTGTTAAAAACCTTAGTATTAGTGAAGCTACTAACTAATTAAGTTAATATATTTTAAGGGGAAAGTAAATTTCGTTTGGAGGGAATAGGGGGGGGGGGGGGGGGGGGGGGAATAGATTTTTTTTGGGGGGGGGGGGGGGGGGGGAATAGGTAAAAACTTGGGGGGGGGGGGGGATTAGGTAAAAAAATTGGGGGAAATGGGTAAAAATTATTTAAGGGTGTAGACTCGGCTCATCTGATATTACTGAAGCTTGAATTGAGTTCGAATAGAAAGTTCAAAGATTCAGCTCGGCTTGAATAAGCCGGAGGACTTAATTTGATACAAAACCGACTCAAGTTAATTTTCAATTGAAGTTAATAAATTTTAAATATAAAATTAATAAACTAACTACGATAAATAAAATTTTTAAATGAAATAATACAAACACTCGACAATGTCTCATTAACATGGATAATCAAACATGCCATTTTTTATCTTCATCATTCTCGTTTATTCTGCATTAAAAAAATAAACAGGCTATTATACTAAAAAATAAGAATAAATTATATTAATAAATTGGTTATATCAAACCTTCATCAACGTAAACTCCATTGATGTCATCACGCAAGTTTGTGGTGTGCATAAAGTTGTCGTAATTAACCGGTTCAGTATCGACCGAAAATGGTGGAAGATCATCAAAGTGGTCGTATTCGTCCTCGTTAACAACATTATCAACACCAAGAATGCGCCGTTTACCTTGCAGTACAATGTGGTATCTTGGTTTGCTCGGGTCCTTGACATAGAAAACTTGTGAGACATGTCTTGCCATAACGAATGGTTCGGATTTATAGCCATGAGTTGCAAGGTCGACAAGTGTAAAACCATATTTGTCAACTTGAACGCCTGTATGGTTATTTACCCACTTACATTTGAACAAAGGAATATTGAAACCAAGATAGTCCAAATCCCAAATTTCTTCTATAACACCATAATAAGAATCTTTGGCGATTTTTATCAATGTATCACGACGTTGTCTATTGAACTCGGTTGTCGATGCTATAATTGTAACTCCACTATTCTGCACTGCACTTTTTTTATCTTGATCATGGGTGTAAAATGTATAGCCGTTAATGTCGTACCCTTGATAAGTATCAACTATAAAATCTGGACCTTGTCCTAACCTTTTTACGGCTTCATCAACATCAGTTTCTCTTACCTTCCTTTTCATCCACTTCGACAACTCTTTGTTTTGAGTTTTTATGTACCATATATCATCCTTACCCAGGTGTGTCAACCGTAACATTTGCATGTGTTCATTAACATATGGAGCAAGACATGTCATGTGTTTAAGGACCACTAAATGTGCATCATGTAAATCTTCGTGAGATGACGAGAATGTTTTGAAACCAACTCTAGCATGGCCATCAAGTCGTCCGGAGTGACGAGTTTTAGGAATACCAACACTGTCAAGACCCTCCACATAGCCTGTGAAAAAAAAAGGTTATTATATTGTTACTTAAAACTAATACATGTAATATATTATTGATAGCATTACCTTGGCAGAACTCAATCACCTCTTCAGAAGTATACCCTTCAATAATACTGCCCTCTGGTCGATGACGATTTCTTACATAACCTTTAAAGACACTCATATATCTTTCAAAAGGGTACATGTATCGTAGGAACACAGGACCACAAGCCTTAATCTCTTGTACGATATGAGATATTAGGTGAACCATTATATCAAAAAATGATGGTGGAAAATATCTCTAGTTCACAAAGGGTAACATAAATGTCTTTTTGCCATTTATCCAGTTGCTCTACATCAATAACCTTTGAGTGAATGTTGTTAAAAATAAATAGAGCTTTGTGATTGTATGTCGGACGTTTTCTGGCAACACTCCACGAATTGCGATAGGAATCATATGTGTCATCAAAACATGACAATCATGAGACTTCATTCCGATCAATTTACAGTCTTTCATTGACACTAATTTTTAAATGGTTGAAGAATAGGTTGATGGAACCTTAATATCATGTAAACATTGACAAAACTGTCTTCTTTCTTCTTTTGTTGTATTATAACAAGCGTGCGGTAGATAAATACGATCGCCTCTTTTTTCCGGGTGAAGCTCTTTGCGTATATTTAGAAGTTTCATGTCTTTTCGAACCTTAATCCCATCTTTAGTTTTACCCTTAATATTTAATAATAAGCCTATCAAGCTGTCGCATACGTTTTTTTCTATATGCATAACATCTAAACAGTGTCCAACCTTTAAATCTCTCTAATAAGGTAAATCCCAAAAGATTGACTTTTTTTTCCAGATGGCTCCTTTCTCAACACGAGATCTTTTTCCCAACACAGTATTTAATTTTTTAACTCGCGAAAATGCATTGGACCGTGTCTTCATCGTCCCGGTCTCGATATTTCCATCAAACTCAACCGTTTTATTCCTAAAAATGTGACCCTTCGGAAGGAATCTTCGATGTCCCATGTATACATGTTTTCTGCAGTTTGTTAACCTTGTCGCGCTTGTTTCATTTTCACAAACCGGGCAAGCTTTCTTACCCTTCGTAGTGTATCCCGACAAGTTACCATATGCTGGAAAATCATTTATAGTACAAAAAATCATGGCATGCAATTTAAAGTGTTCTTTCTCATAAGCATCATATAAGTTTACACCTGAATCCCAAAGGGTTTTTAAGTCATCAATCAACAGAGACAAGTACACGTCAATATTATTACCAGGCTGTTTTGGACCCTGAATCAACAACGACATTATAATGTATTTCCTTTTCATGCATAACCACGGTGGAAGATTGTAGATGCATAAAAGAACCGGCCATGTACTATAAATACTACTCATGCCCCCGAAAGGATTAAACCCGTCTGAACTAAGACCAAACCGTATGTTTTTTGTCTCCTTGGATACTTGTTATCAATTGTTCGCCACTGAGGTGAATCCGCAACATGTCTTAGTTTTCTGTCAATTACACGTTCATCCGAATGCCAACGTAATAATTTTGCTTCTTTTTCGTTTGAAAACAACCTTTTCAGTCTCGGTATGATAGGGAGATACCACAACATTTTAGCGGGCGGTCATTTTTTTTTACCTCATCGTCATCAACTTCATCCGAATCTTTTTTCTGTTTATACCTCGATGCACCGCACACAACGCATTTATGTTCATTTTCGTACCGCTCTCTATACAAAAAAAAATTTATTTGGACACGCATGTACTCTTTCAACTTCCAATCCCATCGGACACATAAGCTTTTTTGCTCGGTATGTCGAAATTGGTAATTCATTGTCTTCCGGAAGCATGCGATCATGCAAAAATACTAATAGCTCCGTGAAACTTTTATCGCTCCATCCGTTTTTCGACTTTAAGTTACTCAAATTCAGCACCACATCAAGTTTATTAAGTCTATAACCGGTATATAACGGTTTTTCTGCTTCTTCAAATAGGTGTTGTAAATTTTCTATTTATGATCGCCCATATTAGTCTCCATATCATGTAACATTTCATTTAAATTGTCATCGGGGCCAGTCAAATGGTTATCATTCTCATCAAGGTTTGATGAGTCGTTGTTGTACGTACTATTCAGGTTTGATGCGTCGTCGTTGTATGTAGTGTCATTAGCGGTCGACGACGTGCTAAAAACAGCTAGTGATTCTCCATGCCTTGACCAACAATCGTACCTAGGCATAAAGCCATTTTCGAACAAATGTGCCTCTATTTCAGTGATATCCTCAAAATATTGAAATGTTTGACATACGGAGAAAGGACAACAAATTGACCGACTTCTTTTTTTTACGCGATTTGCTTCAGCGCACTAAGAAAACTTTGAACACCGTCTGCATAAATTTCGGATGTATGCGAAGCTTTGTACATCCAATCACAATCCATCTGGAAATAAAATATTCAAACAAGTGATAGGTAATATATAGACGAAAGTTGTAACATTATAATATTTATAAAAATGATGGGTAATATAAAAGATTTTAGAAAGGGCATAAGCTTATGAAAAACTATAGTCATTTAATAACATGCATATATAAAATTTAAGATCCCAAAAATAAAATAAAGAATAAAAATCCAATCAAATTCAAAAATTAAATAACATTAATCTGGTATAATAATTTTTAAAAGTTTGTTTAGAAATATTTACCAAATAGTGTTGTTAAGTAGCTTTTTATTTCTAATCCATACTCTTATTGGATAACTAAGAGGGACCCATGCCATATCTTTATTTTCCTTTTATTTTAAAAAATAGTGTTAACATAGATCTAAAATTAATAATATTTTACAAGTATGTCTATTCCTTTTTCTTTTTGAAATTCGAACTAAAAAAAACTTATCCGGTTCACAAATGTATATATATAAATAACCTATAAATAAAAACCAAACAAAAACCTTTTATAGCCATACGAAAAATTCCAAATAAACTCATGAGCTTTCTTCCTTAACATTAAAATTATTTATATTTAACATGATTAACTATCTTCTCTATATACACATTCATTTACTCTTCATGTTCAATACCAAAAGTTTCATAGGGTCATAGAGGGATGTAGATTGCCGACAAAGAAGAAGATAGGATTTACTTTAATTAATTGCCTTTTGCATTTAAGTAAATAGTATAAATAATTAAAATTTCCGGTTATCCATGTTCAATAAAATAAATAATTTAGTAAACCATTTTTTTTTCGCAAGTGCACAACGAAACATGACTAACATGCCTAGTACTATTATTTGTATACTATCAGTTATCAACTATCAATTATCAACTATTAATTAGTATAGTGCTAATGAGGCGAGCCCGAGAAGAGCTTGAGCTTTTAAAATAAAGATCTAAACGAGCCGAGCTCGAGCCTAGTCGAACTCGGGCTCGACTTGTTTGCACCTCTACACACACATGTGTGTGTATATTATATATATAATACACAAATAAGCATAAATATGCATATACACTTACAAATAACAAAATATATATATGCACATACTTATAAACAAATCAACAGTTAATAAATGCAATAAAATTAAATTTTCCATACCTTAATTAATTTGCTTGGTATTTGAATGATATTCTTGATCACTAGACAAATCGAACTTTATATCTGTATACGTTAAAATATATTTAACAATACATAAAAATATAAAAGTAAACTAAAATATACCTTCCTTGGATCTTCATTATAATGGCCAAGTTTGAGTTGCATATAATATGGAAGATAATTGTAGGCTGTTCATGTTGGAAGAAAAAAAAAAGATAAGAAGAATAAGAGATAATATATAGTTTGAAAGTTGAAATTAATTTAAATTATATATGTTATTATCCATATGAACCGCACCTCTTTTGTTATCCACTATCAAAAGATGCGGGTGATGTTTGACCGCATCTTTTGTTTATTGTGAACCGCACCTTCTGTGCTAATTTAGTTAAAAACTTTTTACGTTAAAAGG